>NW_023493689.1:258519-585200 GCF_013265735.2 Oncorhynchus mykiss
CCAAGACCAGAACCAGAACCAGAACCAAGACCCGGAACCAGAACCAGACCAGAACCAGAACCAAGACCCAGAACCAGATTCAGAACCAAGACCAGACCCAGAACCAGAACCAAGACCCAGAACCAGACCAGAACCAAGACCAGAACCAGAACCAAGACCCAGAACCAGAACCAAGACCAGACCCAGAACCAGAACCAGACCCAGAACCAGTGCCAGAACCAGAACCAGAACCAGGACCCAGAACAAGAACCAGAACCAGACCCAGAACCAAGACCAGAACCAGACCCAGAACCAAGACCAGAACCAAGACCAGAACCAGACCAGAACCAGAATCAAGTCCAGAACCAGAAATAGACCCAGAACCAGAACCAAGACCAGACCCAGAACCAAGACCCAGAACCAGAACCAGAACCAAGACCAGAACCAGACCCAGAAAAAAGACCAGAACCAGAACCAGAGCCAAGACCCAGAACCAGAACCAAGACCCAGACCCAAAACCAAGACCAGAACCAGAACCAGAACCAGAACCAAGACCAGAACCAGAACCAGAACCATACCCAGAACCAAGACCAGAACCAGAGCCAGAACCAGAACCAGAACCAAGACCAGAACCAGAACCAGACCCAGACCCAAGACCAGAACTAGACCCAGAACCAGAACCAGACCAGGACCAGAACCAAGACCAAAACCAGAACCAAGACCCAGAACCAGAACCAGAACCAGAGCCAGAACCAGAACCAGAACCAAGACAAGACCCAGAACCAAGACCAGAATCAGAGCCAGAACCAAGACCCAGAACCAGAACCAGAACCAAGACCAGAATCTGAACCAGAACCAAGACCCAGAACCAGAACCAGACCAGAACCAGAACCAAAACCCAGAACCAGATTCAGAACCAAGACCAGACCCAGAACCAGAACCAAGACCCAGAACCAGACCAGAATCAATACCAGAACCAGAACCAGACCCAGAACCAAGACCAGAACCAGAACCAAGACCAAGAACCAGAACCAGAACCAAGACCAGAAGCAGAACCAGAGCCAGACCCAGACCCAGAACCAGACCCAGAACCAGAACCAAGACCCAGAACCAGAACCAAGACCAGAACCAGACCCAGAAAAAAGACCAGAACCAGAACCAGAGCCAAGACCAAAACCAGAGCCAAGACCCAGAACCAGAACCAAGACCCAGACCCAAAACCAAGACCAGAACCAGAACCAGAACCAGAACCAAGACCAGAACCAGAACCAGAACCATACCCAAGACCAGAACCAGAACCAAGACGAGAACCAGAACCAGACCCAGACCCAAGACCAGAACCAGACCCAGAACCAGAACCAGACCAGAACCAGAACCAAGACCAAAACCAGAACCAAGACCAGAACCAGAACCAAGACCCAGAACCAAGACCAGAACCAGAACCAGAACCAAGACCCAGAGCCAGAATCAGAACCAAGACCAGAACCAGACCCAGAACCAGAACCAAGACCAGAACCAGGCCGAGAACCAACACCCAGAACCAGAACCAGACCAGAACCAGAACCAAGACCCAGAACCAGATTCAGAACCAAGACCAGACCCAGAACCAGAACCAAGACCCAGAACCAGACCAGAACCAAGACTAGAACCAGAACCAGAACCAGAACCAAGACCAGAAGCAGAACCAGAGCCAGAACCAGAACCAAGACCAGAACCAGACACAGAACCAGAACCAAGACCAGAACCAGAACCAGACCAGAACCAGAACCAGAGCCAGAACCAAGACCAGAACCAAAACCAGAACCAGAACCAGAACCAGGACCAAGCAGAGCCAGAACAAGAACCAGAACCAAGACCAGACCCAGAACCAGAACCAGACCCAGAACCAGTGCCAGTGCCAGAACCAGAACCAGAACCAGGACCCAGAACCAGAACCAGACCCAGAACCAGAACCAAGACCAGAACCAGACCCAGAACCAAGACCAGAACCAGACCAGAACCAGAACCAGAATCAAGACCAGAACCAGAACCAAGACCCAGAACCAGAAATAGACCCAGAACCAGGACCAAGACCAGACCCAGAACCAGACCCAGAACCAGAACCAAGACCCAGAACCAGAACCAGAACCAAGACCAGAACCAGAACCAGAACCAAGACCAGAACCAGAACCAAGACCCAGACCCAGAACCAGAACCAAGACCAGAACCAGACCCAGAAAAAAGACCAGAACCAGAACAAGAACCAGAATCAAGACCAGAACCAGACCCAGAACCAGAACCAAGACCAGAACCAGAACCAAGACCAGACCCAGAACCAAGACCAGAACCAGAACCAGAACCAAGACCCAGACCCAGACGCAGAACCAGAACCAAGACCAGAACCAGAACCAACACCAGAACCAGACCCAGAACCAAGACCAGAACCAGACCAGAACCAGAACCAGTGCCAGAACCAGAACCAGAATCAAGACCAGAACCAGAACCAAGACCCAGAACCAGAAATAGACCCAGAACCAGAACCAAGACCAGACCCAGAACCAGACCCAGAACCAGAACCAGAACCAAGACCAGAACCAGACCCAGAACAAGAACCAAGACCAGAACCAGAACCAAGACCAGAACCAGAGCCAGAACCAGAACCAAGACCAGAACCAGAAGACCCAGACCCAAGACCAGAACCAAGACCAAACCCAGTACCGGAACCAGACCAGAACCAGAACCAAGACCAAAACCAGAACCAAGACCCAGAACCAAAACCAGAGCCAGAACCAGAACCAGAACCAGACCCAGAACCAGAACCCAGAACCAGAAATAGACCCAGAACCAGAACCAAGACAAGACCCAGAACCAAGACCAGAACCAGAGCCAGAACCAAGACCCAGAACCAGAACCAGAACCAAGACCAGAACCAGAACCAGAACCAAGACCCAGAACCAGCCCAGAACCAGAACCAAGACCCAGAACCAGATTCAGAACCAAGACAAGACCCAGAACCAGAACCAAGACCCAGAACCATACCAGAACCAAGACCAGAACCAGAACCAGAACCAAGACCAGAAGCAGAACCAGAGCCAGACCCAGAACCAGAACCAAGACCAGAACCAGACCCAGAACCAGAACCAGAACCAGAACCAGAACCAGACCAGAACCAGAGCCAGAACCAAGACCAGAACCAGAACCAAGACCAAGCAGAGCCAGAACAAGAACCAGAAGCAAGACCAGACCCAGAACCAGAACCAGACCCAGAACCAGTGCCAGAACCAGAACCAAGACCAGAACCAGACCCAGAAAAAAGACCAGAACCAGAACCAGAGCCAAGACCAAAACCAGAGCCAAGACCCAGAACCAGAACCAAGACCCAGACCCAAAACCAAGACCAGAACCAGACCCAGAAAAAAGACCAGAACCAGAGCCAAGACCAAAACCAGAGCCAAGACCCAGAACCAGAACCAAGACCCAGACCCAAAACCAAGACCAGAACCAGAACCAGACCCAGAACCAAGACCAGAACCAGAACCATACCCAAGACCAGAACCAGAGCCAGAACCAAGACGAGAACCAGAACCAGACCCAGACCCAAGACCAGAACCAGACCCAGAACCAGACCAGAACCAGAACCAAGACCAAAACCAGAACCAAGACCTAGAACCAGAACCAGAACCAGAGCCAGAACCAGAACCAGAGCCAGAACCAAGACCCAGAACCAGAACCAAGACCAGAACCAGAACCAGAACCAAGACCCAGAACCAGAACCAGACCAGAACCAGAACCAAGACCCAGAACCAGATTCAGAACCAAGACCAGACCCAGAACCAGAACCAAGACCCAGAACCATACCAGAACCAAGACCAGAACCAGAACCAGAACCAAGACCAGAAGCAGAACCAGAGCCAGACCCAGAACCAGAACCAGAACCAAGACCAGAACCAGAAACAGACCAGAACCAGAACCAAGACCAGAACCAGAACCAAGACCAAGCAGAGCCAGAACAAGAACCAGAAGCAAGACCAGACCCAGAACCAGACCCAGAACCAGTGCCAGTGCCAGAACCAGAACCAGGACCCAGAACCAGAACCAGACCCAGAACCAAGACCAGAACCAGACCCAGAACCAAGACCAGAACCAGAATCAAGACCAGAACCAGAACCAAGACCCAGAACCAGAACCAAGACCCAGAACCAGAACCAGAACCAAGACCAGAACCAGAACCAGAACCAAGACCAGAACCAAAACCCAGACCCAGACCCAGAACCAGAACCAAGACCAGAACCAGACCCAGAAAAAAGACCAGAACCAGAACCAGAGCCAGAACCAGAACCAAGACCCAGAACCAGAACCAGAACCAGAATCAATACCAAAACCAGAACCAAGACCCAGACCCAGAACCAGAACCAGATCCAGAGCCAAGACCAGAACCAGAACCAGAATCAGAACCAAGACCAGACCCAGAACCAGAACCAGACCCAGAACCAAGACCAGAACCAGAACCAAGACCCAGAACCAAGACCAGAACCAGAACCAAGACCGAGACCCAGAATCAGAACCAAGACCAGAACCAGACCCAGAACCAGAACCAAGACCAGAACCAGGCCCAGAACCAACACCCAGAACCAGAACCAGACCAGAACCAGAACCAAGACCCAGAACCAGATTCAGAACCAAGACCAGACCCAGAACCAGAACCAAGAACCAGAACCAGACCAGAACCAAGACCAGAACCAGACCCAGAACCAAGACTAGAACCAGAACCAGAACCAAGACTAGAACCAGAACCAAGACCCAGAACCAGAACCAGAACCAAGACCAGAAGCAGAACCAGAGCCAGACCCAGAACCAGAACCAGACACAGAACCAGAACCAAGACCAGAACCAGAACCAGACCAGAACCAGAACCAGAGCCAGAACCAAGACCAGAACCAAGACCAGAACCAGAACCAGGACCAAGCAGAGCCAGAACAAGAACCAGAACCAAGACCAGACCCAGAACCAGAACCAGGACCCGGAACCAGAACCAGACCCAGAACCAGAACCAAGACCAGAACCAGACCCAGAACCAAGACCAGAACCAGACCAGAACCAGAACCAGAATCAAGACCAGAACCAGAACCAAGACCCAGAACCAGAAATAGACCCAGAACCAGGACCAAGACCAGACCCAGAACCAGACCCAGAACCAGAACCAAGACCCAGAACCAAGACCAGAACCAGAACCAGAACCAAGACCAGAACCAGAACCAAGACCCAGACACAGACCCAGAACCAGAACCAAGACCAGAACCAGACCCAGAAAAAAGACCAGAACCAGAACAAGAACCAGAATCATAACCAAGACCAGAACCAGACCCAGAACCAGAACCAAGACCAGACCCAGAACCAAGACCAGAACCAGAACCAAGACCCAGAACCAGACCAGAACCAAGACCAGAACCAGAACCAAGACCCAGACCCAGACGCAGAACCAGAACCAAGACCAGAACCAGAACCAAGACCAGAACCAGACCCAGAACCAAGACCAGAACCAGACCAGAACCAGAACCAGTGCCAGAACCAGAACCAGAATCAAGACCAGAACCAGAACCAAGACCCAGAACCAGAAATAGACCCAGAACCAGAACCAAGACCAGACCCAGAACCAGACCCAGAACCAGAACCAAGACCCAGAACCAGAACCAAGACCAGAACCAGACCCAGAACAAGAACCAAGAGAACCAGAACCAAGACCAAAACCAGAACCAAGACCCAGAACCAAGACCAGAACCAGACCCAGAAAAAAGACCAGAACCAGAACCAGAACCATACCCAGAACCAAGACCAGAACCAGAGCCAGAACCAAGACCAGAACCAGAACCAGACCCAGACCCAAGACCAGAAACAGACCCAGAACCAGAACCAGACCAGAACCAGAACCAATACCAAGAAGAGCCAGAACAAGAACCAGAACCAAGATCAGACCCAGAAGCAGAACCAAGACTAGAACCAGAACCAAGACCAGAGCCAGAACCAAGACCCAGAACCAAGACCAGAACCAGAACCAAGACCCAGAACCAGAACCAAGACCAGACCCAGAACCAAGACCCAGAACCAAGACCAGAACCAGAACCAAGACCCAGAACCAGAACCAAGACCAGACCCAGAACCAAGACCAAGAAGAGCCAGAACAAGAACCAGAACCAAGATCAGACCCAGAAGCAGAACCAAGACTAGAACCAGAACCAGACCAGAACCAGACCCAGAACCAAGACCAGAACCAGAACCAGGACCAGAACCAGAAATATACCCAGAACCAAGACCAGAACCAGAACCAAGACCAGACCCAGAACCAGAACCAGACCCAGAACCAAGACCAGAACCAGAACCAAGACCCAGAACCAAGACCAGAACCAGAACCAAGACCGAGACCCAGAATCAGAACCAAGACCAGAACCAGACCCAGAACCAGAACCAAGACCAGAACCAGGCCCAGAACCAACACCCAGAACCAGAACCAGACCAGAACCAGAACCAAGACCCAGAACCAGATTCAGAACCAAGACCAGACCCAGAACCAGAACCAAGAACCAGAACCAGACCAGAACCAAGACCAGAACCAGACCCAGAACCAAGACTAGAACCAGAACCAGAACCAAGACTAGAACCAGAACCAAGACCCAGAACCAGAACCAGAACCAAGACCAGAAGCAGAACCAGAGCCAGACCCAGAACCAGAACCAGACACAGAACCAGAACCAAGACCAGAACCAGAACCAGACCAGAACCAGAGCCAGAACCAAGACCAGAACCAAGACCAGAACCAGAACCAGGACCAAGCAGAGCCAGAACAAGAACCAGAACCAAGACCAGACCCAGAACCAGAACCAGGACCCGGAACCAGAACCAGACCCAGAACCAGAACCAAGACCAGAACCAGACCCAGAACCAAGACCAGAACCAGACCAGAACCAGAACCAGAATCAAGACCAGAACCAGAA
Source organism: Oncorhynchus mykiss (assembly GCF_013265735.2). Classification (NCBI taxonomy): domain Eukaryota; kingdom Metazoa; phylum Chordata; class Actinopteri; order Salmoniformes; family Salmonidae; genus Oncorhynchus; species Oncorhynchus mykiss. The sequence goes on from NW_023493689.1 coordinate 265,467, forward strand.
CCAAGACCCAGAACCAGAAATAGACCCAGAACCAGGACCAAGACCAGACCCAGAACCAGACCCAGAACCAGAACCAAGACCCAGAACCAGAACCAAGACCAGAACCAGAACCAGAACCAAGACCAGAACCAGAACCAAGACCCAGACCCAGACCCAGAACCAGAACCAAGACCAGAACCAGACCCAGAAAAAAGACCAGAACCAGAACAAGAACCAGAATCATAACCAAGACCAGAACCAGACCCAGAACCAGAACCAAGACCAGACCCAGAACCAAGACCAGAACCAGAACCAAGACCCAGAACCAGACCAGAACCAAGACCAGAACCAGAACCAAGACCCAGACCCAGACGCAGAACCAGAACCAAGACCAGAACCAGAACCAAGACCAGAACCAGACCCAGAACCAAGACCAGAACCAGACCAGAACCAGAACCAGTGCCAGAACCAGAACCAGAATCAAGACCAGAACCAGAACCAAGACCCAGAACCAGAAATAGACCCAGAACCAGAACCAAGACCAGACCCAGACCCAGAACCAGAACCAAGACCCTGAACCAGAACCAAGACCAGAACCAGACCCAGAACAAGAACCAAGAGAACCAGAACCAAGACCAAAACCAGAACCAAGACCCAGAACCAAGACCAGAACCAGACCCAGAAAAAAGACCAGAACCAGAACCAGAACCATACCCAGAACCAAGACCAGAACCAGAGCCAGAACCAAGACCAGAACCAGAACCAGACCCAGACCCAAGACCAGAAACAGACCCAGAACCAGAACCAGACCAGAACCAGAACCAATACCAAAACCAGAACCAAGACCCAGAACCAGAACCAGAGCCAGAACCAAGATCAGAACCAGAACCAAGACCAGAGCCAGAACCAAGACCCAGAACCAAGACCAGAACCAGAACCAAGACCCAGAACCAGAACCAAGACCAGACCCAGAACCAAGACCAAGCAGAGCCAGAACAAGAACCAGAACCAAGATCAGACCCAGAAGCAGAACCAGACCCAGAACCAGTGCCAGTGCCAGAACCAGAACCAGAACCCAGAACCAGAACCAGACCCAGAACCAAGACCAGAACCAGACCCAGAACCAAGACCAGAACCAGACCCAGAACCAGAACCAGAATCAAGACCAGAACCAAGACCCAGAACCAGAACCAAGACCAGACCCAGAACCAGACCCAGAACCAGAACCAAGACCAGAACCAGAACCAGAACCAAGACCAGAACCAAGACCCAGACCCAGAACCAAGACCAGAACCAAGACCCAGAAAAAAGACCAGAACCAGAGCTAGAACCAGAACCAAGACCCAGAACCAAGACCCAGACCCAGAATCAGAACCAAGACCAGAACCAGAACCAGAACCAGAACCAAGACCAGAACCAGAACCAAGACCAGAACCAGAACCAAGACCCAGAACCAGACCAGAACCAAGACCCAGAACCAAAACCAGAACCAGAACCAGAACAGAACCAAGACCAAAACCAGAACCAAGACCCAGAACCAGAACCAAGACCCAGACCCAGAACCAGAACCAAGACCAGAACCAGAACCAAGACCCAGAACCAAGACCAGAACCAGAACCAGAACCAGGACCAGACCCAGAACCAGACCAGAACCAGACCCAGAACCAAGACCCAGAACCAGAACCAAGACCAGAACCAGAACCAAGACCCAGAATCAGAACCAAGAACCAGAACCAGAACCAAGACCAGACCCAGAACCAGACCAGAACCAAGACCAGAACCAGAACCAGAACCAGAAACAGACCCAAGACCCAGAACCAGAACCAAGACCAAAAGCAGACCCAGAACCAGAACCAAGACCAGAACCAGACCCAGAACCAAGACTAGAACCAGAACCAGACCAGAACCAGACCCAGAACCAAGACCAGAACCAGAACCAGGACCAGAACCAGAAATATACCCAGAACCAAGACCAGAACCAGAACCAAGACCCAGAACCAGAACCAGAACCAAGACCAGAACCAGAACCAGAACCAGGACCAGAACCAAGACCCAGAACCAAGACCCAGAATCAGAACCAAGAGCCAGAACCAAAACCAAAACCAGAACCAAGACCCAGAACCAGAACCAGAGCCAGAACCAGAACCAAGACCAGAACCAGAACCAAGACCAGAACCAGAACCAAGACCCAGAACCAAGACCCAGAAACAGAACCAGAATCAAGACCAGACCCAGACCCAAAATAGACCCAGAACCAAAACCAGAACCAGAACCAGAATCAAGACCAGACCCAGACCCAGAACCAAGACTAGAACCAGAACCAGACCAGAACCAGAACCAGAACCAGATTCAAGACCAGAACCAGAACCAGAACCAAGACCCAGACCCAGAACCAAGACCAAAACCAGAACCAAGACCCAGAACCAGAACCAAGACCCAGAACCAGGACCAGAACCAGAACCAAGACCAAAACCAAAACCAGAACCAAGACCCAGAACCAGAACCAAGACCCAGAACCAGAACCAGACCCAGAACCAGACCCAGAACCAGACCCAGAACCAGAGCCAGAACCAGAAACAAAACCAGAACCAAGACCAGACCCAGAACCAAGACCAGAACCAGAACCAAGACCAGAACCAGAACCAAGACCCAGAAAAAAGACCAGAATCAGAACCAGAGCTAGAACCAAGACCCAGACCCAGAATCAGAACCAAGACCAGAACCAGAACCAGACCCAGAACCAAGACCAGAACCAGAACCATACCCAAGACCAGAACCAGAGCCAGAACCAAGACGAGAACCAGAACCAGACCCAGACCCAAGACCAGAACCAGACCCAGAACCAGACCAGAACCAGAACCAAGACCAAAACCAGAACCAAGACCTAGAACCAGAACCAGAACCAGAGCCAGAACCAGAACCAGAGCCAGAACCAAGACCCAGAACCAGAACCAAGACCAGAACCAGAACCAGAACCAAGACCCAGAACCAGAACCAGACCAGAACCAGAACCAAGACCCAGAACCAGATTCAGAACCAAGACCAGACCCAGAACCAGAACCAAGACCCAGAACCATACCAGAACCAAGACCAGAACCAGAACCAGAACCAAGACCAGAAGCAGAACCAGAGCCAGAACCAGAACCAAGACCAGAACCAGAAACAGACCAGAACCAGAACCAAGACCAGAACCAGAACCAAGACCAAGCAGAGCCAGAACAAGAACCAGAAGCAAGACCAGACCCAGAACCAGACCCAGAACCAGTGCCAGTGCCAGAACCAGAACCAGGACCCAGAACCAGAACCAGACCCAGAACCAAGACCAGAACCAGACCCAGAACCAAGACCAGAACCAGAATCAAGACCAGAACCAGAACCAAGACCCAGAACCAGAACCAAGACCCAGAACCAGAACCAGAACCAAGACCAGAACCAGAACCAGAACCAAGACCAGAACCAAAACCCAGACCCAGACCCAGAACCAGAACCAAGACCAGAACCAGACCCAGAAAAAAGACCAGAACCAGAACCAGAGCCAGAACCAGAACCAAGACCCAGAACCAGAACCAGAACCAGAATCAATACCAAAACCAGAACCAAGACCCAGACCCAGAACCAGAACCAGATCCAGAGCCAAGACCAGAACCAGAACCAGAATCAGAACCAAGACCAGACCCAGAACCAGAACCAGACCCAGAACCAAGACCAGAACCAGAACCAAGACCCAGAACCAAGACCAGAACCAGAACCAAGACCGAGACCCAGAATCAGAACCAAGACCAGAACCAGACCCAGAACCAGAACCAAGACCAGAACCAGGCCCAGAACCAACACCCAGAACCAGAACCAGACCAGAACCAGAACCAAGACCCAGAACCAGATTCAGAACCAAGACCAGACCCAGAACCAGAACCAAGAACCAGAACCAGACCAGAACCAAGACCAGAACCAGACCCAGAACCAAGACTAGAACCAGAACCAGAACCAAGACTAGAACCAGAACCAAGACCCAGAACCAGAACCAGAACCAAGACCAGAAGCAGAACCAGAGCCAGACCCAGAACCAGAACCAGACACAGAACCAGAACCAAGACCAGAACCAGAACCAGACCAGAACCAGAACCAGAGCCAGAACCAAGACCAGAACCAAGACCAGAACCAGAACCAGGACCAAGCAGAGCCAGAACAAGAACCAGAACCAAGACCAGACCCAGAACCAGAACCAGGACCCGGAACCAGAACCAGACCCAGAACCAGAACCAAGACCAGAACCAGACCCAGAACCAAGACCAGAACCAGACCAGAACCAGAACCAGAAATAGACCCAGAACCAGGACCAAGACCAGACCCAGAACCAGACCCAGAACCAGAACCAAGACCCAGAACCAGAACCAAGACCAGAACCAGAACCAGAACCAAGACCAGAACCAGAACCAAGACCCAGACCCAGACCCAGAACCAGAACCAAGACCAGAACCAGACCCAGAAAAAAGACCAGAACCAGAACAAGAACCAGAATCATAACCAAGACCAGAACCAGACCCAGAACCAGAACCAAGACCAGACCCAGAACCAAGACCAGAACCAGAACCAAGACCCAGAACCAGACCAGAACCAAGACCAGAACCAGAACCAAGACCCAGACCCAGACGCAGAACCAGAACCAAGACCAGAACCAGAACCAAGACCAGAACCAGACCCAGAACCAAGACCAGAACCAGACCAGAACCAGAACCAGTGCCAGAACCAGAACCAGAATCAAGACCAGAACCAGAACCAAGACCCAGAACCAGAAATAGACCCAGAACCAGAACCAAGACCAGACCCAGAACCAGACCCAGAACCAGAACCAAGACCCAGAACCAGAACCAAGACCAGAACCAGACCCAGAACAAGAACCAAGAGAACCAGAACCAAGACCAAAACCAGAACCAAGACCCAGAACCAAGACCAGAACCAGACCCAGAAAAAAGACCAGAACCAGAACCAGAACCATACCCAGAACCAAGACCAGAACCAGAGCCAGAACCAAGACCAGAACCAGAACCAGACCCAGACCCAAGACCAGAAACAGACCCAGAACCAGAACCAGACCAGAACCAGAACCAATACCAAAACCAGAACCAAGACCCAGAACCAGAACCAGAGCCAGAACCAAGATCAGAACCAGAACCAAGACCAGAGCCAGAACCAAGACCCAGAACCAAGACCAGAACCAGAACCAAGACCCAGAACCAGAACCAAGACCAGACCCAGAACCAAGACCAAGCAGAGCCAGAACAAGAACCAGAACCAAGATCAGACCCAGAAGCAGAACCAAGACTAGAACCAGAACCAGACCAGAACCAGACCCAGAACCAAGACCAGAACCAGAACCAGGACCAGAACCAGAAATATACCCAGAACCAAGACCAGAACCAGAACCAAGACCAGACCCAGAACCAGAACCAGACCCAGAACCAAGACCAGAACCAGAACCAAGACCCAGAACCAAGACCAGAACCAGAACCAAGACCGAGACCCAGAATCAGAACCAAGACCAGAACCAGACCCAGAACCAGAACCAAGACCAGAACCAGGCCCAGAACCAACACCCAGAACCAGAACCAGACCAGAACCAGAACCAAGACCCAGAACCAGATTCAGAACCAAGACCAGACCCAGAACCAGAACCAAGAACCAGAACCAGACCAGAACCAAGACCAGAACCAGACCCAGAACCAAGACTAGAACCAGAACCAGAACCAAGACTAGAACCAGAACCAAGACCCAGAACCAGAACCAGAACCAAGACCAGAAGCAGAACCAGAGCCAGACCCAGAACCAGAACCAGACACAGAACCAGAACCAAGACCAGAACCAGAACCAGACCAGAACCAGAACCAGAGCCAGAACCAAGACCAGAACCAAGACCAGAACCAGAACCAGGACCAAGCAGAGCCAGAACAAGAACCAGAACCAAGACCAGACCCAGAACCAGAACCAGGACCCGGAACCAGAACCAGACCCAGAACCAGAACCAAGACCAGAACCAGACCCAGAACCAAGACCAGAACCAGACCAGAACCAGAACCAGAATCAAGACCAGAACCAGAACCAAGACCCAGAACCAGAAATAGACCCAGAACCAGGACCAAGACCAGACCCAGAACCAGACCCAGAACCAGAACCAAGACCCAGAACCAGAACCAAGACCAGAACCAGAACCAGAACCAAGACCAGAACCAGAACCAAGACCCAGACCCAGACCCAGAACCAAGACCAGAACCAGACCCAGAAAAAAGACCAGAACCAGAACAAGAACCAGAATCATAACCAAGACCAGAACCAGACCCAGAACCAGAACCAAGACCAGACCCAGAACCAAGACCAGAACCAGAACCAAGACCCAGAACCAGACCAGAACCAAGACCAGAACCAGAACCAAGACCCAGACCCAGACGCAGAACCAGAACCAAGACCAGAACCAAGACCAGAACCAGACCCAGAACCAAGACCAGAACCAGACCAGAACCAGAACCAGTGCCAGAACCAGAACCAGAATCAAGACCAGAACCAGAACCAAGACCCAGAACCAGAAATAGACCCAGAACCAGAACCAAGACCAGACCCAGAAGCAGACCCAGAACCAGAACCAAGACCCAGAACCAGAACCAAGACCAGAACCAGACCCAGAACAAGAACCAAGAGAACCAGAACCAAGACCAAAACCAGAACCAAGACCCAGAACCAAGACCAGAACCAGACCCAGAAAAAAGACCAGAACCAGAACCAGAACCATACCCAGAACCAAGACCAGAACCAGAGCCAGAACCAAGACCAGAACCAGAACCAGACCCAGACCCAAGACCAGAAACAGACCCAGAACCAGAACCAGACCAGAACCAGAACCAATACCAAAACCAGAACCAAGACCCAGAACCAGAACCAGAGCCAGAACCAAGATCAGAACCAGAACCAAGACCAGAGCCAGAACCAAGACCCAGAACCAAGACCAGAACCAGAACCAAGACCCAGAACCAGAACCAAGACCAGACCCAGAACCAAGACCAAGCAGAGCCAGAACAAGAACCAGAACCAAGATCAGACCCAGAAGCAGAACCAGACCCAGAACCAGTGCCAGTGCCAGAACCAGAACCAGAACCCAGAACCAGAACCAGACCCAGAACCAAGACCAGAACCAGACCCAGAACCAAGACCAGAACCAGACCCAGAACCAGAACCAGAATCAAGACCAGAACCAAGACCCAGAACCAGAACCAAGACCAGACCCAGAACCAGACCCAGAACCAGAACCAAGACCAGAACCAGAACCAGAACCAAGACCAGAACCAAGACCCAGACCCAGAACCAAGACCAGAACCAAGACCCAGAAAAAAGACCAGAACCAGAGCTAGAACCAGAACCAAGACCCAGAACCAAGACCCAGACCCAGAATCAGAACCAAGACCAGAACCAGACCCAGAACCAAGACCAGAACCAAGACCAGACCAAGAACCAAGACCAGAACCAGAACCAAGACTCAGAACCAGAACCAGAACCAAGACCAGAACCAGAACCAAGACCAGAACCAGAACCAAGACCCAGAACCAGACCAGAACCAAGACCCAGAACCAAAACCAGAACCAGAACCAGAACAGAACCAAGACCAAAACCAGAACCAAGACCCAGAACCAGAACCAAGACCCAGACCCAGAACCAGAACCAAGACCAGAACCAGAACCAAGACCCAGAACCAAGACCAGAACCAGAACCAGAACCAAGACCCAGAATCAGAACCAAGAACCAGAACCAGAACCAAGACCAGACCCAGAACCAGACCAGAACCAAGACCAGAACCAGAACCAGAACCAGAAACAGACCCAAGACCCAGAACCAGAACCAAGACCAAAAGCAGACCCAGAACCAGACCCAGAACCAAGACCAGAACCAGACCCAGAACCAAGACTAGAACCAGAACCAGACCAGAACCAGACCCAGAACCAAGACCAGAACCAGAACCAGGACCAGAACCAGAAATATACCCAGAACCAAGACCAGAACCAGAACCAAGACCCAGAACCAGAACCAGAACCAAGACCAGAACCAGAACCAGAACCAGGACCAGAACCAAGACCCAGAACCAAGACCCAGAATCAGAACCAAGAGCCAGAACCAAAACCAAAACCAGAACCAAGACCCAGAACCAGAACCAGAGCCAGAACCAGAACCAAGACCAGAACCAGAACCAAGACCAGAACCAGAACCAAGACCCAGAACCAGAACCAGACCAGAACCAAGACCCAGAAACAGAACCAGAATCAAGACCAGACCCAGACCCAAAATAGACCCAGAACCAAAACCAGAACCAGAACCAGAATCAAGACCAGACCCAGACCCAGAACCAAGACTAGAACCAGAACCAGACCAGAACCAGAACCAGAACCAGATTCAAGACCAGAACCAGAACCAGAACCAAGACCCAGACCCAGAACCAAGACCAAAACCAGAACCAAGACCCAGAACCAGAACCAAGACCCAGAACCAGGACCAGAACCAGAACCAGAACCAGACCCAGAACCAGAACCAAGACCAAAACCAAAACCAGAACCAAGACCCAGAACCAGAACCAGAACCAAGACCCAGAACCAGAACCAGACCCAGAACCAGACCCAGAACCAGACCCAGAACCAGAGCCAGAACCAGAAACAAAACCAGAACCAAGACCAGACCCAGAACCAAGACCAGAACCAGAACCAAGACCAGAACCAGAACCAAGACCCAGAAAAAAGACCAGAATCAGAACCAGAGCTAGAACCAAGACCCAGACCCAGAATCAGAACCAAGACCAGAACCAGACCCAGAACCAAGACCAGAACCAGAACCAAGACCAGACCCAGAACCAAGACCAGAACCAGAACCAAGACTCAGAACCAGAACCAGAACCAAGACCAGAACGAGAACCAAGACCAGAACCAGAACCAGAACCAAGACCCAGAACCAGAACCAGACCAGAACCAAGACCCAGAACCAGAACCAGAACCAGAGCCAGAACCAAGACCAGTACCAGAACCAGACCCAGAACCAGAACCAAGACCAGAACCAGAACAAAGACCCAGAACCAGACTAGAACCAAGACCAAAACCAGAACCAAGACCCAGAACCAGAACCAAGACCAGACCCAGAACCAAGACCAGAACCAGAACCAAGACCAGAACCAGAACCAAAACCAAGACCAGAACCAGAACCAGAACCAGACCAGAACCAAGACCAAAACCAGAACCAAGACCCAGAACCAGAACCAGAAGCAAGACCCAGAACCAGAACCAAGACCCAGAATCAGAACCAAGACCAGAACCAGACCCAGAACCAAGACCAGAACCAAGACCAGACCCAGAACCAAGACCAGAACCAGAACCAAGACCAGAACCAGAACCAAGACCCAGAACCAGAACCAAGACCAAGACCCAGAACCAGAACCAAGACCCAGAACCAGAACAGAACCAGACCCAGAACCAGAACCAAGACCAGAACCAGAACCAGACCCAGACCCAGAACCAAGACTAGAACCAGAACCAGAACCAGAACCAAGAACCAAGACACATAACCTGTCATTATGAAAATCACTGCATTCAACCCTGTGTAGATCAGTCAATTCTTAACTTTAAGACTTAAAACTCAGGATTCTGTGAGAGGCTACCTCAGTCAAGACATGTGTTTACTTATAGCTTCCTGTGCCAACCGGAAGTGCCTTTAATTGGGTCATACTGTCTGTTTTGTAGGGTTAAAAAAGTCACATCTCTCCAAAACTTCATATGTGTGACTAGGTAACCCTCCTGAACTGTAAATCAGTCATTTCTCCCAACAGATGTCAAAGAAAAGCTCTCTCACACACACACAGCAAGGATGGAGTGAAAAAGTGCGGTGCTTAAAGACACAGAGAGCAGGCAATGGCATTACCATAATCCCTAGGCCGTGCAGAGTTCATCGAGATATCCCGCTTGACCGTAGCTCGCTCGGTCTAAGCGCAGCGACCATTAGAAAAGTAGGCCCAAAATGAAGCCTGCCCCACAACGTCATTTGCTTTTGGGTGACAGTGAGAGAACCGTTAGGGTGAGAAGCACAATTCGACCTCAGGTACGTTCCTAAGGTCCTCCTGATCCGTGCAAGCCTAACCTCGACCGTGTGGCATTAACCCGTAACAGTTAAAAGTAGGTGTTTACTTCAAACAGTTTGCATTGACTTCTCTCCCCATAGGAATACATTGCCTGCACCCCGAAATTCAACCTGAAGCCTATGTGGGTTATGAATGCCGTATGAACCTGTCATCGATGACAGTCCATCAGGCCACTATGAGGTCTACCTGTGTCGATTCTAAGCTTCCTGGACCAACCGGAAGTGCTTAAATTCACCCTAAAAGTGTTTTGAAACGCATAAAATGTCATTATGAAAATCACTGCATTCAACCCTGTGTAGATCAGTCAATTCTTAACTTAAAGACTTAAAACTCAGGATTCTGTAAGAGGCTACCTCAGTCAAGACATGTGTTTACTTATAGCTTCCTGTGCCAACCGGAAGTGCCTTTAATTGGGTCATACTGTCTGTTTTGTAGGGTTAAAAAAGTCACATCTCTCCAAAACTTCATATGTGTGACTAGGTAACCCTCCTGAACTGTAAATCAGTCATTTCTCCCAACAGATGTCAAAGAAAAGCTCTCTCACACACACACAGCAAGGATGGAGTGAAAAAGTGCGGTGCTTAAAGACACAGAGAGCAGGCAATGGCATTACCATAATCCCTAGGCGTGCAGAGTTCATCGAGATATCCCGCTTGACCGAACCAGGACCAGAACCAGAACCAGACCCAGAACCAGACCCAGAACCAGAGCCAGAACCAGAAACAAAACCAGAACCAAGACCAGACCCAGAACCAAGACCAGAACCAGAACCAGAACCAGAACCAAGACCCAGAAAAAAGACCAGAACCAGAACCAGAGCTAGAACCAGAACCAAGACCCAGAACCAAGACCCAGACCCAGAATCAGAACCAAGACCAGAACCAGACCCAGAACCAAGACCAGAACCAGAACCAAGACCAGACCGAGAACCAAGACCAGAACCAGAACCAAGACTCAGAACCAGAACCAGAACCAGAACCAAGACCAGAACCAGAACCAAGACCCAGAACCAGAACCAGAACCAGAGCCAGAACCAAGACCAGTACCAGAACCAGACCCAGAACCAGAACCAAGACCAGAACCAGAACCAAGACCCAGAACCAGACTAGAACCAAGACCAAAACCAGAACCAAGACCCAGAACCAGAACCAGAACCAAGACCAGACCCAGAACCAAGACCAGAACCAGAACCAAAACCAAGACCAGAACCAGAACCAGAACCAAGACCCAGAACCAGACCAGAACCAAGACCAAAACCAGAACCAAGACCCAGAACCAGAACCAGAGCCAGAGCCAGAACCAGAACCAAGACCAGAACCAGACCCAGAACCAAGACCAGAACCAAGACCAGACCGATAACCAAGACTCAGAACCAGAACCAGAGCCAGAGCCAGAACCAGAACCAAGACCAGAACCAGAGCCAGAACCAAGACCCAGAACCAAGACCCAGAATCAGAACCAAGACCAGAACCAGACCCAGAACCAAGACCAGAACCAAGACCAGACCCAGAACCAAGACCAGAACCAGAACCAAGACCAGAACCAGAACCAAGACCCAGAACCAGAACCAAGACCCAGAACCAGAACAGAACCAAGACCCAGAACCAGAACCAGAACCAAAACCAGAACCAGACCCAGAACAGAACCAGACCCAGGACCAAGACCAGAACCAGAACCAAGACTAGACCCAAAACCAGAACCAGACCCAGAACCAAGACCATAACCAGAACCAAGACCCAGACCCAGAACCAGAACCAAGACCCAGAATCAGAACCAAGAACCAGAACCAGAACCAAGACCAGACCCAGAACCAGAACCAACACCAGAACCAGACCCAGACCCAGAACCAAGACTAGAACCAGAACCAGACCAGAACCAGAACCAGGACCAGAACCAGAACCAAGACCCAGACCCAGACCCAGAACCAGAACCAAGACCAAAAGCAGACCCAGAACCAGACCCAGAACCAGAACCAAGACCAGAACCAGAACCAGACCCAGACCCAGAACCAAGACTAGAACCAGAACCAGAACCAGAACCAAGAACCAAGACACATAACCTGTCATTATGAAAATCACTGCATTCAACCCTGTGTAGATCAGTCAATTCTTAACTTTAAGACTTAAAACTCAGGATTCTGTGAGAGGCTACCTCAGTCAAGACATGTGTTTACTTATAGCTTCCTGTGCCAACCGGAAGTGCCTTTAATTGGGTCATACTGTCTGTTTTGTAGGGTTAAAAAAGTCACATCTCTCCAAAACTTCATATGTGTGACTAGGTAACCCTCCTGAACTGTAAATCAGTCATTTCTCCCAACAGATGTCAAAGAAAAGCTCTCTCACACACACACAGCAAGGATGGAGTGAAAAAGTGCGGTGCTTAAAGACACAGAGAGCAGGCAATGGCATTACCATAATCCCTAGGCCGTGCAGAGTTCATCGAGATATCCCGCTTGACCGTAGCTCGCTCGGTCTAAGCCCAGCGACCATTAGAAAAGTAGGCCCAAAATGAAGCCTGCCCCACAACGTCATTTGCTTTTGGGTGACAGTGAGAGAACCGTTAGGGTGAGAAGCACAATTCGACCTCAGGTACGTTCCTAAGGTCCTCCTGATCCGTGCAAGCCTAACCTCGACCGTGTGGCATTAACCCGTAACAGTTAAAAGTAGGTGTTTACTTCAAACAGTTTGCATTGACTTCTCTCCCCATAGGAATACATTGCCTGCACCCCGAAATTCAACCTGAAGCCTATGTGGGTTATGAATGCCGTATGAACCTGTCATCGATGACAGTCCATCAGGCCACTATGAGGTCTACCTGAGTCGATTCTAAGCTTCCTGGACCAACCGGAAGTGCTTAAATTCACCCTAAAAGTGTTTTGAAACGCATAAAATGTCATTATGAAAATCACTGCATTCAACCCTGTGTAGATCAGTCAATTCTTAACTTAAAGACTTAAAACTCAGGATTCTGTAAGAGGCTACCTCAGTCAAGACATGTGTTTACTTATAGCTTCCTGTGCCAACCGGAAGTGCCTTTAATTGGGTCACACTGTCTGTTTTGTAGGGTTAAAAAAGTCACATCTCTCCAAAACTTCATATGTGTGACTAGGTAACCCTCCTGAACTGTAAATCAGTCATTTCTCCCAACAGATGTCAAAGAAAAGCTCTCTCACACACACACAGCAAGGATGGAGTGAAAAAGTGCGGTGCTTAAAGACACAGAGAGCAGGCAATGGCATTACCATAATCCCTAGGCGTGCAGAGTTCATCGAGATATCCCGCTTGACCGAACCAGGACCAGAACCAGAACCAGACCCAGAACCAGACCCAGAACCAGAGCCAGAACCAGAAACAAAACCAGAACCAAGACCAGACCCAGAACCAAGACCAGAACCAGAACCAGAACCAGAACCAAGACCCAGAAAAAAGACCAGAACCAGAACCAGAGCTAGAACCAGAACCAAGACCCAGAACCAAGACCCAGACCCAGAATCAGAACCAAGACCAGAACCAGACCCAGAACCAAGACCAGAACCAGAACCAAGACCAGACCCAGAACCAAGACCAGAACCAGAACCAAGACTCAGAACCAGAACCAGAACCAGAACCAAGACCAGAACCAGAACCAAGACCCAGAACCAGAACCAGAACCAGAGCCAGAACCAAGACCAGTACCAGAACCAGACCCAGAACCAGAACCAAGACCAGAACCAGAACCAAGACCCAGAACCAGACTAGAACCAAGACCAAAACCAGAACCAAGACCCAGAACCAGAACCAGAACCAAGACCAGACCCAGAACCAAGACCAGAACCAGAACCAAAACCAAGACCAGAACCAGAACCAGAACCAAGACCCAGAACCAGACCAGAACCAAGACCAAAACCAGAACCAAGACCCAGAACCAGAACCAGAGCCAGAGCCAGAACCAGAACCAAGACCAGAACCAGACCCAGAACCAAGACCAGAACCAAGACCAGACCGATAACCAAGACTCAGAACCAGAACCAGAGCCAGAGCCAGAACCAGAACCAAGACCAGAACCAGAGCCAGAACCAAGACCCAGAACCAAGACCCAGAATCAGAACCAAGACCAGAACCAGACCCAGAACCAAGACCAGACCCAGAACCAAGACCAGAACCAGAACCAAGACCAGAACCAGAACCAAGACCCAGAACCAGAACCAAGACCAAGACCCAGAACCAGAACCAAGACCCAGAACCAGAACAGAACCAAGACCCAGAACCAGAACCAGAACCAAAACCAGAACCAGACCCAGAACAGAACCAGACCCAGGACCAAGACCAGAACCAAGACTAGACCCAAAACCAGAACCAGACCCAGAACCAAGACCATAACCAGAACCAAGACCAGAACCAGAACCAAGACCCAGAATCAGAACCAAGAACCAGAACCAGAACCAAGACCAGACCCAGAACCAGAACCAAGACCAGAACCAGACCCAGACCCAGAACCAAGACTAGAACCAGAACCAGACCAGAACCAGAACCAGGACCAGAACCAGAACCAAGACCCAGACCCAGAACCAGAACCAAGACCAAAAGCAGACCCAGAACCAGACCCAGAACCAGAACCAAGACCAGAACCAGAACCAGACCCAGACCCAGAACCAAGACTAGAACCAGAACCAGAACCAGAACCAAGAACCAAGACACATAACCTGTCATTATGAAAATCACTGCATTCAACCCTGTGTAGATCAGTCAATTCTTAACTTTAAGACTTAAAACTCAGGATTCTGTGAGAGGCTACCTCAGTCAAGACATGTGTTTACTTATAGCTTCCTGTGCCAACCGGAAGTGCCTTTAATTGGGTCATACTGTCTGTTTTGTAGGGTTAAAAAAGTCACATCTCTCCAAAACTTCATATGTGTGACTAGGTAACCCTCCTGAACTGTAAATCAGTCATTTCTCCCAACAGATGTCAAAGAAAAGCTCTCTCACACACACACAGCAAGGATGGAGTGAAAAAGTGCGGTGCTTAAAGACACAGAGAGCAGGCAATGGCATTACCATAATCCCTAGGCCGTGCAGAGTTCATCGAGATATCCCGCTTGACCGTAGCTCGCTCGGTCTAAGCCCAGCGACCATTAGAAAAGTAGGCCCAAAATGAAGCCTGCCCCACAACGTCATTTGCTTTTGGGTGACAGTGAGAGAACCGTTAGGGTGAGAAGCACAATTCGACCTCAGGTACGTTCCTAAGGTCCTCCTGATCCGTGCAAGCCTAACCTCGACCGTGTGGCATTAACCCGTAACAGTTAAAAGTAGGTGTTTACTTCAAACAGTTTGCATTGACTTCTCTCCCCATAGGAATACATTGCCTGCACCCCGAAATTCAACCTGAAGCCTATGTGGGTTATGAATGCCGTATGAACCTGTCATCGATGACAGTCCATCAGGCCACTATGAGGTCTACCTGAGTCGATTCTAAGCTTCCTGGACCAACCGGAAGTGCTTAAATTCACCCTAAAAGTGTTTTGAAACGCATAAAATGTCATTATGAAAATCACTGCATTCAACCCTGTGTAGATCAGTCAATTCTTAACTTAAAGACTTAAAACTCAGGATTCTGTAAGAGGCTACCTCAGTCAAGACATGTGTTTACTTATAGCTTCCTGTGCCAACCGGAAGTGCCTTTAATTGGGTCACACTGTCTGTTTTGTAGGGTTAAAAAAGTCACATCTCTCCAAAACTTCATATGTGTGACTAGGTAACCCTCCTGAACTGTAAATCAGTCATTTCTCCCAACAGATGTCAAAGAAAAGCTCTCTCACACACACACAGCAAGGATGGAGTGAAAAAGTGCGGTGCTTAAAGACACAGAGAGCAGGCAATGGCATTACCATAATCCCTAGGCGTGCAGAGTTCATCGAGATATCCCGCTTGACCGAACCAGGACCAGAACCAGAACCAGACCCAGAACCAGACCCAGAACCAGAGCCAGAACCAGAAACAAAACCAGAACCAAGACCAGACCCAGAACCAAGACCAGAACCAGAACCAGAACCAGAACCAAGACCCAGAAAAAAGACCAGAACCAGAACCAGAGCTAGAACCAGAACCAAGACCCAGAACCAAGACCCAGACCCAGAATCAGAACCAAGACCAGAACCAGACCCAGAACCAAGACCAGAACCAGAACCAAGACCAGACCCAGAACCAAGACCAGAACCAGAACCAAGACTCAGAACCAGAACCAGAACCAGAACCAAGACCAGAACCAGAACCAAGACCCAGAACCAGAACCAGAACCAGAGCCAGAACCAAGACCAGTACCAGAACCAGACCCAGAACCAGAACCAAGACCAGAACCAGAACCAAGACCCAGAACCAGACTAGAACCAAGACCAAAACCAGAACCAAGACCCAGAACCAGAACCAGAACCAAGACCAGACCCAGAACCAAGACCAGAACCAGAACCAAAACCAAGACCAGAACCAGAACCAGAACCAAGACCCAGAACCAGACCAGAACCAAGACCAAAACCAGAACCAAGACCCAGAACCAGAACCAGAGCCAGAGCCAGAACCAGAACCAAGACCAGAACCAGACCCAGAACCAAGACCAGAACCAAGACCAGACCGATAACCAAGACTCAGAACCAGAACCAGAGCCAGAGCCAGAACCAGAACCAAGACCAGAACCAGAGCCAGAACCAAGACCCAGAACCAAGACCCAGAATCAGAACCAAGACCAGAACCAGACCCAGAACCAAGACCAGAACCAAGACCAGACCCAGAACCAAGACCAGAACCAGAACCAAGACCAGAACCAGAACCAAGACCCAGAACCAGAACCAAGACCAAGACCCAGAACCAGAACCAAGACCCAGAACCAGAACAGAACCAAGACCCAGAACCAGAACCAGAACCAAAACCAGAACCAGACCCAGAACAGAACCAGACCCAGGACCAAGACCAGAACCAGAACCAAGACTAGACCCAAAACCAGAACCAGACCCAGAACCAAGACCATAACCAGAACCAAGACCAGAACCAGAACCAAGACCCAGAATCAGAACCAAGAACCAGAACCAGAACCAAGACCAGACCCAGAACCAGAACCAAGACCAGAACCAGACCCAGACCCAGAACCAAGACTAGAACCAGAACCAGACCAGAACCAGAACCAGGACCAGAACCAGAACCAAGACCCAGACCCAGAACCAGAACCAAGACCAAAAGCAGACCCAGAACCAGACCCAGAACCAGAACCAAGACCAGAACCAGAACCAGACCCAGACCCAGAACCAAGACTAGAACCAGAACCAGAACCAGAACCAAGAACCAAGACACATAACCTGTCATTATGAAAATCACTGCATTCAACCCTGTGTAGATCAGTCAATTCTTAACTTTAAGACTTAAAACTCAGGATTCTGTGAGAGGCTACCTCAGTCAAGACATGTGTTTACTTATAGCTTCCTGTGCCAACCGGAAGTGCCTTTAATTGGGTCATACTGTCTGTTTTGTAGGGTTAAAAAAGTCACATCTCTCCAAAACTTCATATGTGTGACTAGGTAACCCTCCTGAACTGTAAATCAGTCATTTCTCCCAACAGATGTCAAAGAAAAGCTCTCTCACACACACACAGCAAGGATGGAGTGAAAAAGTGCGGTGCTTAAAGACACAGAGAGCAGGCAATGGCATTACCATAATCCCTAGGCCGTGCAGAGTTCATCGAGATATCCCGCTTGACCGTAGCTCGCTCGGTCTAAGCGCAGCGACCATTAGAAAAGTAGGCCCAAAATGAAGCCTGCCCCACAACGTCATTTGCTTTTGGGTGACAGTGAGAGAACCGTTAGGGTGAGAAGCACAATTCGACCTCAGGTACGTTCCTAAGGTCCTCCTGATCCGTGCAAGCCTAACCTCGACCGTGTGGCATTAACCCGTAACAGTTAAAAGTAGGTGTTTACTTCAAACAGTTTGCATTGACTTCTCTCCCCATAGGAATACATTGCCTGCACCCCGAAATTCAACCTGAAGCCTATGTGGGTTATGAATGCCGTATGAACCTGTCATCGATGACAGTCCATCAGGCCACTATGAGGTCTACCTGTGTCGATTCTAAGCTTCCTGGACCAACCGGAAGTGCTTAAATTCACCCTAAAAGTGTTTTGAAACGCATAAAATGTCATTATGAAAATCACTGCATTCAACCCTGTGTAGATCAGTCAATTCTTAACTTAAAGACTTAAAACTCAGGATTCTGTAAGAGGCTACCTCAGTCAAGACATGTGTTTACTTATAGCTTCCTGTGCCAACCGGAAGTGCCTTTAATTGGGTCATACTGTCTGTTTTGTAGGGTTAAAAAAGTCACATCTCTCCAAAACTTCATATGTGTGACTAGGTAACCCTCCTGAACTGTAAATCAGTCATTTCTCCCAACAGATGTCAAAGAAAAGCTCTCTCACACACACACAGCAAGGATGGAGTGAAAAAGTGCGGTGCTTAAAGACACAGAGAGCAGGCAATGGCATTACCATAATCCCTAGGCGTGCAGAGTTCATCGAGATATCCCGCTTGACCGAACCAGGACCAGAACCAGAACCAGACCCAGAACCAGACCCAGAACCAGAGCCAGAACCAGAAACAAAACCAGAACCAAGACCAGACCCAGAACCAAGACCAGAACCAGAACCAGAACCAAGACCCAGAAAAAAGACCAGAACCAGAACCAGAGCTAGAACCAGAACCAAGACCCAGAATCAGAACCAAGAACCAGAACCAGAACCAAGACCAGACCCAGAACCAGAACCAAGACCAGAACCAGACCCAGACCCAGAACCAAGACTAGAACCAGAACCAGACCAGAACCAGAACCAGGACCAGAACCAGAACCAAGACCCAGACCCAGAACCAGAACCAAGACCAAAAGCAGACCCAGAACCAGACCCAGAACCAGAACCAAGACCAGAACCAGAACCAGACCCAGACCCAGAACCAAGACTAGAACCAGAACCAGAACCAGAACCAAGAACCAAGACACATAACCTGTCATTATGAAAATCACTGCATTCAACCCTGTGTAGATCAGTCAATTCTTAACTTTAAGACTTAAAACTCAGGATTCTGTGAGAGGCTACCTCAGTCAAGACATGTGTTTACTTATAGCTTCCTGTGCCAACCGGAAGTGCCTTTAATTGGGTCATACTGTCTGTTTTGTAGGGTTAAAAAAGTCACATCTCTCCAAAACTTCATATGTGTGACTAGGTAACCCTCCTGAACTGTAAATCAGTCATTTCTCCCAACAGATGTCAAAGAAAAGCTCTCTCACACACACACAGCAAGGATGGAGTGAAAAAGTGCGGTGCTTAAAGACACAGAGAGCAGGCAATGGCATTACCATAATCCCTAGGCCGTGCAGAGTTCATCGAGATATCCCGCTTGACCGTAGCTCGCTCGGTCTAAGCGCAGCGACCATTAGAAAAGTAGGCCCAAAATGAAGCCTGCCCCACAACGTCATTTGCTTTTGGGTGACAGTGAGAGAACCGTTAGGGTGAGAAGCACAATTCGACCTCAGGTACGTTCCTAAGGTCCTCCTGATCCGTGCAAGCCTAACCTCGACCGTGTGGCATTAACCCGTAACAGTTAAAAGTAGGTGTTTACTTCAAACAGTTTGCATTGACTTCTCTCCCCATAGGAATACATTGCCTGCACCCCGAAATTCAACCTGAAGCCTATGTGGGTTATGAATGCCGTATGAACCTGTCATCGATGACAGTCCATCAGGCCACTATGAGGTCTACCTGTGTCGATTCTAAGCTTCCTGGACCAACCGGAAGTGCTTAAATTCACCCTAAAAGTGTTTTGAAACGCATAAAATGTCATTATGAAAATCACTGCATTCAACCCTGTGTAGATCAGTCAATTCTTAACTTAAAGACTTAAAACTCAGGATTCTGTAAGAGGCTACCTCAGTCAAGACATGTGTTTACTTATAGCTTCCTGTGCCAACCGGAAGTGCCTTTAATTGGGTCATACTGTCTGTTTTGTAGGGTTAAAAAAGTCACATCTCTCCAAAACTTCATATGTGTGACTAGGTAACCCTCCTGAACTGTAAATCAGTCATTTCTCCCAACAGATGTCAAAGAAAAGCTCTCTCACACACACACAGCAAGGATGGAGTGAAAAAGTGCGGTGCTTAAAGACACAGAGAGCAGGCAATGGCATTACCATAATCCCTAGGCGTGCAGAGTTCATCGAGATATCCCGCTTGACCGAACCAGGACCAGAACCAGAACCAGACCCAGAACCAGACCCAGAACCAGAGCCAGAACCAGAAACAAAACCAGAACCAAGACCAGACCCAGAACCAAGACCAGAACCAGAACCAGAACCAAGACCCAGAAAAAAGACCAGAACCAGAACCAGAGCTAGAACCAGAACCAAGACCCAGAATCAAGACCCAGACCCAGAATCAGAACCAAGACCAGAACCAGACCCAGAACCAAGACCAGAACCAGAACCAAGACCAGACCCAGAACCAAGACCAGAACCAGAACCAAGACTCAGAACCAGAACCAGAACCAGAACCAAGACCAGAACGAGAACCAAGACCCAGAACCAGAACCAGAACCAGAGCCAGAACCAAGACCAGTACCAGAACCAGACCCAGAACCAGAACCAAGACCAGAACCAGAACCAAGACCCAGAACCAGACTAGAAACAAGACCAAAACCAGAACCAAGACCCAGAACCAGAACCAGAACCAAGACCAGACCCAGAACCAAGACCAGAACCAGAACCAAAACCAAGACCAGAACCAGAACCAGAACCAAGACCCAGAACCAGACCAGAACCAAGACCAAAACCAGAACCAAGACCCAGAACCAGAACCAGAGCCAGAGCCAGAACCAGAACCAAGACCAGAACCAGACCCAGAACCAAGACCAGAACCAAGACCAGACCGATAACCAAGACTCAGAACCAGAACCAGAGCCAGAGCCAGAACCAGAACCAAGACCAGAACCAGAGCCAGAACCAAGACCCAGAACCAAGACCCAGAATCAGAACCAAGACCAGAACCAGACCCAGAACCAGAACCAAGACCAGAACCAAGACCAGACCCAGAACCAAGACCAGAACCAGAACCAAGACCAGAACCAGAACCAAGACCCAGAACCAGAACCAAGACCAAGACCCAGAACCAGAACCAAGACCCAGAACCAATACCCAGAACCAAGACCCAGAACCATAACCAGAACCAAAACCAGAACCAGACCCAGAACAGAACCAGACCCAGGACCAAGACCAGAACCAGAACCAAGACTAGACCCAAAACCAGAACCAGACCCAGAACCAAGACCAGAACCAGAACCAAGACCCAGAATCAGAACCAAGAACCAGAACCAGAACCAAGACCAGACCCAGAACCAGAACCAAGACCAGAACCAGACCCAGACCCAGAACCAAGACTAGAACCAGAACCAGACCAGAACCAGAACCAGGACCAGAACCAGAACCAAGACCCAGAACCAGAACCAAGACCAAAAGCAGACCCAGAACCAGACCCAGAACCAGAACCAGAACCAGACCCAGACCCAGAACCAAGACTAGAACCAGAACCAAGAACCAAGACACATAACCTGTCATTATGAAAATCACTGCATTCAACCCTGTGTAGATCAGTCAATTCTTAACTTTAAGACTTAAAACTCAGGATTCTGTGAGAGGCTACCTCAGTCAAGACATGTGTTTACTTATAGCTTCCTGTGCCAACCGGAAGTGCCTTTAATTGGGTCATACTGTCTGTTTTGTAGGGTTAAAAAAGTCACATCTCTCCAAAACTTCATATGTGTGACTAGGTAACCCTCCTGAACTGTAAATCAGTCATTTCTCCCAACAGATGTCAAAGAAAAGCTCTCTCACACACACACAGCAAGGATGGAGTGAAAAAGTGCGGTGCTTAAAGACACAGAGAGCAGGCAATGGCATTACCATAATCCCTAGGCCGTGCAGAGTTCGAGATATCCCGCTTGACCGTAGCTCGCTCGGTCTAAGCGCAGCGACCATTAGAAAAGTAGGCCCAAAATGAAGCCTGCCCCACAACGTCATTTGCTTTTGGGTGACAGTGAGAGAACCGTTAGGGTGAGAAGCACAATTCGACCTCAGGTACGTTCCTAAGGTCCTCCTGATCCGTGCAAGCCTAACCTTGACCGTGTGGCATTAACCCTTAACAGTAAAACAGGGTTTTTTGATCTCACAGATTACAATGACTTCTCTCCCCATAGGAATACATTGCATGCACCCCGAAATTCAACCTGAAGCCTATGTGGGTTATGAATGCCGTATGAACCTGTCATCGATGACAGTCCATCAGGCCACTATGAGGTCTACCTGTGTCGATTCTAAGCTTCCTGGACCAACCGGAAGTGGTTAAATTCACCCTAAAAGTGTTTTGAAACGCATAAAATGTCATTATGAAAATCACTGCATTCAACCCTGTGTAGATCAGTCAATTCTTAACTTAACCTCTCTGATCTCCCCATCCCGGATCCGGTATCAGGAATACAGACTCAAGCTCATTACCATAACGCAACGTTAACTATTCATGAAAATCGCAAATTAAATTAAATAAATATGCCATCTCTCAAGATTAGCCTTTTGTAAACAACACTGTCATCTCAGATTTTCAAAATATGCTTCTCAACCATAGGAAAACAATCATTTGTGTAAAAGTAGCTAGCTAGCGTAGCATTAGCGTTAGCATCCAGCACGCAACATTTCAACAAAAACATAAAAGCCTTCAAATAAAATCATTTACCTTTGAAGAACTTGATGTTTTCAATGAGGATACTCTCAGTTAGATAGCAGATGCTCAGTTTTTCCAAAAATATTCTTTGTGTATTAGAAATAGCTCCGTTTTATACACCACATTTGGCTACCAAAAAAAAACGAAAATTCAGTCCTCAAAACGCAAACTTTTTTCCAAATTAACTCCATAATATCGACTGAAAACATGTCAAACGTCGTTTAGAATCAATCCTCATAATCCTATAATATCGACTGAAAACATGGCAAACGTTGTTTAGAATCAATTTTCAATTATGAAAATCACTGCATTCAACCCTGTGTAGATCAGTCAATTCTTAACTTAAAGACTTAAAACTCAGGATTCTGTAAGAGGCTACCTCAGTCAAGACATGTGTTTACTTATAGCTTCCTGTGCCAACCGGAAGTGCCTTTAATTGGGTCATACTGTCTGTTTTGTAGGGTTAAAAAAGTCACATCTCTCCAAAACTTCATATGTGTGACTAGGTAACCCTCCTGAACTGTAAATCAGTCATTTCTCCCAACAGATGTCAAAGAAAAGCTCTCTCACACACAGCAAGGATGGAGTGAAAAAAGTGCGGTGCTTAAAGACACAGAGAGCAGGCAATGGCATTACCATAATCCCTAGGCCGTGCAGAGTTCATCGAGATATCCCGCTTGACCGTAGCTCACTCGGTCTAAGCGCAGCGACCATTAGAAAAGTAGGCCCAAAATTAAGCCTGCCCCACAACGTCATTTGCTTTTGGGTGACAGTGAGAGAACCGTTAGGGTGAGAAGCACAATTCGACCTCAGGTACGTTCCTAAGGTCCTCCTGATCCGTGCAAGCCTAACCTTGACCGTGTGGCATTAACCCTTAACAGTAAAACAGGGTTTTTTGATCTCACAGATTACAATGACTTCTCTCCCCATAGGAATACATTGCCTGCACCCCGAAATTCAACCTGAAGCCTATGTGGGTTATGAATGCCGTATGAACCTGTCATCGATGACAGTCCATCAGGCCACTATGAGGTCTACCTGTGTCGATTCTAAGCTTCCTGGACCAACCGGAAGTGGTTAAATTCACCCTAAAAGTGTTTTGAAACGCATAAAATGTCATTATGAAAATCACTGCATTCAACCCTGTGTAGATCAGTCAATTCTTAACCTTTCTGATCTCCCCATCCCAGATCCGGGATCGTGAATTCAGACTCAAGCTCATTACCATAACGCAACGTTAACTATTCATGAAAATCGCAAATGAAATGAAATAAATATGCTAGCTCTCAAGCTTAGCCTTTTGTTAACAACACTGTCATCTCAGATTTTCAAAATATGCTTCTCAACCATTGCAAAACAAGCATTTGTGTAACAGTATTGATGGCTAACGTAGCATTTAGCATTAGCATTCAGCTGGCAACATTTACACAAAAAAACAGAAAAGCATTCAAATAAAATAATTTACCTTTGAAGAACTTCAGATGTTTTCAATGAGGAGACTCTCAGATAGCAAATGTTCAGTTTTTCCTGAAAGATTATTTGTTTAGGACAAATCGCTCCGTTTTCTGCGTCACGTTTAGCTATAAAAAAAACCCTGTATCCAGGATTGTGTAAATCTATCAGCAAGCTCATTAGCATAAGACAACGTTAACTATTCATGAAAATCGCAAATGAAATGAAATAAATATGCCATCTCTCAAGCTTAGCCTTTTGTAAACAACACTGTCATCTCAGATTTTCAAAATATGCTTCTCAACCATAGGAAAACAATCATTTGTGTAAAAGTAGCTAGCTAGCGTTAGCATTTAGCGTTAGCATTTAGCGTTAGCATTAGCATCCAGCACGCAACATTTCAACAAAAACATAAAAGCCTTCAAATAAAATCATTTACCTTTGAAGAACTTCTGATGTTTTCAATGAGGATACTCTCAGTTAGATAGCAGATGCTCAGTTTTTCCAAAAAGATTCTTTGTGTATTAGAAATAGCTCCGTTTTATACATCACATTTGGCTACCAAAAAAAAACGAAAATTCAGTCCTCAAAACGCAAACTTTTTTCCAAATTAACTCCATAATATCGACTGAAAACATGGCAAACGTTGTTTAGAATCAATCCTCAAGGTGTTTTTCACATATCTCTTCATTGATATATCGTTCTTGGAAGCATGGTTTCTCCCCTCAATCAAATGGAAAAGTACAAGCAGCTGGCAATTGCGCACCGAATTCCACGCAGGACACCAGGCGGACACTTGGAAAATGTAGTCTCTTATGGTCAATCTTCCAATGATATGCCTACAAATACGTCACAATGCTGCTAACACTTTGGGGGAACGACAGAAAGTGTAGGCTCATTCCTTGCGCAATCACAGCCATATAAGGAGACAATGGAAAACAGAGCTTCAGAAATCTGCTCATTTCCTGGTTGACGCATCATCTTGGTTTCGCCTGTAGAATGAGTTCTGGGGCACTTACAGACAATATCTTTGCAGATTCTGAAACTTCAGTGTTTTCTTTCAAAAACTGTCAAGAATATGCATAGTCGAGCATCTTTTCGTGACAAAATATCGCGCTTAAAATCCAAAAAAAAAAAAAAGCTTTTTTATCCAAAAATGAAATAGCGCCCCTAGAGATCAAAGAGGTTAAAGACTTAAAACTCAGGATTCTGTAAGAGGCTACCTCAGTCAAGACATGTGTTTACTTATAGCTTCCTGTGCCAACCGGAAGTGCCTGTAATTGGGTCATACTGTCTGTTTTGTAGGGTTAAAAAAGTCACATCTCTCCAAAACTTCATATGTGTGACTAGGTAACCCTCCTGAACTGTAAATCAGTCATTTCTCCCAACAGATGTCAAAGAAAAGCTCTCTCACACACACACAGTACTTATAGCTTCCTGTGCCAACCGGAAGTGCCTTTAATTGGGTCATACTGTCTGTTTTGTAGGGTTAAAAAAGTCACATCTCTCCAAAACTTCAGGAGGGTTACCTAGTCACACATATGAACTGTAAATCAGTCATTTCTCCCAACAGATGTCAAAGAAAAGCTCTCTCACACACACACAGCAAGGATGGAGTGAAAAAGTGCGGTGCTTAAAGACACAGAGAGCAGGCAATGGCATTACCATAATCCCTAGGCGTGCAGAGTTCATCGAGATATCCCGCTTGACCGTAGCTCGTTCTGTCTAAGCGCAGCGACCATTAGAAAAGTAGGCCCAAAATGAAGCCTGCCCCACAACGTCATTTGCTTTTGGGTGACAGTGAGAGAACCGTTAGGGTGAGAAGCACAATTCGACCTCAGGTACGTTCCTAAGGTCCTCTCGATCCGTGCAAGCCTAACCTCGACCGTGTGGCATTAACCCGTAACAGTTAAAAGTAGGTGTTTACTTCAAACAGTTTGCATTGACTTCTCTCCCCATAGGAATACATTGCCTGCACCCCGAAATTCAACCTGAAGCCTATGTGGGTTATGAATGCCGTATGAACCTGTCATCGATGACAGTCCATCAGGCCACTATGAGGTCTACCTGTGTCGATTCTAAGCTTCCTGGACCAACCGGAAGTGGTTAAATTCACCCTAAAAGTGTTTTGAAACGCATAAAATGTCATTATGAAAATCACTGCATTCAACCCTGTGTAGATCAGTCAATTCTTAACTTAAAGACTTAAAACTCAGGATTCTGTAAGAGGCTACCTCAGTCAAGACATGTGTTTACTTATAGCTTCCTGTGCCAACCGGAAGTGCCTTTAATTGGGTCATACTGTCTGTTTTGTAGGGTTAAAAAAGTCACATCTCTCCAAAACTTCATATGTGTGACTAGGTAACCCTCCTGAACTGTAAATCAGTCATTTCTCCCAACAGATGTCAAAGAAAAGCTCTCTCACACACACACAGCAAGGATGGAGTGAAAAAGTGCGGTGCTTAAAGACACAGAGAGCAGGCAATGGCATTACCATAATCCCTAGGCGTGCAGAGTTCATCGAGATATCCCGCTTGACCGAACCAGGACCAGAACCAGAACCAGACCCAGAACCAGACCCAGAACCAGAGCCAGAACCAGAAACAAAACCAGAACCAAGACCAGACCCAGAACCAAGACCAGAACCAGAACCAGAACCAAGACCCAGAAAAAAGACCAGAACCAGAACCAGAGCTAGAACCAGAACCAAGACCCAGAACCAAGACCCAGACCCAGAATCAGAACCAAGACCAGAACCAGACCCAGAACCAAGACCAGAACCAGAACCAAGACCAGACCCAGAACCAAGACCAGAACCAGAACCAAGACTCAGAACCAGAACCAGAACCAGAACCAAGACCAGAACGAGAACCAAGACCCAGAACCAGAACCAGAACCAGAGCCAGAACCAAGACCAGTACCAGAACCAGACCCAGAACCAGAACCAAGACCAGAACCAGAACCAAGACCCAGAACCAGACTAGAAACAAGACCAAAACCAGAACCAAGACCCAGAACCAGAACCAGAACCAAGACCAGACCCAGAACCAAGACCAGAACCAGAACCAAAACCAAGACCAGAACCAGAACCAGAACCAAGACCCAGAACCAGACCAGAACCAAGACCAAAACCAGAACCAAGACCCAGAACCAGAACCAGAGCCAGAGCCAGAACCAGAACCAAGACCAGAACCAGACCCAGAACCAAGACCAGAACCAAGACCAGACCGATAACCAAGACTCAGAACCAGAACCAGAGCCAGAGCCAGAACCAGAACCAAGACCAGAACCAGAGCCAGAACCAAGACCCAGAACCAAGACCCAGAATCAGAACCAAGACCAGAACCAGACCCAGAACCAGAACCAAGACCAGAACCAAGACCAGACCCAGAACCAAGACCAGAACCAGAACCAAGACCAGAACCAGAACCAAGACCCAGAACCAGAACCAAGACCAAGACCCAGAACCAGAACCAAGACCCAGAACCAATACCCAGAACCAAGACCCAGAACCATAACCAGAACCAAAACCAGAACCAGACCCAGAACAGAACCAGACCCAGGACCAAGACCAGAACCAGAACCAAGACTAGACCCAAAACCAGAACCAGACCCAGAACCAAGACCAGAACCAGAACCAAGACCCAGAATCAGAACCAAGAACCAGAACCAGAACCAAGACCAGACCCAGAACCAGAACCAAGACCAGAACCAGACCCAGACCCAGAACCAAGACTAGAACCAGAACCAGACCAGAACCAGAACCAGGACCAGAACCAGAACCAAGACCCAGAACCAGAACCAAGACCAAAAGCAGACCCAGAACCAGACCCAGAACCAGAACCAGAACCAGACCCAGACCCAGAACCAAGACTAGAACCAGAACCAGAACCAAGAACCAAGACACATAACCTGTCATTATGAAAATCACTGCATTCAACCCTGTGTAGATCAGTCAATTCTTAACTTTAAGACTTAAAACTCAGGATTCTGTGAGAGGCTACCTCAGTCAAGACATGTGTTTACTTATAGCTTCCTGTGCCAACCGGAAGTGCCTTTAATTGGGTCATACTGTCTGTTTTGTAGGGTTAAAAAAGTCACATCTCTCCAAAACTTCATATGTGTGACTAGGTAACCCTCCTGAACTGTAAATCAGTCATTTCTCCCAACAGATGTCAAAGAAAAGCTCTCTCACACACACACAGCAAGGATGGAGTGAAAAAGTGCGGTGCTTAAAGACACAGAGAGCAGGCAATGGCATTACCATAATCCCTAGGCCGTGCAGAGTTCGAGATATCCCGCTTGACCGTAGCTCGCTCGGTCTAAGCGCAGCGACCATTAGAAAAGTAGGCCCAAAATGAAGCCTGCCCCACAACGTCATTTGCTTTTGGGTGACAGTGAGAGAACCGTTAGGGTGAGAAGCACAATTCGACCTCAGGTACGTTCCTAAGGTCCTCCTGATCCGTGCAAGCCTAACCTTGACCGTGTGGCATTAACCCTTAACAGTAAAACAGGGTTTTTTGATCTCACAGATTACAATGACTTCTCTCCCCATAGGAATACATTGCATGCACCCCGAAATTCAACCTGAAGCCTATGTGGGTTATGAATGCCGTATGAACCTGTCATCGATGACAGTCCATCAGGCCACTATGAGGTCTACCTGTGTCGATTCTAAGCTTCCTGGACCAACCGGAAGTGGTTAAATTCACCCTAAAAGTGTTTTGAAACGCATAAAATGTCATTATGAAAATCACTGCATTCAACCCTGTGTAGATCAGTCAATTCTTAACTTAACCTCTCTGATCTCCCCATCCCGGATCCGGTATCAGGAATACAGACTCAAGCTCATTACCATAACGCAACGTTAACTATTCATGAAAATCGCAAATTAAATTAAATAAATATGCCATCTCTCAAGATTAGCCTTTTGTAAACAACACTGTCATCTCAGATTTTCAAAATATGCTTCTCAACCATAGGAAAACAATCATTTGTGTAAAAGTAGCTAGCTAGCGTAGCATTAGCGTTAGCATCCAGCACGCAACATTTCAACAAAAACATAAAAGCCTTCAAATAAAATCATTTACCTTTGAAGAACTTGATGTTTTCAATGAGGATACTCTCAGTTAGATAGCAGATGCTCAGTTTTTCCAAAAATATTCTTTGTGTATTAGAAATAGCTCCGTTTTATACATCACATTTGGCTACCAAAAAAAAACGAAAATTCAGTCCTCAAAACGCAAACTTTTTTCCAAATTAACTCCATAATATCGACTGAAAACATGTCAAACGTCGTTTAGAATCAATCCTCATAATCCTATAATATCGACTGAAAACATGGCAAACGTTGTTTAGAATCAATTTTCAATTATGAAAATCACTGCATTCAACCCTGTGTAGATCAGTCAATTCTTAACTTAAAGACTTAAAACTCAGGATTCTGTAAGAGGCTACCTCAGTCAAGACATGTGTTTACTTATAGCTTCCTGTGCCAACCGGCAGTGCCTTTAATTGGGTCATACTGTCTGTTTTGTAGGGTTAAAAAAGTCACATCTCTCCAAAACTTCATATGTGTGACTAGGTAACCCTCCTGAACTGTAAATCAGTCATTTCTCCCAACAGATGTCAAAGAAAAGCTCTCTCACACACAGCAAGGATGGAGTGAAAAAAGTGCGGTGCTTAAAGACACAGAGAGCAGGCAATGGCATTACCATAATCCCTAGGCCGTGCAGAGTTCATCGAGATATCCCGCTTGACCGTAGCTCACTCGGTCTAAGCGCAGCGACCATTAGAAAAGTAGGCCCAAAATTAAGCCTGCCCCACAACGTCATTTGCTTTTGGGTGACAGTGAGAGAACCGTTAGGGTGAGAAGCACAATTCGACCTCAGGTACGTTCCTAAGGTCCTCCTGATCCGTGCAAGCCTAACCTTGACCGTGTGGCATTAACCCTTAACAGTAAAACAGGGTTTTTTGATCTCACAGATTACAATGACTTCTCTCCCCATAGGAATACATTGCCTGCACCCCGAAATTCAACCTGAAGCCTATGTGGGTTATGAATGCCGTATGAACCTGTCATCGATGACAGTCCATCAGGCCACTATGAGGTCTACCTGTGTCGATTCTAAGCTTCCTGGACCAACCGGAAGTGGTTAAATTCACCCTAAAAGTGTTTTGAAACGCATAAAATGTCATTATGAAAATCACTGCATTCAACCCTGTGTAGATCAGTCAATTCTTAACCTTTCTGATCTCCCCATCCCAGATCCGGGATCGTGAATTCAGACTCAAGCTCATTACCATAACGCAACGTTAACTATTCATGAAAATCGCAAATGAAATGAAATAAATATGCTAGCTCTCAAGCTTAGCCTTTTGTTAACAACACTGTCATCTCAGATTTTCAAAATATGCTTCTCAACCATTGCAAAACAAGCATTTGTGTAACAGTATTGATGGCTAACGTAGCATTTAGCATTAGCATTCAGCTGGCAACATTTACACAAAAAAACAGAAAAGCATTCAAATAAAATAATTTACCTTTGAAGAACTTCAGATGTTTTCAATGAGGAGACTCTCAGATAGCAAATGTTCAGTTTTTCCTGAAAGATTATTTGTTTAGGACAAATCGCTCCGTTTTCTGCGTCACGTTTAGCTATAAAAAAAACCCTGTATCCAGGATTGTGTAAATCTATCAGCAAGCTCATTAGCATAAGACAACGTTAACTATTCATGAAAATCGCAAATGAAATGAAATAAATATGCCATCTCTCAAGCTTAGCCTTTTGTAAACAACACTGTCATCTCAGATTTTCAAAATATGCTTCTCAACCATAGGAAAACAATCATTTGTGTAAAAGTAGCTAGCTAGCGTTAGCATTTAGCGTTAGCATTTAGCGTTAGCATTAGCATCCAGCACGCAACATTTCAACAAAAACATAAAAGCCTTCAAATAAAATCATTTACCTTTGAAGAACTTCTGATGTTTTCAATGAGGATACTCTCAGTTAGATAGCAGATGCTCAGTTTTTCCAAAAAGATTCTTTGTGTATTAGAAATAGCTCCGTTTTATACATCACATTTGGCTACCAAAAAAAAACGAAAATTCAGTCCTCAAAACGCAAACTTTTTTCCAAATTAACTCCATAATATCGACTGAAAACATGGCAAACGTTGTTTAGAATCAATCCTCAAGGTGTTTTTCACATATCTCTTCATTGATATATCGTTCTTGGAAGCATGGTTTCTCCCCTCAATCAAATGGAAAAGTACAAGCAGCTGGCAATTGCGCACCGAATTCCACGCAGGACACCAGGCGGACACTTGGAAAATGTAGTCTCTTATGGTCAATCTTCCAATGATATGCCTACAAATACGTCACAATGCTGCTAACACTTTGGGGGAACGACAGAAAGTGTAGGCTCATTCCTTGCGCAATCACAGCCATATAAGGAGACAATGGAAAACAGAGCTTCAGAAATCTGCTCATTTCCTGGTTGACGCATCATCTTGGTTTCGCCTGTAGAATGAGTTCTGGGGCACTTACAGACAATATCTTTGCAGATTCTGAAACTTCAGTGTTTTCTTTCAAAAACTGTCAAGAATATGCATAGTCGAGCATCTTTTCGTGACAAAATATCGCGCTTAAAATCCAAAAAAAAAAAAAAGCTTTTTTATCCAAAAATGAAATAGCGCCCCTAGAGATCAAAGAGGTTAAAGACTTAAAACTCAGGATTCTGTAAGAGGCTACCTCAGTCAAGACATGTGTTTACTTATAGCTTCCTGTGCCAACCGGAAGTGCCTGTAATTGGGTCATACTGTCTGTTTTGTAGGGTTAAAAAAGTCACATCTCTCCAAAACTTCATATGTGTGACTAGGTAACCCTCCTGAACTGTAAATCAGTCATTTCTCCCAACAGATGTCAAAGAAAAGCTCTCTCACACACACACAGTACTTATAGCTTCCTGTGCCAACCGGAAGTGCCTTTAATTGGGTCATACTGTCTGTTTTGTAGGGTTAAAAAAGTCACATCTCTCCAAAACTTCAGGAGGGTTACCTAGTCACACATATGAACTGTAAATCAGTCATTTCTCCCAACAGATGTCAAAGAAAAGCTCTCTCACACACACACAGCAAGGATGGAGTGAAAAAGTGCGGTGCTTAAAGACACAGAGAGCAGGCAATGGCATTACCATAATCCCTAGGCGTGCAGAGTTCATCGAGATATCCCGCTTGACCGTAGCTCGTTCTGTCTAAGCGCAGCGACCATTAGAAAAGTAGGCCCAAAATGAAGCCTGCCCCACAACGTCATTTGCTTTTGGGTGACAGTGAGAGAACCGTTAGGGTGAGAAGCACAATTCGACCTCAGGTACGTTCCTAAGGTCCTCTCGATCCGTGCAAGCCTAACCTCGACCGTGTGGCATTAACCCGTAACAGTTAAAAGTAGGTGTTTACTTCAAACAGTTTGCATTGACTTCTCTCCCCATAGGAATACATTGCCTGCACCCCGAAATTCAACCTGAAGCCTATGTGGGTTATGAATGCCGTATGAACCTGTCATCGATGACAGTCCATCAGGCCACTATGAGGTCTACCTGTGTCGATTCTAAGCTTCCTGGACCAACCGGAAGTGGTTAAATTCACCCTAAAAGTGTTTTGAAACGCATAAAATGTCATTATGAAAATCACTGCATTCAACCCTGTGTAGATCAGTCAATTCTTAACTTAAAGACTTAAAACTCAGGATTCTGTAAGAGGCTACCTCAGTCAAGACATGTGTTTACTTATAGCTTCCTGTGCCAACCGGAAGTGCCTTTAATTGGGTCATACTGTCTGTTTTGTAGGGTTAAAAAAGTCACATCTCTCCAAAACTTCATATGTGTGACTAGGTAACCCTCCTGAACTGTAAATCAGTCATTTCTCCCAACAGATGTCAAAGAAAAGCTCTCTCACACACACACAGCAAGGATGGAGTGAAAAAGTGCGGTGCTTAAAGACACAGAGAGCAGGCAATGGCATTACCATAATCCCTAGGCGTGCAGAGTTCATCGAGATATCCCGCTTGACCGTAGCTCGTTCGGTCTAAGCGCAGCGACCATTAGAAAAGTAGGCCCAAAATGAAGCCTGCCCCACAACGTCATTTGCTTTTGGGTGACAGTGAGAGAACCGTTAGGGTGAGAAGCACAACTCGACCTCAGGTATGTTCCTAAGGTCCTCTCGATCCGTGCAAGCCTAACCTCGACCGTGTGGCATTAACCCGTAACAGTTAAAAGTAGGTGTTTACTTCAAACAGTTTGCATTGACTTCTCTCCCCATAGGAATACATTGCCTGCACCCCGAAATTCAACCTGAAGCCTATGTGGGTTATGAATGCCGTATGAACCTGTCATCGATGACAGTCCATCAGGCCACTATGAGGTCTACCTGTGTCGATTCTAAGCTTCCTGGACCAACCGGAAATGGTTAAATTCACCCTAAAAGTGTTTTGAAACGCATAAAATGTCATTATGAAAATCACTGCATTCAACCCTGTGTAGATCAGTCAATTCTTAACTTAACCTCTCTGATCTCCCCATCCCGGATCCGGTATCAGGAATACAGACTCAAGCTCATTACCATAACGCAACGTTAACTATTCATGAAAATCGCAAATAAAATAAAATAAATATGCCATCTCTCAAGCTTAGCCTTTTGTAAACAACACTCTCATCTCAGATTTTCAAAATATGCTTCTCAACCATAGGAAAACAATAATTTGTGTAAAAGTAGCTAGCTAGCATAGCATTTAGCGTTAGCATTAGCGTTAGCATCCAGCACGCAACATTTCAACAAAAACATAAAAGCCTTCAAATAAAATCATTTACCTTTGAAGAACTTCTGATGTTTTCAATGAGGATACTCTCAGTTAGATAGCAGATGCTCAGTTTTTCCAAAAAGATTCTTTGTGTATTAGAAATAGCTCCGTTTTATACATCACATTTGGCTACCAAAAAAAAACGAAAATTCAGTCCTCAAAACGCAAACTTTTTTCCAAATTAACTCCATAATATCGACTGAAAACATGGCAAACGTTGTTTAGAATCAATTTTCAATTATGAAAATCACTGCATTCAACCCTGTGTAGATCAGTCAATTCTTAACTTAAAGACTTAAAACTCAGGATTCTGTAAGAGGCTACCTCAGTCAAGACATGTGTTTACTTATAGCTTCCTGTGCCAACCGGAAGTGCCTTTAATTGGGTCATACTGTCTGTTTTGTAGGGTTAAAAAAGTCACATCTCTCCAAAACTTCATATGTGTGACTAGGTAACCCTCCTGAACTGTAAATCAGTCATTTCTCCCAACAGATGTCAAAGAAAAGCTCTCTCACACACACACAGCAAGGATGGAGTGAAAAAGTGCGGTGCTTAAAGACACAGAGAGCAGGCAATGGCATTACCATAATCCCTAGGCGTGCAGAGTTCATCGAGATATCCCGCTTGACCGTAGCTCGTTCGGTCTAAGCGCAGCGACCATTAGAAAAGTAGGCCCAAAATGAAGCCTGCCCCACAACGTCATTTGCTTTTGGGTGACAGTGAGAGAACCGTTAGGGTGAGAAGCACAATTCGACCTCAGGTACGTTCCTAAGGTCCTCTCGATCCGTGCAAGCCTAACCTCGACCGTGTGGCATTAACCCGTAACAGTTCAAAGTAGGTGTTTACTTCAAACAGTTTGCATTGACTTCTCTCCCCATAGGAATACATTGCCTGCACCCCGAAATTCAACCTGAAGCCTATGTGGGTTATGAATGCCGTATGAACCTGTCATCGATGACAGTCCATCAGGCCACTATGAGGTCTACCTGTGTCGATTCTAAGCTTCCTGGACCAACCGGAAATGGTTAAATTCACCCTAAAAGTGTTTTGAAACGCATAAAATGTCATTATGAAAATCACTGCATTCAACCCTGTGTAGATCAGTCAATTCTTAACTTAAAGACTTAAAACTCAGGATTCTGTAAGAGGCTACCTCAGTCAAGAGATGTGTTTACTTAATGCTTCCTGTGCCAACCGGAAGTGCCTTTAATTGGGTCATACTGTCTGTTTTGTAGGGTTAAAAAAGTCACATCTCTCCAAAACTTCATATGTGTGACTAGGTAACCCTCCTGAACTGTAAATCAGTCATTTCTCCCAACAGATGTCAAAGAAAAGCTCTCTCACACACACACAGCAAGGATGGAGTGAAAAAAGTGCGGTGCTTAAAGACACAGAGAGCAGGCAATGGCATTACCATAATCCCTAGGCGTGCAGAGTTCATCGAGATATCCCGCTTGACCGTAGCTCGCTCGGTCTAAGCGCAGCGACCATTAGAAAAGTAGGCCCAAAATGAAGCCTGCCCCACAACGTCATTTGCTTTTGGGTGACAGTGAGAGAACCGTTAGGGTGAGAAGCACAATTCGACCTCAGGTACGTTCCTAAGGTCCTCCTGATCCGTGCAAGCCTAACCTTGACCGTGTGGCATTAACCCTTAACAGTAAAACAGGGTTTTTTGATCTCACAGATTACAATGACTTATCTCCCCATAGGAATACATTGCCTGCACCCCGAAATTCAACCTGAAGCCTATGTGGGTTATGAATGCCGTATGAACCTGTCATCGATGACAGTCCATCAGGCCACTATGAGGTGTCGATTCTAAGCTTCCTGGACCAACCGGAAGTGGTTAAATTCACCCTAAAAGTGTTTTGAAACGCATAAAATGTCATTATGAAAATCACTGCATTCAACCCTGTGTAGATCAGTCAATTCTTAACTTAACCTCTCTGATCTCCCCATCCCGGATCCGGTATCAGGAATACAGACTCAAGCTCATTACCATAACGCAACGTTAACTATTCATGAAAATCGCAAATTAAATTAAATAAATATGCCATCTCTCAAGCTTAGCCTTTTGTAAACAACACTGTCATCTCAGATTTTCAAAATATGCTTCTCAACCATAGGAAAACAATCATTTGTGTAAAAGTAGCTAGCTAGCGTAGCATTTAGCGTTAGCATTAGCGTTAGCATCCAGCACGCAACATTTCAACAAAAACATAAAAGCCTTCAAATAAAATCATTTACCTTTGAAGAACTTCTGATGTTTTCAATGAGGATACTCTCAGTTAGATAGCAGATGCTCAGTTTTTCCAAAAATATTCTTTGTGTATTAGAAATAGCTCCGTTTTATACATCACATTTGGCTACCAAAAAAACCCGAAAATTCAGTCCTCAAAACGCAAACTTTTTTCCAAATTAACTCCATAATATCGACTGAAAACATGGCAAACGTTGTTTAGAATCAATCCTCAAGGTGTTTTTCACATATCTCTTCATTGATATATCGTTCTTGGAAGCATGGTTTCTCCCCTCAATCAAACGGAAAAGTACAAGCAGCTGGCAATTGCGCACCGAATTCCACGCAGGACACCAGGCGGACACTTGGAAAATGTAGTCTCTTATGGTCAATCTTCCAATGATATGCCTACAAATACGTCACAATGCTGCTAACACTTTGGGGGAACGACAGAAAGTGTAGGCTCATTCCTTGCGCAATCACAGCCATATAAGGAGACAATGGAAAACAGAGCTTCAGAAATCTGCTCATTTCCTGGTTGACGCATCATCTTGGTTTCGCCTGTAGAATGAGTTCTGGGCCACTTACAGACAATATCTTTGCAGATTCTGAAACTGTCAAGAATATGCATAGTCGAGCATCTTTTCGTGACAAAATATCGCGCTTAAAACGGGAACGTTTTTTATCCAAAAATGAAATAGCGCCCCTAGAGATCAAAGAGGTTAAAGACTTAAAACTCAGGATTCTGTAAGAGGCTACCTCAGTCAAGACATGTGTTTACTTATAGCTTCCTGTGCCAACCGGAAGTGCCTTTAATTGGGTCATACTGTCTGTTTTGTAGGGTTAAAAAAGTCACATCTCTCCAAAACTTCATATGTGTGACTAGGTAACCCTCCTGAACTGTAAATCAGTCATTTCTCCCAACAGATGTCAAAGAAAAGCTCTCTCACACACACACAGCAAGGATGGAGTGAAAAAAGTGCGGTGCTTAAAGACACAGAGAGCAGGCAATGGCATTACCATAATCCCTAGGCCGTGCAGAGTTCATCGAGATATCCCGCTTGACCGTAGCTCGCTCGGTCTAAGCGCAGCGACCATTAGAAAAGTAGGCCCAAAATTAAGCCTGCCCCACAACGTCATTTGCTTTTGGGTGACAGTGAGAGAACCGTTAGGGTGAGAAGCACAATTCGACCTCAGGTACGTTCCCTAAGGTCCTCCTGATCCGTGCAAGCCTAACCTTGACCGTGTGGCATTAACCCTTAACAGTAAAACAGGGTTTTTTGATCTCACAGATTACAATGACATATCTCCCCATAGGAATACATTGCCTGCACCCCGAAATTCAACCTGAAGCCTATGTGGGTTATGAATGCCGTTTGAACCTGTCATCGATGACAGTCCATCAGGCCACTATGAGGTCTACCTGTGTCGATTCTAAGCTTCCTGGACCAACCGGAAGTGGTTAAATTCACCCTAAAAGTGTTTTGAAACGCATAAAATGTCATTATGAAAATCACTGCATTCAACCCTGTGTAGATCAGTCAATTCTTAACTTAAAGACTTAAAACTCAGGATTCTGTAAGAGGCTACCTCAGTCAAGACATGTGTTTACTTATAGCTTCCTGTGCCAACCGAAAGTGCCTTTAATTGGGTCATACTGTCTGTTTTGTAGGGTTAAAAAAGTCACATCTCTCCAAAACTTCATATGTGTGACTAGGTAACCCTCCTGAACTGTAAATCAGTCATTTCTCCCAACAGATGTCAAAGAAAAGCTCTCTCACACACACACAGCAAGGATGGAGTGAAAAAAGTGCGGTGCTTAAAGACACAGAGAGCAGGCAATGGCATTACCATAATCCCTAGGCCGTGCAGAGTTCATCGAGATATCCCGCTTGACCGTAGCTCGCTCGGTCTAAGCGCAGCGACCATTAGAAAAGTAGGCCCAAAATTAAGCCTGCCCCACAACGTCATTTGCTTTTGGGTGACAGTGAGAGAACCGTTAGGGTGAGAAGCACAATTCGACCTCAGGTACGTTCCTAAGGTCCTCCTGATCCGTGCAAGCCTAACCTTGACCGTGTGGCATTAACCCTTAACAGTAAAACAGGGTTTTTTGATCTCACAGATTACAATGACTTATCTCCCCATAGGAATACATTGCCTGCACCCCGAAATTCAACCTGAAGCCTATGTGGGTTATGAATGCCGTATGAACCTGTCATCGATGACAGTCCATCAGGCCACTATGAGGTCTACCTGTGTCGATTCTAAGCTTCCTGGACCAACCGGAAGTGGTTAAATTCACCCTAAAAGTGTTTTGAAACGCATAAAATGTCATTATGAAAATCACTGCATTCAACCCTGTGTAGATCAGTCAATTCTTAACTTAAAGACTTAAAACTCAGGATTCTGTAAGAGGCTACCTCAGTCAAGACATGTGTTTACTTATAGCTTCCTGTGCCAACCGGAAGTGCCTTTAA
This sequence comes from Oncorhynchus mykiss, assembly GCF_013265735.2. NCBI lineage: Eukaryota > Metazoa > Chordata > Actinopteri > Salmoniformes > Salmonidae > Oncorhynchus > Oncorhynchus mykiss. The sequence goes on from NW_023493689.1 coordinate 304,400, forward strand.
TTGGGTCATACTGTCTGTTTTGTAGGGTTAAAAAAGTCACATCTCTCCAAAACTTCATATGTGTGACTAGGTAACCCTCCTGAACTGTAAATCAGTCATTTCTCCCAACAGATGTCAAAGAAAAGCTCTCTCACACACACACAGCAAGGATGGAGTGAAAAAAGTGCGGTGCTTAAAGACACAGAGAGCAGGCAATGGCATTACCATAATCCCTAGGCCGTGCAGAGTTCATCGAGATATCCCGCTTGACCGTAGCTCGCTCGGTCTAAGCGCAGCGACCATTAGAAAAGTAGGCCCAAAATTAAGCCTGCCCCACAACGTCATTTGCTTTTGGGTGACAGTGAGAGAACCGTTAGGGTGAGAAGCACAATTCGACCTCAGGTACGTTCCCTAAGGTCCTCCTGATCCGTGCAAGCCTAACCTTGACCGTGTGGCATTAACCCTTAACAGTAAAACAGGGTTTTTTGATCTCACAGATTACAATGACATATCTCCCCATAGGAATACATTGCCTGCACCCCGAAATTCAACCTGAAGCCTATGTGGGTTATGAATGCCGTTTGAACCTGTCATCGATGACAGTCCATCAGGCCACTATGAGGTCTACCTGTGTCGATTCTAAGCTTCCTGGACCAACCGGAAGTGGTTAAATTCACCCTAAAAGTGTTTTGAAACGCATAAAATGTCATTATGAAAATCACTGCATTCAACCCTGTGTAGATCAGTCAATTCTTAACTTAAAGACTTAAAACTCAGGATTCTGTAAGAGGCTACCTCAGTCAAGACATGTGTTTACTTATAGCTTCCTGTGCCAACCGAAAGTGCCTTTAATTGGGTCATACTGTCTGTTTTGTAGGGTTAAAAAAGTCACATCTCTCCAAAACTTCATATGTGTGACTAGGTAACCCTCCTGAACTGTAAATCAGTCATTTCTCCCAACAGATGTCAAAGAAAAGCTCTCTCACACACACACAGCAAGGATGGAGTGAAAAAAGTGCGGTGCTTAAAGACACAGAGAGCAGGCAATGGCATTACCATAATCCCTAGGCCGTGCAGAGTTCATCGAGATATCCCGCTTGACCGTAGCTCGCTCGGTCTAAGCGCAGCGACCATTAGAAAAGTAGGCCCAAAATTAAGCCTGCCCCACAACGTCATTTGCTTTTGGGTGACAGTGAGAGAACCGTTAGGGTGAGAAGCACAATTCGACCTCAGGTACGTTCCTAAGGTCCTCCTGATCCGTGCAAGCCTAACCTTGACCGTGTGGCATTAACCCTTAACAGTAAAACAGGGTTTTTTGATCTCACAGATTACAATGACTTATCTCCCCATAGGAATACATTGCCTGCACCCCGAAATTCAACCTGAAGCCTATGTGGGTTATGAATGCCGTATGAACCTGTCATCGATGACAGTCCATCAGGCCACTATGAGGTCTACCTGTGTCGATTCTAAGCTTCCTGGACCAACCGGAAGTGGTTAAATTCACCCTAAAAGTGTTTTGAAACGCATAAAATGTCATTATGAAAATCACTGCATTCAACCCTGTGTAGATCAGTCAATTCTTAACTTAACCTCTCTGATCTCCCCATCCCGGATCCGGTATCAGGAATACAGACTCAAGCTCATTACCATAACGCAACGTTAACTATTCATGAAAATCGCAAATTAAATTAAATAAATATGCCATCTCTCAAGCTTAGCCTTTTGTAAACAACACTGTCATCTCAGATTTTCAAAATATGCTTCTCAACCATAGGAAAACAATCATTTGTGTAAAAGTAGCTAGCTAGCGTAGCATTTAGCGTTAGCATTAGCGTTAGCATCCAGCACGCAACATTTCAACAAAAACATAAAAGCCTTCAAATAAAATCATTTACCTTTGAAGAACTTCTGATGTTTTCAATGAGGTTACTCTCAGTTAGATAGCAGATGCTCAGTTTTTCCAAAAAGATTCTTTGTGTATTAGAAATAGCTCCGTTTTATACATCACATTTGGCTACCAAAAAAACCCGAAAATTCAGTCCTCAAAACGCAAACTTTTTTCCAAATTAACTCCATAATATCGACTGAAAACATGGCAAACGTTGTTTAGAATCAATCCTCAAGGTGTTTTTCACATATCTCTTCATTGATATATCGTTCTTGGAAGCATGGTTTCTCCCCTCAATCAAATGGAAAAGTACAAGCAGCTGGCAATTGCGCACCGAATTCCACGCAGGACACCAGGCGGACACTTGGAAAATGTAGTCTCTTATGGTCAATCTTCCAATGATATGCCTACAAATACGTCACAATGCTGCTAACACTTTGGGGGAACGACAGAAAGTGTAGGCTCATTCCTTGCGCAATCACAGCCATATAAGGAGACAATGGAAAACAGAGCTTCAGAAATCTGCTCATTTCCTGGTTGACGCATCATCTTGGTTTCGCCTGTAGAATGAGTTCTGGGCCACTTACAGACAATATCTTTGCAGATTCTGAAACTGTCAAGAATATGCATAGTCGAGCATCTTTTCGTGACAAAATATCGCGCTTAAAACGGGAACGTTTTTTATCCAAAAATGAAATAGCGCCCCTAGAGATCAAAGAGGTTAAAGACTTAAAACTCAGGATTCTGTAAGAGGCTACCTCAGTCAAGACATGTGTTTACTTATAGCTTCCTGTGCCAACCGGAAGTGCCTTTAATTGGGTCATACTGTCTGTTTTGTAGGGTTAAAAAAGTCACATCTCTCCAAAACTTCATATGTGTGACTAGGTAACCCTCCTGAACTGTAAATCAGTCATTTCTCCCAACAGATGTCAAAGAAAAGCTCTCTCACACACACACAGCAAGGATGGAGTGAAAAAAGTGCGGTGCTTAAAGACACAGAGAGCAGGCAATGGCATTACCATAATCCCTAGGCCGTGCAGAGTTCATCGAGATATCCCGCTTGACCGTAGCTCGCTCGGTCTAAGCGCAGCGACCATTAGAAAAGTAGGCCCAAAATGAAGCCTGCCCCACAACGTCATTTGCTTTTGGGTGACAGTGAGAGAACCGTTAGGGTGAGAAGCACAATTCGACCTCAGGTACGTTCCTAAGGTCCTCCTGATCCGTGCAAGCCTAACCTTGACCGTGTGGCATTAACCCTTAACAGTAAAACAGGGTTTTTTGATCTCACAGATTACAATGACTTATCTCCCCATAGGAATACATTGCCTGCACCCCGAAATTCAACCTGAAGCCTATGTGGGTTATGAATGCCGTAAGAACCTGTCATCGATGACAGTCCATCAGGCCACTATGAGGTCTACCTGTGTCGATTCTAAGCTTCCTGGACCAACCGGAAGTGGTTAAATTCACCCTAAAAGTGTTTTGAAACGCATAAAATGTCATTATGAAAATCACTGCATTCAACCCTGTGTAGATCAGTCAATTCTTAACTTAACCTCTCTGATCTCCCCATCCCGGATCCGGTATCAGGAATACAGACTCAAGCTCATTACCATAACGCAACGTTAACTATTCATGAAAATCGCAAATTAAATTAAATAAATATGCCATCTCTCAAGCTTAGCCTTTTGTAAACAACACTCTCATCTCAGATTTTCAAAATATGCTTCTCAACCATAGGAAAACAATCATTTGTGTAAAAGTAGCTAGCTAGCGTAGCATTTAGCGTTAGCATTAGCGTTAGCATCCAGCACGCAACATTTCAACAAAAACATAAAAGCCTTCAAATAAAATCATTTACCTTTGAAGAACTTCTGATGTTTTCAATGAGGATACTCTCAGTTAGATAGCAGATGCTCAGTTTTTCCAAAAAGATTCTTTGTGTATTAGAAATAGCTCCGTTTTATACATCACATTTGGCTACCAAAAAAACCAGAAAATTCAGTCCTCAAAACGCAAACTTTTTTCCAAATTAACTCCATAATATCGACTGAAAACATGGCAAACGTTGTTTAGAATCAATCCTCAAGGTGTTTTTCACATATCTCTTCATTGATATATCGTTCTTGGAAGCATGGTTTCTCCCCTCAATCAAATGGAAAAGTACAAGCAGCTGGCAATTGCGCACCGAATTCCACGCAGGACACCAGGCGGACACTTGGAAAATGTAGTCTCTTATGGTCAATCTTCCAATGATATGCCTACAAATACGTCACAATGCTGCTAACACTTTGGGGGAACGACAGAAAGTGTAGGCTCATTCCTTGCGCAATCACAGCCATATAAGGAGACAATGGAAAACAGAGCTTCAGAAATCTGCTCATTTCCTGGTTGACGCATCATCTTGGTTTCGCCTGTAGAATGAGTTCTGGGCCACTTACAGACAATATCTTTGCAGATTCTGAAACTGTCAAGAATATGCATAGTCGAGCATCTTTTCGTGACAAAATATCACGCTTAAAACGGGAACGTTTTTTATCCAAAAATGAAATAGCGCCCCTAGAGATCAAAGAGGTTAAAGACTTAAAACTCAGGATTCTGTAAGAGGCTACCTCAGTCAAGACATGTGTTTACTTATAGCTTCCTGTGCCAACCGGAAGTGCCTTTAATTGGGTCATACTGTCTGTTTTGTAGGGTTAAAAAAGTCACATCTCTCCAAAACTTCATATGTGTGACTAGGTAACCCTCCTGAACTGTACATCAGTCATTTCTCCCAACAGATGTCAAAGAAAAGCTCTCTCACACACACACAGCAAGGATGGAGTGAAAAAAGTGCGGTGCTTAAAGACACAGAGAGCAGGCAATGGCATTACCATAATCCCTAGGCGTGCAGAGTTCATCGAGATATCCCGCTTGACCGTAGCTCGCTCGGTCTAAGCGCAGCGACCATTAGAAAAGTAGGCCCAAAATTAAGCCTGCCCCACAACGTCATTTGCTTTTGGGTGACAGTGAGAGAACCGTTAGGGTGAGAAGCACAATTCGACCTCAGGTACGTTCCTAAGGTCCTCCTGATCCGTGCAAGCCTAACCTTGACCGTGTGGCATTAACCCTTAACAGTAAAACAGGGTTTTTTGATCTCACAGATTACAATGACTTATCTCCCCATAGGAATACATTGCCTGCACCCCGAAATTCAACCTGAAGCCTATGTGGGTTATGAATGCCGTATGAACCTGTCATCGATGACAGTCCATCAGGCCACTATGAGGTCTACCTGTGTCGATTCTAAGCTTCCTGGACCAACCGGAAGTGGTTAAATTCACCCTAAAAGTGTTTTGAAACGCATAAAATGTCATTATGAAAATCACTGCATTCAACCCTGTGTAGATCAGTCAATTCTTAACTTAAAGACTTAAAACTCAGGATTCTGTAAGAGGCTACCTCAGTCAAGACATGTGTTTACTTATAGCTTCCTGTGCCGACCGGAAGTGCCTTTAATTGGGTCATACTGTCTGTTTTGTAGGGTTAAAAAAGTCACATCTCTCCAAAACTTCATATGTGTGACTAGGTAACCCTCCTGAACTGTAAATCAGTCATTTCTCCCAACAGATGTCAAAGAAAAGCTCTCTCACACACACACACAGCAAGGATGGAGTGAAAAAGTGCGGTGCTTAAAGACACAGAGAGCAGGCAATGGCATTACCATAATCCCTAGGCGTGCAGAGTTCATCGAGATATCCCGCTTGACCGTAGCTCGCTCGGTCTAAGCGCAGCGACCATTAGAAAAGTAGGCCCAAAATGAAGCCTGCCCCACAACGTCATTTGCTTTTGGGTGACAGTGAGAGAACCGTTAGGGTGAGAAGCACAATTCGACCTCAGGTACGTTCCTAAGGTCCTCCTGATCCGTGCAAGCCTAACCTTGACCGTGTGGCATTAACCCTTAACAGTAAAACAAGGTTTTTTGATCTCACAGATTACAATGACTTATCTCCCCATAGGAATACATTGCCTGCACCCCGAAATTCAACCTGAAGCCTATGTGGGTTATGAATGCCGTATGAACCTGTCATCGATGACAGTCCATCAGGCCACTATGAGGTCTACCTGTGTCGATTCTAAGCTTCCTGGACCAACCGGAAGTGGTTAAATTCACCCTAAAAGTGTTTTGAAACGCATAAAATGTCATTATGAAAATCATTGCATTCAACCCTGTGTAGATCAGTCAATTCTTAACTTAACCTCTCTGATCTCCCCATCCCGGATCCGGTATCAGGAATACAGACTCAAGCTCATTACCATAACGCAACGTTAACTATTCATGAAAATCGCAAATTAAATTAAATAAATATGCCATCTCTCAAGCTTAGCCTTTTGTAAACAACACTGTCATCTCAGATTTTCAAAATATGCTTCTCAACCATAGGAAAACAATCATTTGTGTAAAAGTAGCTAGCTAGCGTAGCATTTAGCGTTAGCATTAGCGTTAGCATCCAGCACGCAACATTTCAACAAAAACATAAAAGCCTTCAAATAAAATCATTTACCTTTGAAGAACTTCTGATGTTTTCAATGAGGATACTCTCAGTTAGATAGCAGATGCTCAGTTTTTCCAAAAAGATTCTTTGTGTATTAGAAATAGCTCCGTTTTATACATCACATTTGGCTACCAAAAAAACCCGAAAATTCAGTCCTCAAAACGCAAACTTTTTTCCAAATTAACTCCATAATATCGACTGAAAACATGGCAAACGTTGTTTAGAATCAATCCTCAAGGTGTTTTTCACATATCTCTTCATTGATATATCGTTCTTGAAAGCATGGTTTCTCCCCTCAATCAAATGGAAAAGTACAGCAGCTGGCAATTGCGCACCGAATTCCACGCAGGACACCAGGCGGACACTTGGAAAATGTAGTCTCTTATGGTCAATCTTCCAATGATATGCCTACAAATACGTCACAATGCTGCTAACACTTTGGGGGAACGACAGAAAGTGTAGGCTCATTCCTTGCGCAATCACAGCCATATAAGGAGACAATGGAAAACAGAGCTTCAGAAATCTGCTCATTTCCTGGTTGACGCATCATCTTGGTTTCGCCTGTAGAATGAGTTCTGGGCCACTTACAGACAATATCTTTGCAGATTCTGAAACTGTCAAGAATATGCATAGTCGAGCATCTTTTCGTGACAAAATATCGCGCTTAAAACGGGAACGTTTTTTATCCAAAAATGAAATAGCGCCCCTAGAGATCAAAGAGGTTAAAGACTTAAAACTCAGGATTCTGTAAGAGGCTACCTCAGTCAAGACATGTGTTTACTTATAGCTTCCTGTGCCAACCGGAAGTGCCTTTAATTGGGTCATACTGTCTGTTTTGTAGGGTTAAAAAGTCACATCTCTCCAAAACTTCATATGTGTGACTAGGTAACCCTCCTGAACTGTAAATCAGTCATTTCTCCCAACAGATGTCAAAGAAAAGCTCTCTCACACACACACAGCAAGGATGGAGTGAAAAAAGTGCGGTGCTTAAAGACACAGAGAGCAGGCAATGGCATTACCATAATCCCTAGACGTGCAGAGTTCATCGAGATATCCCGCTTGACCGTAGCTCGCTCGGTCTAAGCGCAGCGACCATTAGAAAAGTAGGCCCAAAATGAAGCCTGCCCCACAACGTCATTTGCTTTTGGGTGACAGTGAGAGAACCGTTAGGGTGAGAAGCACAATTCGACCTCAGGTACGTTCCTAAGGTCCTCCTGATCCGTGCAAGCCTAACCTTGACCGTGTGGCATTAACCCTTAACAGTTAAAAGTAGGTGTTTACTTCAAACAGTTTGCATTGACTTCTCTCCCCATAGGAATACATTGCCTGCACCCCTAAATTCAACCGGAAGCCTATGTGGGTTATGAATGCTGTATGAACCTGTCATCGATGACAGTCCATCAGGCCACTATGAGGTCTACCTGTGTCGATTCTAAGCTTCCTGGACCAACCGGAAGTGGTTAAATTCACCCTAAAAGTGTTTTGAAACGCATAAAATGTCATTATGAAAATCACTGCATTCAACCCTGTGTAGATCAGTCAATTCTTAACCTTTCTGATCTCCCCATCCCGGATCCGGGATCGTGAATTCAGACTCAAGCTCATTACCATAACGCAACGTTAACTATTCATGAAAATCGCAAATGAAATGAAATAAATATGCTAGCTCTCAAGCTTAGCCTTTTGTTAACAACACTGTCATCTCAGATTTTCAAAATATGCTTCTCAACCATAGGAAAACAATCATTTGTGTAAAAGTAGCTAGCTAGCGTAGCATTTAGCGTTAGCATTAGCGTTAGCATCCAGCACGCAACATTTCAACAAAAACATAAAAGCCTTCAAATAAAATCATTTACCTTTGAAGAACTTCTGATGTTTTCAATGAGGATACTCTCAGTTAGATATCAGATGCTCAGTTTTTCCAAAAAGATTCTTTGTGTATTAGAAATAGCTCCGTTTTATACATCACATTTGGCTACCAAAAAAACCCGAAAATTCAGTCCTCAAAACGCAAACTTTTTTCCAAATTAACTCCATAATATCGACTGAAAACATGGCAAACGTTGTTTAGAATCAATCCTCAAGGTGTTTTTCACATATCTCTTCATTGATATATCGTTCTTGGAAGCATGGTTTCTCCCCTCAATCAAATGGAAAAGTACAAGCAGCTGGCAATTGCGCACCGAATTCCACGCAGGACACCAGGCGGACACTTGGAAAATGTAGTCTCTTATGGTCAATCTTCCAATGATATGCCTACAAATACGTCACAATGCTGCTAACACTTTGGGGGAACGACAGAAAGTGTAGGCTCATTCCTTGCGCAATCACAGCCATATAAGGAGACAATGGAAAACAGAGCTTCAGAAATCTGCTCATTTCCTGGTTGACGCATCATCTTGGTTTCGCCTGTAGAATGAGTTCTGGGGCACTTACAGACAATATCTTTGCAGATTCTGAAACTTCAGAGTGTTTTCTTTCAAAAACTGTCAAGAATATGCATAGTCGAGCATCTTTTCGTGACAAAATATCGCGCTTAAAACGGGAACGTTTTTTATCCAAAAATGAAATAGCGCCCCTAGAGATCAAAGAGGTTAAAGACTTAAAACTCAGGATTCTGTAAGAGGCTACCTCAGTCAAGACATGTGTTTACTTATAGCTTCCTGTGCCAACCGGAAGTGCCTTTAATTGGGTCATACTGTCTGTTTTGTAGGGTTAAAAAAGTCACATCTCTCCAAAACTTCATATGTGTGACTAGGTAACCCTCCTGAACTGTAAATCAGTCATTTCTCCCAACAGATGTCAAAGAAAAGCTCTCTCACACACACACAGCAAGGATGGAGTGAAAAAGTGCGGTGCTTAAAGACACAGAGAGCAGGCAATGGCATTACCATAATCCCTAGGCGTGCAGAGTTCATCGAGATATCCCGCTTGACCGTAGCTCGCTCGGTCTAAGCGCAGCGACCATTAGAAAAGTAGGCCCAAAATGAAGCCTGCCCCACAACGTCATTTGCTTTTGGGTGACAGTGAGAGAACCGTTAGGGTGAGAAGCACAATTCGACCTCAGGTACGTTCCTAAGGTCCTCCCGATCCGTGCAAGCCTAACCTCGACCGTGTGGCATTAACCCGTAACAGTTAAAAGTAGGTGTTTACTTCAAACAGTTTGCATTGACTTCTCTCCCCATAGGAATACATTGCCTGCACCCCTAAATTCAACCGGAAGCCTATGTGGGTTATGAATGCCGTATGAACCTGTCATCGATGACAGTCCATCAGGCCACTATGAGGTCTACCTGTGTCGATTCTAAGCTTCCTGGACCAACCGGAAGTGGTTAAATTCACCCTAAAAGTGTTTTGAAACGCATAAAATGTCATTATGAAAATCACTGCATTCAACCCTGTGTAGATCAGTCAATTCTTAACTTAAAGACTTAAAACTCAGGATTCTGTAAGAGGCTACCTCAGTCAAGACATGTGTTTACTTATAGCTTCCTGTGCCAACCGGAAGTGCCTTTAATTGGGTCATACTGTCTGTTTTGTAGGGTTAAAAAAGTCACATCTCTCCAAAACTTCATATGTGTGACTAGGTAACCCTCCTGAACTGTAAATCAGTCATTTCTCCCAACAGATGTCAAAGAAAAGCTCTCTCACACACACACAGCAAGGATGGAGTGAAAAAGTGCGGTGCTTAAAGACACAGAGAGCAGGCAATGGCATTACCATAATCCCTAGGCGTGCAGAGTTCATGGAGATATCCCGCTTGACCGTAGCTCGCTCGGTCTAAGCGCAGCGACCATTAGAAAAGTAGGCCCAAAATGAAGCCTGCCCCACAACGTCATTTGCTTTTGGGTGACAGTGAGAGAACCGTTAGGGTGAGAAGCACAATTCGACCTCAGGTACGTTCCTAAGGTCCTCCCGATCCGTGCAAGCCTAACCTCGACCGTGTGGCATTAACCCGTAACAGTTAAAAGTAGGTGTTTACTTCAAACAGTTTGCATTGACTTCTCTCCCCATAGGAATACATTGCCTGCACCCCTAAATTCAACCGGAAGCCTATGTGGGTTATGAATGCCGTATGAACCTGTCATCGATGACAGTCCATCAGGCCACTATGAGGTCTACCTGTGTCGATTCTAAGCTTCCTGGACCAACCGGAAGTGGTTAAATTCACCCTAAAAGTGTTTTGAAACGCATAAAATGTCATTATGAAAATCACTGCATTCAACCCTGTGTAGATCAGTCAATTCTTAACTTAACCTCTCTGATCTCCCCATCCCGGATCCGGTATCAGGAATACAGACTCAAGCTCATTACCATAACGCAACGTTAACTATTCATTAAAATCGCAAATTAAATTAAATAAATATGCCATCTCTCAAGCTTAGCCTTTTGTAAACAACACTGTCATCTCAGATTTTCAAAATATGCTTCTCAACCATAGGAAAACAATAATTTGTGTAAAAGTAGCTAGCTAGCGTAGCATTTAGCGTTAGCATCCAGCACGCAACATTTCAACAAAAACATAAAAGCCTTCAAATAAAATCATTTACCTTTGAAGAACTTCTGATGTTTTCAATGAGGATACTCTCAGTTAGATAGCAGATGCTCAGTTTTTCCAAAAAGATTCTTTGTGTATTAGAAATAGCTCCGTTTTATACATCACATTTGGCTACCAAAAAAACCCGAAAATTCAGTCCTCAAAACGCAAACTTTTTTCCAAATTAACTCCATAATATCGACTGAAAACATGGCAAACGTTGTTTAGAATCAATCCTCAAGGTGTTTTTCACATATCTCTTCATTGATATATCGTTCTTGGAAGCATGGTTTCTCCCCTCAATCAAATGGAAAAGTACAAGCAGCTGGCAATTGCGCACCGAATTCCACGCAGGACACCAGGCGGACACTTGGAAAATGTAGTCTCTTATGGTCAATCTTCCAATGATATGCCTACAAATACGTCACAATGCTGCTAACACTTTGGGGGAACGACAGAAAGTGTAGGCTCATTCCTTGCGCAATCACAGCCATATAAGGAGACAATGGAAAACAGAGCTTCAGAAATCTGCTCATTTCCTGGTTGACGCATCATCTTGGTTTCGCCTGTAGAATGAGTTCTGGGGCACTTACAGACAATATCTTTGCAGATTCTGAAACTTCAGAGTGTTTTCTTTCAAAAACTGTCAAGAATATGCATAGTCGAGCATCTTTTCGTGACAAAATATCGCGCTTAAAACGGGAACGTTTTTTTATCCAAAAATGAAATAGCGCCCCTAGAGATCAAAGAGGTTAAAGACTTAAAACTCAGGATTCTGTAAGAGGCTACCTCAGTCAAGACATGTGTTTACTTATAGCTTCCTGTGCCAACCGGAAGTGCCTTTAATTGGGTCATACTGTCTGTTTTGTAGGGTTAAAAAAGTCACATCTCTCCAAAACTTCATATGTGTGACTAGGTAACCCTCCTGAACTGTAAATCAGTCATTTCTCCCAACAGATGTCAAAGAAAAGCTCTCTCACACACACACAGCAAGGATGGAGTGAAAAAGTGCGGTGCTTAAAGACACAGAGAGCAGGCAATGGCATTACCATAATCCCTAGGCGTGCAGAGTTCATCGAGATATCCCGCTTGACCGTAGCTCGCTCGGTCTAAGCGCAGCGACCATTAGAAAAGTAGGCCCAAAATGAAGCCTGCCCCACAACGTCATTTGCTTTTGGGTGACAGTGAGAGAACCGTTAGGGTGAGAAGCACAATTCGACCTCAGGTACGTTCCTAAGGTCCTCCCGATCCGTGCAAGCCTAACCTCGACCGTGTGGCATTAACCCAGAACCAGAACCAGAGCCAGAACCAAGACCAGTACCAGAACCAGACCCAGAACCAGAACCAGAACCAAGACCCAGAACCAGACTAGAACCAAGACCAAAACCAGAACCAAGACCCAGAACCAGAACCAGAACCAAGACCAGACCCAGAACCAAGACCAGAACCAGAACCAAAACCAAGACCAGAACCAGAACCAGAACCAAGACCCAGAACCAGACCAGAACCAAGACCAAAACCAGAACCAAGACCCAGAACCAGAACCAGAGCCAGAACCAAGACCAGAACCAGACCCAGAACCAAGACCAGAACCAAGACCAGACCGATAACCAAGACTCAGAACCAGAACCAGAGCCAGAGCCAGAACCAGAACCAAGACCAGAACCAGAGCCAGAACCAAGACCCAGAACCAAGACCCAGAATCAGAACCAAGACCAGAACCAGACCCAGAACCAGAACCAAGACCAGAACCAAGACCAGACCCAGAACCAAGACCAGAACCAGAACCAAGACCAGAACCAGAACCAAGACCCAGAACCAAGACCAAGACCCAGAACCAGAACCAAGACCCAGAACCAGAACAGAACCAAGACCCAGAACCAGAACCAGAACCAGACCCAGAACAGAACCAGACCCAGGACCAAGACCAGAACCAGAACCAAGACTAGACCCAAAACCAGAACCAGACCCAGAACCAAGACCAGAACCAGAACCAAGACCAGAACCAGAACCAAGACCCAGAATCAGAACCAAGAACCAGAACCAGAACCAAGACCAGACCCAGAACCAGAACCAAGACCAGAACCAGACCCAGACCCAGAACCAAGACTAGAACCAGAACCAGACCAGAACCAGAACCAGGACCAGAACCAGAACCAAGACCCAGACCCAGAACCAGAACCAAGACCAAAAGCAGACCCAGAACCAGACCCAGAACCAGAACCAAGACCAGAACCAGAACCAGACCCAGACCCAGAACCAAGACTAGAACCAGAACCAGAACCAGAACCAAGAACCAAGACACATAACCTGTCATTATGAAAATCACTGCATTCAACCCTGTGTAGATCAGTCAATTCTTAACTTTAAGACTTAAAACTCAGGATTCTGTGAGAGGCTACCTCAGTCAAGACATGTGTTTACTTATAGCTTCCTGTGCCAACCGGAAGTGCCTTTAATTGGGTCATACTGTCTGTTTTGTAGGGTTAAAAAAGTCACATCTCTCCAAAACTTCATATGTGTGACTAGGTAACCCTCCTGAACTGTAAATCAGTCATTTCTCCCAACAGATGTCAAAGAAAAGCTCTCTCACACACACACAGCAAGGATGGAGTGAAAAAGTGCGGTGCTTAAAGACACAGAGAGCAGGCAATGGCATTACCATAATCCCTAGGCCGTGCAGAGTTCGAGATATCCCGCTTGACCGTAGCTCGCTCGGTCTAAGCGCAGCGACCATTAGAAAAGTAGGCCCAAAATGAAGCCTGCCCCACAACGTCATTTGCTTTTGGGTGACAGTGAGAGAACCGTTAGGGTGAGAAGCACAATTCGACCTCAGGTACGTTCCTAAGGTCCTCCTGATCCGTGCAAGCCTAACCTTGACCGTGTGGCATTAACCCTTAACAGTAAAACAGGGTTTTTTGATCTCACAGATTACAATGACTTCTCTCCCCATAGGAATACATTGCATGCACCCCGAAATTCAACCTGAAGCCTATGTGGGTTATGAATGCCGTATGAACCTGTCATCGATGACAGTCCATCAGGCCACTATGAGGTCTACCTGTGTCGATTCTAAGCTTCCTGGACCAACCGGAAGTGGTTAAATTCACCCTAAAAGTGTTTTGAAACGCATAAAATGTCATTATGAAAATCACTGCATTCAACCCTGTGTAGATCAGTCAATTCTTAACTTAACCTCTCTGATCTCCCCATCCCGGATCCGGTATCAGGAATACAGACTCAAGCTCATTACCATAACGCAACGTTAACTATTCATGAAAATCGCAAATTAAATTAAATAAATATGCCATCTCTCAAGATTAGCCTTTTGTAAACAACACTGTCATCTCAGATTTTCAAAATATGCTTCTCAACCATAGGAAAACAATAATTTGTGTAAAAGTAGCTAGCTAGCGTAGCATTAGCGTTAGCATCCAGCACGCAACATTTCAACAAAAACATAAAAGCCTTCAAATAAAATCATTTACATTTGAAGAACTTGATGTTTTCAATGAGGATACTCTCAGTTAGATAGCAGATGCTCAGTTTTTCCAAAAAGATTCTTTGTGTATTAGAAATAGCTCCGTTTTATACATCACATTTGGCTACCAAAAAAAAACGAAAATTCAGTCCTCAAAACGCAAACTTTTTTCCAAATTAACTCCATAATATCGACTTAAAACATGTCAAACGTCGTTTAGAATCAATCCTCATAATCCTATAATATCGACTGAAAACATGGCAAACGTTGTTTAGAATCAATTTTCAATTATGAAAATCACTGCATTCAACCCTGTGTAGATCAGTCAATTCTTAACTTAAAGACTTAAAACTCAGGATTCTGTAAGAGGCTACCTCAGTCAAGACATGTGTTTACTTATAGCTTCCTGTGCCAACCGGAAGTGCCTTTAATTGGGTCATACTGTCTGTTTTGTAGGGTTAAAAAAGTCACATCTCTCCAAAACTTCATATGTGTGACTAGGTAACCCTCCTGAACTGTAAATCAGTCATTTCTCCCAACAGATGTCAAAGAAAAGCTCTCTCACACACACACAGCAAGGATGGAGTGAAAAAAGTGCGGTGCTTAAAGACACAGAGAGCAGGCAATGGCATTACCATAATCCCTAGGCCGTGCAGAGTTCATCGAGATATCCCGCTTGACCGTAGCTCACTCGGTCTAAGCGCAGCGACCATTAGAAAAGTAGGCCCAAAATTAAGCCTGCCCCACAACGTCATTTGCTTTTGGGTGACAGTGAGAGAACCGTTAGGGTGAGAAGCACAATTCGACCTCAGGTACGTTCCTAAGGTCCTCCTGATCCGTGCAAGCCTAACCTTGACCGTGTGGCATTAACCCTTAACAGTAAAACAGGGTTTTTTGATCTCACAGATTACAATGACTTCTCTCCCCATAGGAATACATTGCCTGCACCCCGAAATTCAACCTGAAGCCTATGTGGGTTATGAATGCCGTATGAACCTGTCATCGATGACAGTCCATCAGGCCACTATGAGGTCTACCTGTGTCGATTCTAAGCTTCCTGGACCAACCGGAAGTGGTTAAATTCACCCTAAAAGTGTTTTGAAACGCATAAAATGTCATTATGAAAATCACTGCATTCAACCCTGTGTAGATCAGTCAATTCTTAACCTTTCTGATCTCCCCATCCCAGATCCGGGATCGTGAATTCAGACTCAAGCTCATTACCATAACGCAACGTTAACTATTCATGAAAATCGTAAATGAAATGAAATAAATATGCTAGCTCTCAAGCTTAGCCTTTTGTTAACAACACTGTCATCTCAGATTTTCAAAATATGCTTCTCAACCATTGCAAAACAAGCATTTGTGTAACAGTATTGATGGCTAACGTAGCATTTAGCATTAGCATTCAGCTGGCAACATTTACACAAAAAAACAGAAAAGCATTCAAATAAAATAATTTACCTTTGAAGAACTTCAGATGTTTTCAATGAGGAGACTCTCAGATAGCAAATGTTCAGTTTTTCCTGAAAGATTATTTGTTTAGGACAAATCGCTCCGTTTTCTGCGTCACGTTTAGCTATAAAAAAAACCCTGTATCCAGGATTGTGTAAATCTATCAGCAAGCTCATTAGCATAAGACAACGTTAACTATTCATGAAAATCGCAAATGAAATGAAATAAATATGCCATCTCTCAAGCTTAGCCTTTTGTAAACAACACTGTCATCTCAGATTTTCAAAATATGCTTCTCAACCATAGGAAAACAATCATTTGTGTAAAAGTAGCTAGCTAGCGTTAGCATTTAGCGTTAGCATTTAGCGTTAGCATTAGCATCCAGCACGCAACATTTCAACAAAAACATAAAAGCCTTCAAATAAAATCATTTACCTTTGAAGAACTTCTGATGTTTTCAATGAGGATACTCTCAGTTAGATAGCAGATGCTCAGTTTTTCCAAAAAGATTCTTTGTGTATTAGAAATAGCTCCGTTTTATACATCACATTTGGCTACCAAAAAAAAACGAAAATTCAGTCCTCAAAACGCAAACTTTTTTCCAAATTAACTCCATAATATCGACTGAAAACATGGCAAACGTTGTTTAGAATCAATCCTCAAGGTGTTTTTCACATATCTCTTCATTGATATATCGTTCTTGGAAGCATGGTTTCTCCCCTCAATCAAATGGAAAAGTACAAGCAGCTGGCAATTGCGCACCGAATTCCACGCAGGACACCAGGCGGACACTTGGAAAATGTAGTCTCTTATGGTCAATCTTCCAATGATATGCCTACAAATACGTCACAATGCTGCTAACACTTTGGGGGAACGACAGAAAGTGTAGGCTCATTCCTTGCGCAATCACAGCCATATAAGGAGACAATGGAAAACAGAGCTTCAGAAATCTGCTCATTTCCTGGTTGACGCATCATCTTGGTTTCGCCTGTAGAATGAGTTCTGGGCCACTTACAGACAATATCTTTGCAGATTCTGAAACTGTCAAGAATATGCATAGTCGAGCATCTTTTCGTGACAAAATATCACGCTTAAAACGGGAACGTTTTTTATCCAAAAATGAAATAGCGCCCCTAGAGATCAAAGAGGTTAAAGACTTAAAACTCAGGATTCTGTAAGAGGCTACCTCAGTCAAGACATGTGTTTACTTATAGCTTCCTGTGCCAACCGGAAGTGCCTGTAATTGGGTCATAC
This sequence comes from Oncorhynchus mykiss, assembly GCF_013265735.2. Lineage (NCBI taxonomy): Eukaryota > Metazoa > Chordata > Actinopteri > Salmoniformes > Salmonidae > Oncorhynchus > Oncorhynchus mykiss. Next base: position 321,532 of record NW_023493689.1, read on the forward strand.
TGTCTGTTTTGTAGGGTTAAAAAAGTCACATCTCTCCAAAACTTCATATGTGTGACTAGGTAACCCTCCTGAACTGTAAATCAGTCATTTCTCCCAACAGATGTCAAAGAAAAGCTCTCTCACACACACACAGCAAGGATGGAGTGAAAAAAGTGCGGTGCTTAAAGACACAGAGAGCAGGCAATGGCATTACCATAATCCCTAGGCCGTGCAGAGTTCATCGAGATATCCCGCTTGACCGTAGCTCGCTCGGTCTAAGCGCAGCGACCATTAGAAAAGTAGGCCCAAAATGAAGCCTGCCCCACAACGTCATTTGCTTTTGGGTGACAGTGAGAGAACCGTTAGGGTGAGAAGCACAATTCGACCTCAGGTACGTTCCTAAGGTCCTCCTGATCCGTGCAAGCCTAACCTTGACCGTGTGGCATTAACCCTTAACAGTAAAACAGGGTTTTTTGATCTCACAGATTACAATGACTTATCTCCCCATAGGAATACATTGCCTGCACCCCGAAATTCAACCTGAAGCCTATGTGGGTTATGAATGCCGTATGAACCTGTCATCGATGACAGTCCATCAGGCCACTATGAGGTCTACCTGTGTCGATTCTAAGCTTCCTGGACCAACCGGAAGTGGTTAAATTCACCCTAAAAGTGTTTTGAAACGCATAAAATGTCATTATGAAAATCACTGCATTCAACCCTGTGTAGATCAGTCAATTCTTAACTTAAAGACTTAAAACTCAGGATTCTGTAAGAGGCTACCTCAGTCAAGACATGTGTTTACTTATAGCTTCCTGTGCCAACCGGAAGTGCCTTTAATTGGGTCATACTGTCTGTTTTGTAGGGTTAAAAAAGTCACATCTCTCCAAAACTTCATATGTGTGACTAGGTAACCCTCCTGAACTGTAAATCAGTCATTTCTCCCAACAGATGTCAAAGAAAAGCTCTCTCACACACACACAGCAAGGATGGAGTGAAAAAAGTGGGGTGCTTAAAGACACAGAGAGCAGGCAATGGCATTACCATAATCCCTAGGCCGTGCAGAGTTCATCGAGATATCCCGCTTGACCGTAGCTCGCTCGGTCTAAGCGCAGCGACCATTAGAAAAGTAGGCCCAAAATTAAGCCTGCCCCACAACGTAATTTGCTTTTGGGTGACAGTGAGAGAACCGTTAGGGTGAGAAGCACAATTCGACCTCAGGTACGTTCCTAAGGTCCTCCTGATCCGTGCAAGCCTAACCTTGACCGTGTGGCATTAACCCTTAACAGTAAAACAGGGTTTTTTGATCTCACAGATTACAATGACTTATCTCCCCATAGGAATACATTGCCTGCACCCCGAAATTCAACCTGAAGCCTATGTGGGTTATGAATGCCGTAAGAACCTGTCATCGATGACAGTCCATCAGGCCACTATGAGGTCTACCTGTGTCGATTCTAAGCTTCCTGGACCAACCGGAAGTGGTTAAATTCACCCTAAAAGTGTTTTGAAACGCATAAAATGTCATTATGAAAATCACTGCATTCAACCCTGTGTAGATCAGTCAATTCTTATCTTAACCTCTCTGATCTCCCCATCCCGGATCCGGTATCAGGAATACAGACTCAAGCTCATTACCATAACGCAACGTTAACTATTCATGAAAATCGCAAATTAAATTAAATAAATATGCCATCTCTCAAGCTTAGCCTTTTGTAAACAACACTCTCATCTCAGATTTTCAAAATATGCTTCTCAACCATAGGAAAACAATCATTTGTGTAAAAGTAGCTAGCTAGCGTAGCATTTAGCGTTAGCATTAGCGTTAGCATCCAGCACGCAACATTTCAACAAAAACATAAAAGCCTTCAAATAAAATCATTTACCTTTGAAGAACTTCTGATGTTTTCAATGAGGATACTCTCAGTTAGATAGCAGATGCTCAGTTTTTCCAAAAAGATTCTTTGTGTATTAGAAATAGCTCCGTTTTATACATCACATTTGGCTACCAAAAAAACCCGAAAATTCAGTCCTCAAAACGCAAACTTTTTTCCAAATTAACTCCATAATATCGACTGAAAACATGGCAAACGTTGTTTAGAATCAATCCTCAAGGTGTTTTTCACATATCTCTTCATTGATATATCGTTCTTGGAAGCATGGTTTCTCCCCTCAATCAAATGGAAAAGTACAAGCAGCTGGCAATTGCGCACCGAATTCCACGCAGGACACCAGGCGGACACTTGGAAAATGTAGTCTCTTATGGTCAATCTTCCAATGATATGCCTACAAATACGTCACAATGCTGCTAACACTTTGGGGGAACGACAGAAAGTGTAGGCTCATTCCTTGCGCAATCACAGCCATATAAGGAGACAATGGAAAACAGAGCTTCAGAAATCTGCTCATTTCCTGGTTGACGCATCATCTTGGTTTCGCCTGTAGAATGAGTTCTGGGCCACTTACAGACAATATCTTTGCAGATTCTGAAACTGTCAAGAATATGCATAGTCGAGCATCTTATCGTGACAAAATATCGCGCTTAAAACGGGAACGTTTTTTATCCAAAAATGAAATAGCGCCCCTAGAGATCAAAGAGGTTAAAGACTTAAAACTCAGGATTCTGTAAGAGGCTACCTCAGTCAAGACATGTGTTTACTTATAGCTTCCTGTGCCAACCGGAAGTGCCTGTAATTGGGTCATACTGTCTGTTTTGTAGGGTTAAAAAAGTCACATCTCTCCAAAACTTCATATGTGTGACTAGGTAACCCTCCTGAACTGTAAATCAGTCATTTCTCCCAACAGATGTCAAAGAAAAGCTCTCTCACACACACACAGCAAGGATGGAGTGAAAAAAGTGCGGTGCTTAAAGACACAGAGAGCAGGCAATGGCATTACCATAATCCCTAGGCCGTGCAGAGTTCATTGAGATATCCCGCTTGACCGTAGCTCGCTCGGTCTAAGCGCAGCGACCATTAGAAAAGTAGGCCCAAAATTAAGCCTGCCCCACAACGTCATTTGCTTTTGGGTGACAGTGAGAGAACCGTTAGGGTGAGAAGCACAATTCGACCTCAGGTACGTTCCTAAGGTCCTCCTGATCCGTGCAAGCCTAACCTTGACCGTGTGGCATTAACCCTTAACAGTAAAACAGGGTTTTTTGATCTCACAGATTACAATGACTTATCTCCCCATAGGAATACATTGCCTGCACCCCGAAATTCAACCTGAAGCCTATGTGGGTTATGAATGCCGTATGAACCTGTCATCGATGACAGTCCATCAGGCCACTATGAGGTCTACCTGTGTCGATTCTAAGCTTCCTGGACCAACCGGAAGTGGTTAAATTCACCCTAAAAGTGTTTTGAAACGCATAAAATGTCATTATGAAAATCATTGCATTCAACCCTGTGTAGATCAGTCAATTCTTAACTTAACCTCTCTGATCTCCCCATCCCGGATCCGGTATCAGGAATACAGACTCAAGCTCATTACCATAACGCAACGTTAACTATTCATGAAAATCGCAAATTAAATTAAATAAATATGCCATCTCTCAAGCTTAGCCTTTTGTAAACAACACTGTCATCTCAGATTTTCAAAATATGCTTCTCAACCATAGGAAAACAATCATTTGTGTAAAAGTAGCTAGCTAGCGTAGCATTTAGCGTTAGCATTAGCGTTAGCATCCAGCACGCAACATTTCAACAAAAACATAAAAGCCTTCAAATAAAATCATTTACCTTTGAAGAACTTCTGATGTTTTCAATGAGGATACTCTCAGTTAGATAGCAGATGCTCAGTTTTTCCAAAAAGATTCTTTGTGTATTAGAAATAGCTCCGTTTTATACATCACATTTGGCTACCAAAAAAACCCGAAAATTCAGTCCTCAAAACGCAAACTTTTTTCCAAATTAACTCCATAATATCGACTGAAAACATGGCAAACGTTGTTTAGAATCAATCCTCAAGGTGTTTTTCACATATCTCTTCATTGATATATCGTTCTTGAAAGCATGGTTTCTCCCCTCAATCAAATGGAAAAGTACAGCAGCTGGCAATTGCGCACCGAATTCCACGCAGGACACCAGGCGGACACTTGGAAAATGTAGTCTCTTATGGTCAATCTTCCAATGATATGCCTACAAATACGTCACAATGCTGCTAACACTTTGGGGGAACGACAGAAAGTGTAGGCTCATTCCTTGCGCAATCACAGCCATATAAGGAGACAATGGAAAACAGAGCTTCAGAAATCTGCTCATTTCCTGGTTGACGCATCATCTTGGTTTCGCCTGTAGAATGAGTTCTGGGCCACTTACAGACAATATCTTTGCAGATTCTGAAACTGTCAAGAATATGCATAGTCGAGCATCTTATCGTGACAAAATATCGCGCTTAAAACGGGAACGTTTTTTATCCAAAAATGAAATAGCGCCCCTAGAGATCAAAGAGGTTAAAGACTTAAAACTCAGGATTCTGTAAGAGGCTACCTCAGTCAAGACATGTGTTTACTTATAGCTTCCTGTGCCAACCGGAAGTGCCTGTAATTGGGTCATACTGTCTGTTTTGTAGGGTTAAAAAAGTCACATCTCTCCAAAACTTCATATGTGTGACTAGGTAACCCTCCTGAACTGTAAATCAGTCATTTCTCCCAACAGATGTCAAAGAAAAGCTCTCTCACACACACACAGCAAGGATGGAGTGAAAAAAGTGCGGTGCTTAAAGACACAGAGAGCAGGCAATGGCATTACCATAATCCCTAGGCCGTGCAGAGTTCATTGAGATATCCCGCTTGACCGTAGCTCGCTCGGTCTAAGCGCAGCGACCATTAGAAAAGTAGGCCCAAAATTAAGCCTGCCCCACAACGTCATTTGCTTTTGGGTGACAGTGAGAGAACCGTTAGGGTGAGAAGCACAATTCGACCTCAGGTACGTTCCTAAGGTCCTCCTGATCCGTGCAAGCCTAACCTTGACCGTGTGGCATTAACCCTTAACAGTAAAACAGGGTTTTTTGATCTCACAGATTACAATGACTTATCTCCCCATAGGAATACATTGCCTGCACCCCGAAATTCAACCTGAAGCCTATGTGGGTTATGAATGCCGTATGAACCTGTCATCGATGACAGTCCATCAGGCCACTATGAGGTCTACCTGTGTCGATTCTAAGCTTCCTGGACCAACCGGAAGTGGTTAAATTCACCCTAAAAGTGTTTTGAAACGCATAAAATGTCATTATGAAAATCATTGCATTCAACCCTGTGTAGATCAGTCAATTCTTAACTTAACCTCTCTGATCTCCCCATCCCGGATCCGGTATCAGGAATACAGACTCAAGCTCATTACCATAACGCAACGTTAACTATTCATGAAAATCGCAAATTAAATTAAATAAATATGCCATCTCTCAAGCTTAGCCTTTTGTAAACAACACTGTCATCTCAGATTTTCAAAATATGCTTCTCAACCATAGGAAAACAATCATTTGTGTAAAAGTAGCTAGCTAGCGTAGCATTTAGCGTTAGCATTAGCGTTAGCATCCAGCACGCAACATTTCAACAAAAACATAAAAGCCTTCAAATAAAATCATTTACCTTTGAAGAACTTCTGATGTTTTCAATGAGGATACTCTCAGTTAGATAGCAGATGCTCAGTTTTTCCAAAAAGATTCTTTGTGTATTAGAAATAGCTCCGTTTTATACATCACATTTGGCTACCAAAAAAACCCGAAAATTCAGTCCTCAAAACGCAAACTTTTTTCCAAATTAACTCCATAATATCGACTGAAAACATGGCAAACGTTGTTTAGAATCAATCCTCAAGGTGTTTTTCACATATCTCTTCATTGATATATCGTTCTTGAAAGCATGGTTTCTCCCCTCAATCAAATGGAAAAGTACAGCAGCTGGCAATTGCGCACCGAATTCCACGCAGGACACCAGGCGGACACTTGGAAAATGTAGTCTCTTATGGTCAATCTTCCAATGATATGCCTACAAATACGTCACAATGCTGCTAACACTTTGGGGGAACGACAGAAAGTGTAGGCTCATTCCTTGCGCAATCACAGCCATATAAGGAGACAATGGAAAACAGAGCTTCAGAAATCTGCTCATTTCCTGGTTGACGCATCATCTTGGTTTCGCCTGTAGAATGAGTTCTGGGCCACTTACAGACAATATCTTTGCAGATTCTGAAACTGTCAAGAATATGCATAGTCGAGCATCTTTTCGTGACAAAATATCGCGCTTAAAACGGGAACGTTTTTTATCCAAAAATGAAATAGCGCCCCTAGAGATCAAAGAGGTTAAAGACTTAAAACTCAGGATTCTGTAAGAGGCTACCTCAGTCAAGACATGTGTTTACTTATAGCTTCCTGTGCCAACCGGAAGTGCCTTTAATTGGGTCATACTGTCTGTTTTGTAGGGTTAAAAAAGTCACATCTCTCCAAAACTTCATATGTGTGACTAGGTAACCCTCCTGAACTGTAAATCAGTCATTTCTCCCAACAGATGTCAAAGAAAAGCTCTCTCACACACACACAGCAAGGATGGAGTGAAAAAAGTGCGGTGCTTAAAGACACAGAGAGCAGGCAATGGCATTACCATAATCCCTAGACGTGCAGAGTTCATCGAGATATCCCGCTTGACCGTAGCTCGCTCGGTCTAAGCGCAGCGACCATTAGAAAAGTAGGCCCAAAATGAAGCCTGCCCCACAACGTCATTTGCTTTTGGGTGACAGTGAGAGAACCGTTAGGGTGAGAAGCACAATTCGACCTCAGGTACGTTCCTAAGGTCCTCCCGATCCGTGCAAGCCTAACCTCGACCGTGTGGCATTAACCCGTAACAGTTAAAAGTAGGTGTTTACTTCAAACAGTTTGCATTGACTTCTCTCCCCATAGGAATACATTGCCTGCACCCCTAAATTCAACCGGAAGCCTATGTGGGTTATGAATGCCGTATGAACCTGTCATCGATGACAGTCCATCAGGCCACTATGAGGTCTACCTGTGTCGATTCTAAGCTTCCTGGACCAACCGGAAGTGGTTAAATTCACCCTAAAAGTGTTTTGAAACGCATAAAATGTCATTATGAAAATCACTGCATTCAACCCTGTGTAGATCAGTCAATTCTTAACTTAACCTCTCTGATCTCCCCATCCCGGATCCGGTATCAGGAATACAGACTCAAGCTCATTACCATAACGCAACGTTAACTATTCATGAAAATCGCAAATTAAATTAAATAAATATGCCATCTCTCAAGCTTAGCCTTTTGTAAACAACACTGTCATCTCAGATTTTCAAAATATGCTTCTCAACCATAGGAAAACAATAATTTGTGTAAAAGTAGCTAGCTAGCGTAGCATTTAGCGTTAGCATCCAGCACGCAACATTTCAACAAAAACATAAAAGCCTTCAAATAAAATCATTTACCTTTGAAGAACTTCTGATGTTTTCAATGAGGATACTCTCAGTTAGATAGCAGATGCTCAGTTTTTCCAAAAAGATTCTTTGTGTATTAGAAATAGCTCCGTTTTATACATCACATTTGGCTACCAAAAAAACCCGAAAATTCAGTCCTCAAAACGCAAACTTTTTTCCAAATTAACTCCATAATATCGACTGAAAACATGGCAAACGTTGTTTAGAATCAATCCTCAAGGTGTTTTTCACATATCTCTTCATTGATATATCGTTCTTGGAAGCATGGTTTCTCCCCTCAATCAAATGTAAAAGTACAAGCAGCTGGCAATTGCGCACCGAATTCCACGCAGGACACCAGGCGGACACTTGGAAAATGTAGTCTCTTATGGTCAATCTTCCAATGATATGCCTACAAATACGTCACAATGCTGCTAACACTTTGGGGGAACCACAGAAATTGTAGGCTCATTCCTTGCGCAATCACAGCCATATAAGGAGACAATGGAAAACAGAGCTTCAGAAATCTGCTCATTTCCTGGTTGACGCATCATCTTGGTTTCGCCTGTAGAATGAGTTCTGGGGCACTTACAGACAATATCTTTGCAGATTCTGAAACTTCAGAGTGTTTTCTTTCAAAAACTGTCAAGAATATGCATAGTCGAGCATCTTTTCGTGACAAAATATCGCGCTTAAAATCCCCCCCCAAAAAAAGCTTTTTTATCCAAAAATGAAATAGCGCCCCTAGAGATCAAAGAGGTTAAAGACTTAAAACTCAGGATTCTGTAAGAGGCTACCTCAGTCAAGACATGTGTTTACTTATAGCTTCCTGTGCCAACCGGAAGTGCCTTTAATTGGGTCATACTGTCTGTTTTGTAGGGTTAAAAAAGTCACATCTCTCCAAAACTTCATATGTGTGACTAGGTAACCCTCCTGAACTGTAAATCAGTCATTTCTCCCAACAGATGTCAAAGAAAAGCTCTCTCACACACACACAGCAAGGATGGAGTGAAAAAGTGCGGTGCTTAAAGACACAGAGAGCAGGCAATGGCATTACCATAATCCCTAGGCCGTGCAGAGTTCATCGAGATATCCCGCTTGACCGTAGCTCGCTCGGTCTAAGCGCAGCGACCATTAGAAAAGTAGGCCCAAAATGAAGCCTGCCCCACAACGTCATTTGCTTTTGGGTGACAGTGAGAGAACCGTTAGGGTGAGAAGCACAATTCGACCTCAGGTACGTTCCTAAGGTCCTCCCGATCCGTGCAAGCCTAACCTCGACCGTGTGGCATTAACCCTTAACAGTTAAAAGTAGGTGTTTACTTCAAACAGTTTGCATTGACTTCTCTCCCCATAGGAATACATTGCCTGCACCCCTAAATTCAACCGGAAGCCTATGTGGGTTATGAATGCTGTATGAACCTGTCATCGATGACAGTCCATCAGGCCACTATGAGGTCTACCTGTGTCGATTCTAAGCTTCCTGGACCAACCGGAAGTGGTTCAATTCACCCTAAAAGTGTTTTGAAACACATAACCTGTCATTATGAAAATCACTGCATTCAACCCTGTGTAGATCAGTCAATTCTTAACTTAACCTGTCTTCGATACTGGTTCCCAATTGGTGATCAACCCTCCCACGTTCAGCTGAAACGGTGGCGCATGGAACGCAAAAATATTCTTAAAAATATTTAACCTCCACACATTAACAAGTCCAATAGCTCAAATGAAAGATAAACACCTTGTTCATCTAGCCAGCAAGTCAGATTTCTAAAATGTTTTACGGCGAAAACATAGCACATATATATGTAAAACCACCAGCAGACACAGCTCATTTCAATAGCCAAAACATGCAATCAACAAACGCAGGATTAAAAAAATAAATCGCTCACTAACCTTTTGAAAATCTTCATCAGATGACAGTAATATGACATATTACACAGTACATTTTTTTTTTTTTCAATAATATGCCATTTATATCCATAAATGTCCATTTACAGTGAGTTCACCTTCAGAAATTACTCAAAAATGCCCGCAGGAAATCTATGTAGCGCGGCAAGATAACGTAAATAGACATCATAAACTTTGACTAAATATACATGTTCTACATATAGTTAGAAAGATACACTGCTTCTTTATGCAACCGCTGTGTTAGATTTATTTTTAACGTTACAGAAATCGCACACTATTCCATATGCTGAGACAGCGCTCAGTTCCAAGCTACATTTCCACGTAATGTTGGAGTCAACAGAAACACAGATTTAAGCATAAATATTCCCTTACCTTCGATGGTCTTCGTTCAGAATGTTCTGGAAGGCTTCATACTTACCCAATACATCGTTTGGTTTCAAGTCTTGCGTCTTTGTATTAGCTACTGCTAATAACATCAGCTGAAATGCACCCAAAACGTCCTCTGGTCCGGATAAGTTGCGCATCAAAACTTCAAAATTACACATTATATGTCGACTAAACAGGTCAAACTAAGTGCAGAAGCAAGCTTTATGATGTTTTAGACATGCAAAACAAACTTCAATTCATTCGGCCATCGTCTGCCCTTCTCTTGAGTGCTGGAAACAAAGGAATGGCTGGGACCAATTCGCGCCCATACGCACAGCCTATTCTCTCGTGGCACGCACTAATTTCAATCCCATAGGGTCAATTCTCGCGGGATTTGAACGATTTGAAGCTCTAATGAAAGAGGACATCTAGCGGAAGAGATAGAAAGTGTCCCCAGAATCATAGCTGGTTGGGAAGGGTGGGGGCCATGACGTCAAAGTTGCTCCAACTTTCATGGCCACAAAAACTAGTTTGGAAGAATGCCTGCCCTGTGAGTTCTGCTATACTTACAGACATAATTCCAACGGTTTTAGAATCTTTAGAGTGTTTTCTATCCAATAATAATTTTTATTTGCATATATTAGCAATTTTTGACAGATTTTTTTTCCAGTTTACTAGGGGTACCCAATCTCTCCAATCTCTCTCTTATAGCTTCCTGTGTGCCATATCCAGACTTAAAACTCAGGATTCTGTAAGAGGCTACCTCAGTCAAGACATGTGTTTACTTATAGCTTCCTGTGCCAACCGGAAGTGCCTTTAATTGGTTCACACTGTCTGTTTTGTAGGGTTAAAAAAGTCACATCTCTCCAAAACTTCATATGTGTGACTAGGTAACCCTCCTGAACTGTAAATCAGTCATTTCTCCCAACAGATGTCAAAGAAAAGCTCTCTCACACACACACAGCAAGGATGGAGTGAAAAAGTGCGGTGCTTAAACTTCTTGCTCCTACCTGAGACGCAGTTGTCTCATCTAGACACCTGGAAATGCAAATGCGCTACGCTAAATGCTAAATGTACTCGTTAAAACTCAAACGTTCATTAAAACACACATGCAGGGTATTGAATTAAAGCTACACTCGTTGTGAATCTAGCCAACAAGTCAGATTTTAAAAATGATTTTCGGCGAAAGCATGAGAAGCTATTATCCGATAGCATGCAACACGCCAAAATACCTGAAGGGGACGTAAACAAAATAATTAGCGTAGCCGGCGCTACACAAAACGCAGAAATAAACTATAAAACATGAATTACCTTTGATGATATTCTTTGTTGGCACTCCTATATGTTCCATAAACATCACAATTGGGTCTTTTTCCCGATTAAATCCGTCCATGTATGTAGGTGTTTACTTCAAACAGTTTGCATTGACTTCTCTCCCCATAGGAATACATTGCCTGCACCCCTAAATTCAACCGGAAGCCTATGTGGGTTATGAATGCTGTATGAACCTGTCATCGATGACAGTCCATCAGGCCACTATGAGGTCTACCTGTGTCGATTCTAAGCTTCCTGGACCAACCGGAAGTGGTTCAATTCACCCTAAAAGTGTTTTGAAACACATAACCTGTCATTATGAAAATCACTGCATTCAACCCTGTGTAGATCAGTCAATTCTTAACTTAACCTGTCTACGATACTGGTTCCCAATTGGTGATCAACCCTCCCACGTTCAGCTGAAACGGTGGCGCATGGAACGCAAAAATATTCTTAAAAATATTTAACCTCCACACATTAACAAGTCCAATAGCTAAAATGAAAGATAAACACCTTGTTCATCTAGCCAGCAAGTCAGATTTCTAAAATGTTTTACGGCGAAAACATAGCACATATATATGTAAAACCACCACCAGACACAGCTCATTTCAATAGCCAAAACATGCAATCAACAAACGCAGGATTAAAAAATAAATCGCTCACTAACCTTTTGAAAATCTTCATCAGATGACAGTAATATGACATATTACACAGTACATATTTTTTTTTTCAATAATATGCCATTTATATCCATAAATGTCCATTTACATGAGTTCACCTTCAGAAATTACTCAAAAATGCCCGCAGGAAATCTATGTAGCGCGGCAAGATAACGTAAATAGACATCATAAACTTTGACTAAATATACATGTTCTACATATAGTTAGAAAGATACACTGCTTCTTTATGCAACCGCTGTGTTAGATTTATTTTTAACGTTACAGAAATCGCACACTATTCCATATGCTGAGACAGCGCTCAGTTCCAAGCTACATTTCCACGTAATGTTGGAGTCAACAGAAACACAGATTTAAGCATAAATATTCCCTTACCTTCGATGGTCTTCGTTCAGAATGTTCTGGAAGGCTTCATACTTACCCAATACATCGTTTGGTTTCAAGTCTTGCGTCTTTGTATTAGCTACTGCTAATAACATCAGCTGAAATGCACCCAAAACGTCCTCTGGTCCGGATAAGTTGCGCATCAAAACTTCAAAATTACACATTATATGTCGACTAAACAGGTCAAACTAAGTGCAGAAGCAAGCTTTATGATGTTTTAGACATGCAAAACAAACTTCAATTCATTCGGCCATCGTCTGCCCTTCTCTTGAGTGCTGGAAGGGAAGGGTGGGGGCCATGACGTCAAAGTTGCTCCAACTTTCATGGCCACAAAAACTAGTTTGGAAGAATGCCTGCCCTGTGAGTTCTGCTATACTTACAGACATAATTCCAACGGTTTTAGAATCTTTAGAGTGTTTCCTATCCAATAATAATTTTTATTTGCATATATTAGCAATTTTTGACAGATTTTTTTTCCAGTTTACTAGGGGTACCCAATCTCTCCAATCTCTCTCTTATAGCTTCCTGTGTGCCATATCCAGACTTAAAACTCAGGATTCTGTAAGAGGCTACCTCAGTCAAGACATGTGTTTACTTATAGCTTCCTGTGCCAACCGGAAGTGCCTTTAATTGGGTCACACTGTCTGTTTTGTAGGGTTAAAAAAGTCACATCTCTCCAAAACTTCATGTGTGTGACTAGGTAACCCTCCTGAACTGTAAATCAGTCATTTCTCCCAACAGATGTCAAAGAAAAGCTCTCTCACACACACACAGCAAGGATGGAGTGAAAAAGTGCGGTGCTTAAACTTCTTGCTCCTACCTGAGACGCAGATGTCTCATCTAGACACCTGGAAATGCAAATGCGCTACGCTAAATGCTAAATGTACTCGTTAAAACTCAAACGTTCATTAAAACACACATGCAGGGTATTGAATTAAAGCTACACTCGTTGTGAATCTAGCCAACAAGTCAGATTTTAAAAATGATTTTCGGCGAAAGCATGAGAAGCTATTATCTGATAGCATGCAACACCCCAAAATACCTGAAGGGGACGTAAACAAAAGAATTAGCGTAGCCGGCGCTACACAAAACGCAGAAATAAACTATAAAACATTAATTACCTTTGATGATATTCTTTGTTGGCACTCCTATATGTTCCATAAACATCACAATTGGGTCTTTTTCCCGATTAAATCCGTCCATGTATGCCCAAAATATCCATTTGTATAGCCTGTCTGGTTCAGGAAAAGCTCCGTTCCAAAACGCAACGTCATTTTTTAAAATGATATAAGTTGCCTATATTCTTTGACAAAACACTTCAACCTACTTTTGTAAGCCAACTTTAGGTATTTGTAAACGTTAATAATCGATCAAATTGATCACTGGGCGATCTGTATTCAATAGCAGCTACTCAAGAAAACGTTGTCCTTTGTCTCTCTTCAAAAATCGATTCCTGTATGCTGGACGAAATGAAGGATCTATTTGTCATTACACAAATGATTTTTGTCAATGAAAATGACGTTTTTGGCGACATCGTGTGGAAGTTGTAGGAACTGCAAGCTCCCTGCTATATATTTTTGCTTGCAATAAACAACTCAGAGACTGGCGGATTAATACTTTTCTGTGGTTTTTGTGACAAGGTTTTTCTTGCGATTTCGCTTGCTGTTCACCTTCTGCTTTTGGGTGACAGTGAGAGAACCGTTAGGGTGAGAAGCACAATTCGACCTCAGGTACGTTCCTAAGGTCCTCCTGATCCGTGTAAGCCTAACCTTGACCGTCTGGCATTAACCCTTAACAGTTAAAAGTAGGTGTTTACTTCAAACAGTTTGCATTGACTTCTCTCCCCATAAGAATACATTGCCTGCACCCCTAAATTCAACCGGAAGCCTATGTGGGTTATGAATGCTGTATGAACCTGTCATCGATGACAGTCCATCAGGCCACTATGAGGTCTACCTGTGTCGATTCTAAGCTTCCTGGACCAACCGGAAGTGGTTAAATTCACCCTAAAAGTGTTTTGAAACACATAACCTGTCATTATGAAAATCACTGCATTCAACCCTGTGTAGATCAGTCAATTCTTAACTTAACCTGTCTACGATACTGGTTCCCAATTGGTGATCAACCCTCCCACGTTCAGCTGAAACGGTGGCGCATGGAACGCAAAAATATTCTTAAAAATATTTAACCTCCACACATTAACAAGTCCAATAGCTCAAATGAAAGATAAACACCTTGTTCATCTAGCCAGCAAGTCAGATTTCTAAAATGTTTTACGGCGAAAACATAGCACATATATATGTAAAACCACCACCAGACACAGCTCATTTCAATAGCCAAAACATGCAATCAACAAACGCAGGATTAAAAAAATAAATCGCTCACTAACCTTTTGAAAATCTTCATCAGATGACAGTAATATGACATATTACACAGTACATATTTTTTTTTTTCAATAATATGCCATTTATATCCATAAATGTCCATTTACAGTGAGTTCACCTTCAGAAATTACTCAAAAATGCCCGCAGGAAATCTATGTAGCGCGGCAAGATAACGTAAATAGACATCATAAACTTTGACTAAATATACATGTTCTACATATAGTTAGAAAGATACACTGCTTCTTTATGCAACCGCTGTGTTAGATTTATTTTTAACGTTACAGAAATCGCACACTATTCCATATGCTGAGACAGCGCTCAGTTCCAAGCTACATTTCCACGTAATGTTGGAGTCAACAGAAACACAGATTTAAGCATAAATATTCCCTTACCTTCGATGGTCTTCGTTCAGAATGTTCTGGAAGGCTTCATACTTACCCAATACATTGTTTGGTTTCAAGTCTTGCGTCTTTGTATTAGCTACTGCTAATAACATCAGCTGAAATGCACCCAAAACGTCCTCTGGTCCGGATAAGTTGCGCATCAAAACTTCAAAATTACACATTATATGTCGACTAAACAGGTCAAACTAAGTGCAGAAGCAAGCTTTATGATGTTTTAGACATGCAAAACAAACTTCAATTCATTCGGCCATCGTCTGCCCTTCTCTTGAGTGCTGGAAACAAAGGAATGGCTGGGACCAATTCGCGCCCATACGCACAGCCTATTCTCTCGTGGCACGCACTAATTTCAATCCCATAGGGTCAATTCTCGCGGGATTTGAACGATTTGAAGCTCTAATGAAAGAGGACATCTAGCGGAAGAGATAGAAAGTGTCCCCAGAATCATAGCTGGTTGGGAAGGGTGGGGGCCATGACGTCAAAGTTGCTCCAACTTTCATGGCCACAAAAACTAGTTTGGAAGAATGCCTGCCCTGTGAGTTCTGCTATACTTACAGACATAATTCCAACGGTTTTAGAATCTTTAGAGTGTTTTCTATCCAATAATAATTTTTATTTGCATATATTAGCAATTTTTGACAGATTTTTTTTCCAGTTTACTAGGGGTACCCAATCTCTCCAATCTCTCTCTTATAGCTTCCTGTGTGCCATATCCAGACTTAAAACTCAGGATTCTGTAAGAGGCTACCTCAGTCAAGACATGTGTTTACTTATAGCTTCCTGTGCCAACCGGAAGTGCCTTTAATTGGTTCACACTGTCTGTTTTGTAGGGTTAAAAAAGTCACATCTCTCCAAAACTTCATATGTGTGACTAGGTAACCCTCCTGAACTGTAAATCAGTCATTTCTCCCAACAGATGTCAAAGAAAAGCTCTCTCACACACACACAGCAAGGATGGAGTGAAAAAGTGCGGTGCTTAAACTTCTTGCTCCTACCTGAGACGCAGTTGTCTCATCTAGACACCTGGAAATGCAAATGCACTACGCTAAATGCTAAATGTACTCGTTAAAAAACTCAAACGTTCATTAAAACACACATGCAGGGTATTGAATTAAAGCTACACTCGTTGTGAATCTAGCCAACAAGTCAGATTTTAAAAATGATTTTCGGCGAAAGCATGAGAAGCTATTATCCGATAGCATGCAACACCCCAAAATACCTGAAGGGGACGTAAACAAAAGAATTAGCGTAGCCGGCGCTACACAAAACGCAGAAATAAACTATAAAACATTAATTACCTTTGATGATATTCTTTGTTGGCACTCCTATATGTTCCATAAACATCACAATTGGGTCTTTTTCCCGATTAAATCCGTCCATGTATGCCCAAAATATCCATTTGTATAGCCTGTCTGGTTCAGGAAAAGCTCCGTTCCAAAACGCAACGTCATTTTTTAAAATTATATAAGTTGCCTATATTCTTTGACAAAACACTTCAACCTACTTTTGTAAGCCAACTTTAGGTATTTGTAAACGTTAATAATCGATCAAATTGATCACTGGGCGATCTGTATTCAATAGCAGCTACTCAAGAAAACGTTGTCCTTTGTCTCTCTTCAAAAATCGATTCCTGTATGCTGGACGAAATGAAGGATCTATTTGTCATTACACAAATGATTTTTGTCAATGAAAATGACGTTTTTGGCGACATCGTGTGGAAGTTGTAGGAACTGCAAGCTCCCTGCTATATATTTTTGCTTGCAATAAACAACTCAGAGACTGGCGGATTAATACTTTTCTGTGGTTTTTGTGACAAGGTTTTTCTTGCGATTTCGCTTGCTGTTCACCTTCTGCTTTTGGGTGACAGTGAGAGAACCGTTAGGGTGAGAAGCACAATTCGACCTCAGGTACGTTCCTAAGGTCCTCCTGATCCGTGCAAGCCTAACCTTGACCGTGTGGCATTAACCCTTAACAGTAAAACAGGGTTTTTTGATCTCACAGATTACAATGACTTCTCTCCCCATAGGAATACATTGCCTGCACCCCGAAATTCAACCTGAAGCCTATGTGGGTTATGAATGCCGTATGAACCTGTCATCGATGACAGTCCATCAGGCCACTATGAGGTCTACCTGTGTCGATTCTAAGCTTCCTGGACCAACCGGAAGTGGTTAAATTCACCCTAAAAGTGTTTTGAAACGCATAAAATGTCATTATGAAAATCACTGCATTCAACCCTGTGTAGATCAGTCAATTCTTAACTTAAAAGACTTAAAACTCAGGATTCTGTAAGAGGCTACCTCAGTCAAGACATGTGTTTACTTATAGCTTCCTGTGCCAACCGGAAGTGCCTTTAATTGGGTCATACTGTCTGTTTTGTAGGGTTAAAAAAGTCACATCTCTCCAAAACTTCATATGTGTGACTAGGTAACCCTCCTGAACTGTAAATCAGTAATTTCTCCCAACAGATGTCAAAGAAAAGCTCTCTCACACACACACAGCAAGGATGGAGTGAAAAAAGTGCGGTGCTTAAAGACACAGAGAGCAGGCAATGGCATTACCATAATCCCTAGGCCGTGCAGAGTTCATCGAGATATCCCGCTTGACCGTAGCTCGCTCGGTCTAAGCGCAGCGACCATTAGAAAAGTAGGCCCAAAATGAAGCCTGCCCCACAACGTCATTTGCTTTTGGGTGACAGTGAGAGAACCGTTAGGGTGAGAAGCACAATTCGACCTCAGGTACGTTCCTAAGGTCCTCTCGATCCGTGCAAGCCTAACCTCGACCGTGTGGCATTAACCCGTAACAGTTAAAAGTAGGTGTTTACTTCAAACAGTTTGCATTGACTTCTCTCCCCATAGGAATACATTGCCTGCACCCCTAAATTCAACCGGAAGCCTATGTGGGTTATGAATGCTGTATGAACCTGTCATCGATGACAGTCCATCAGGCCACTATGAGGTCTACCTGTGTCGATTCTAAGCTTCCTGGACCAACCGGAAGTGGTTAAATTCACCCTAAAAGTGTTTTGAAACGCATAAAATGTCATTATGAAAATCACTGCATTCAACCCTGTGTAGATCAGTCAATTCTTAACTTAACCTCTCTGATCTCCCCATCCCGGATCCGGTATCAGGAATACAGACTCAAGCTCATTACCATAACGCAACGTTAACTATTCATGAAAATCGCAAATTAAATTAAATAAATATGCCATCTCTCAAGCTTAGCCTTTTGTAAACAACACTGTCATCTCAGATTTTCAAAATATGCTTCTCAACCATAGGAAAACAATAATTTGTGTAAAAGTAGCTAGCTAGCGTAGCATTTAGCGTTAGCATCCAGCACGCAACATTTCAACAAAAACATAAAAGCCTTCAAATAAAATCATTTACCTTTGAAGAACTTCTGATGTTTTCAATGAGGATACTCTCAGTTAGATAGCAGATGCTCAGTTTTTCCAAAAAGATTCTTTGTGTATTAGAAATAGCTCCGTTTTATACATCACATTTGGCTACCAAAAAAACCCGAAAATTCAGTCCTCAAAACGCAAACTTTTTTCCAAATTAACTCCATAATATCGACTGAAAACATGGCAAACGTTGTTTAGAATCAATCCTCAACGTGTTTTTCACATATCTCTTCATTGATATATCGTTCTTGGAAGCATGGTTTCTCCCCTCAATCAAATGGAAAAGTACAAGCAGCTGGCAATTGCGCACCGAATTCCACGCAGGACACCAGGCGGACACTTGGAAAATGTAGTCTCTTATGGTCAATCTTCCAATGATATGCCTACAAATACGTCACAATGCTGCTAACACTTTGGGGGAACGACAGAAAGTGTAGGCTCATTCCTTGCGCAATCACAGCCATATAAGGAGACAATGGAAAACAGAACTTCAGAAATCTGCTAATTTCCTGGTTGACGCATCATCTTGGTTTCGCCTGTAGAATGAGTTCTGGGGCACTTACAGACAATATCTTTGCAGATTCTGAAACTTCAGAGTGTTTTCTTTCAAAAACTGTCAAGAATATGCATAGTCGAGCATCTTTTCGTGACAAAATATCGCGCTTAAAATCCCCCCCCCAAAAAAGCTTTTTTATCCAAAAATGAAATAGCGCCCCTAGAGATCAAAGAGGTTAAAGACTTAAAACTCAGGATTCTGTAAGAGGCTACCTCAGTCAAGACATGTGTTTACTTATAGCTTCCTGTGCCAACCGGAAGTGCCTTTAATTGGGTCATACTGTCTGTTTTGTAGGGTTAAAAAAGTCACATCTCTCCAAAACTTCATATGTGTGACTAGGTAACCCTCCTGAACTGTAAATCAGTCATTTCTCCCAACAGATGTCAAAGAAAAGCTCTCTCACACACACACAGCAAGGATGGAGTGAAAAAGTGCGGTGCTTAAAGACACAGAGAGCAGGCAATGGCATTACCATAATCCCTAGGCGTGCAGAGTTCATCGAGATATCCCGCTTGACCGTAGCTCGCTCGGTCTAAGCGCAGCGACCATTAGAAAAGTAGGCCCAAAATGAAGCCTGCCCCACAACGTCATTTGCTTTTGGGTGACAGTGAGAGAACCGTTAGGGTGAGAAGCACAATTCGACCTCAGGTACGTTCCTAAGGTCCTCCCGATCCGTGCAAGCCTAACCTCGACCGTGTGGCATTAACCCAGAACCAGAACCAGAACCAGAGCCAGAACCAAGACCAGTACCAGAACCAGACCCAGAACCAGAACCAAGACCAGAACCAGAACCAAGACCCAGAACCAGACTAGAACCAAGACCAAAACCAGAACCAAGACCCAGAACCAGAACCAGAACCAAGACCAGACCCAGAACCAAGACCAGAACCAGAACCAAAACCAAGACCAGAACCAGAACCAGAACCAAGACCCAGAACCAGACCAGAACCAAGACCAAAACCAGAACCAAGACCCAGAACCAGAACCAGAGCCAGAGCCAGAACCAGAACCAAGACCAGAACCAGACCCAGAACCAAGACCAGAACCAAGACCAGACCGATAACCAAGACTCAGAACCAGAACCAGAGCCAGAGCCAGAACCAGAACCAAGACCAGAACCAGAGCCAGAACCAAGACCCAGAACCAAGACCCAGAATCAGAACCAAGACCAGAACCAGACCCAGAACCAGAACCAAGACCAGAACCAAGACCAGACCCAGAACCAAGACCAGAACCAGAACCAAGACCAGAACCAGAACCAAGACCCAGAACCAGAACCAAGACCAAGACCCAGAACCAGAACCAAGACCCAGAACCAGAACAGAACCAAGACCCAGAACCAGAACCAGAACCAAAACCAGAACCAGACCCAGAACAGAACCAGACCCAGGACCAAGACCAGAACCAGAACCAAGACTAGACCCAAAACCAGAACCAGACCCAGAACCAAGACCAGAACCAGAACCAAGACCAGAACCAGAACCAAGACCAGAACCAGAACCAAGACCCAGAACCAAGACCAGACCCAGAACCAGAACCAAGACCAGAACCAGACCCAGACCCAGAACCAAGACTAGAACCAGAACCAGACCAGAACCAGAACCAGGACCAGAACCAAGACCCAGACCCAGAACCAGAACCAAGACCAAAAGCAGACCCAGAACCAGACCCAGAACCAGAACCAAGACCAGAACCAGAACCAGACCCAGACCCAGAACCAAGACTAGAACCAGAACCAGAACCAGAACCAAGAACCAAGACACATAACCTGTCATTATGAAAATCACTGCATTCAACCCTGTGTAGATCAGTCAATTCTTAACTTTAAGACTTAAAACTCAGGATTCTGTGAGAGGCTACCTCAGTCAAGACATGTGTTTACTTATAGCTTCCTGTGCCAACCGGAAGTGCCTTTAATTGGGTCATACTGTCTGTTTTGTAGGGTTAAAAAAGTCACATCTCTCCAAAACTTCATATGTGTGACTAGGTAACCCTCCTGAACTGTAAATCAGTCATTTCTCCCAACAGATGTCAAAGAAAAGCTCTCTCACACACACACAGCAAGGATGGAGTGAAAAAGTGTGGTGCTTAAAGACACAGAGAGCAGGCAATGGCATTACCATAATCCCTAGGCCGTGCAGAGTTCGAGATATCCCGCTTGACCGTAGCTCGCTCGGTCTAAGCGCAGCGACCATTAGAAAAGTAGGCCCAAAATGAAGCCTGCCCCACAACGTCATTTGCTTTTGGGTGACAGTGAGAGAACCGTTAGGGTGAGAAGCACAATTCGACCTCAGGTACGTTCCTAAGGTCCTCCTGATCCGTGCAAGCCTAACCTTGACCGTGTGGCATTAACCCTTAACAGTAAAACAGGGTTTTTTGATCTCACAGATTACAATGACTTCTCTCCCCATAGGAATACATTGCATGCACCCCGAAATTCAACCTGAAGCCTATGTGGGTTATGAATGCCGTATGAACCTGTCATCGATGACAGTCCATCAGGCCACTATGAGGTCTACCTGTGTCGATTCTAAGCTTCCTGGACCAACCGGAAGTGGTTAAATTCACCCTAAAAGTGTTTTGAAACGCATAAAATGTCATTATGAAAATCACTGCATTCAACCCTGTGTAGATCAGTCAATTCTTAACTTAACCTCTCTGATCTCCCCATCCCGGATCCGGTATCAGGAATACAGACTCAAGCTCATTACCATAACGCAACGTTAACTATTCATGAAAATCGCAAATTAAATAAAATAAATATGCCATCTCTCAAGATTAGCCTTTTGTAAACAACACTGTCATCTCAGATTTTCAAAATATGCTTCTCAACCATAGGAAAACAATAATTTGTGTAAAAGTAGCTAGCTAGCGTAGCATTAGCGTTAGCATCCAGCACGCAACATTTCAACAAAAACATAAAAGCCTTCAAATAAAATCATTTACCTTTGAAGAACTTGATGTTTTCAATGAGGATACTCTCAGTTAGATAGCAGATGCTCAGTTTTTCCAAAAAGATTCTTTGTGTATTAGAAATAGCTCCGTTTTATACATCACATTTGGCTACCAAAAAAAAACGAAAATTCAGTCCTCAAAACGCAAACTTTTTTCCAAATTAACTCCATAATATCGACTTAAAACATGTCAAACGTCGTTTAGAATCAATCCTCATAATCCTATAATATCGACTGAAAACATGGCAAACATTGTTTAGAATCAATTTTCAATTATGAAAATCACTGCATTCAACCCTGTGTAGATCAGTCAATTCTTAACTTAAAGACTTAAAACTCAGGATTCTGTAAGAGGCTACCTCAGTCAAGACATGTGTTTACTTATAGCTTCCTGTGCCAACCGGAAGTGCCTTTAATTGGGTCATACTGTCTGTTTTGTAGGGTTAAAAAAGTCACATCTCTCCAAAACTTCATATGTGTGACTAGGTAACCCTCCTGAACTGTAAATCAGTCATTTCTCCCAACAGATGTCAAAGAAAAGCTCTCTCACACACACACAGCAAGGATGGAGTGAAAAAAGTGCGGTGCTTAAAGACACAGAGAGCAGGCAATGGCATTACCATAATCCCTAGGCCGTGCAGAGTTCATCGAGATATCCCGCTTGACCGTAGCTCACTCGGTCTAAGCGCAGCGACCATTAGAAAAGTAGGCCCAAAATTAAGCCTGCCCCACAACGTCATTTGCTTTTGGGTGACAGTGAGAGAACCGTTAGGGTGAGAAGCACAATTCGACCTCAGGTACGTTCCTAAGGTCCTCCCGATCCGTGCAAGCCTAACCTTGACCGTGTGGCATTAACCCTTAACAGTAAAACAGGGTTTTTTGATCTCACAGATTACAATGACTTCTCTCCCCATAGGAATACATTGCATGCACCCCGAAATTCAACCTGAAGCCTATGTGGGTTATGAATGCCGTATGAACCTGTCATCGATGACAGTCCATCAGGCCACTATGAGGTCTACCTGTGTCGATTCTAAGCTTCCTGGACCAACCGGAAGTGGTTAAATTCACCCTAAAAGTGTTTTGAAACGCATAAAATGTCATTATGAAAATCACTGCATTCAACCCTGTGTAGATCAGTCAATTCTTAACCTTTCTGATCTCCCCATCCCGGATCCGGGATCGTGAATTCAGACTCAAGCTCATTACCATAACGCAACGTTAACTATTCATGAAAATCGCAAATGAAATGAAATAAATATGCTAGCTCTCAAGCTTAGCCTTTTGTTAACAACACTGTCATCTCAGATTTTCAAAATATGCTTCTCAACCATTGCAAAACAAGCATTTGTGTAACAGTATTGATGGCTAACGTAGCATTTAGCATTCAGCTGGCAACATTTACACAAAAAAACAGAAAAGCATTCAAATAAAATCATTTACCTTTGAAGAACTTCAGATGTTTTCAATGATTAGACTCTCAGATAGCAAATGTTCAGTTTTTCCTGAAAGATTATTTGTTTAGGACAAATCGCTCCGTTTTCTGCGTCACGTTTAGCTATAAAAAAAACCCTGTATCCAGGATTGTGTAAATCTATCAGCAAGCTCATTAGCATAAGACAACGTTAACTATTCATGAAAATCGCAAATGAAATGAAATAAATATGCCATCTCTCAAGCTTAGCCTTTTGTAAACAACACTGTCATCTCAGATTTTCAAAATATGCTTCTCAACCATAGGAAAACAATCATTTGTGTAAAAGTAGCTAGCTAGCGTTAGCATTTAGCGTTAGCATTTAGCGTTAGCATTAGCATCCAGCACGCAACATTTCAACAAAAACATAAAAGCCTTCAAATAAAATCATTTACCTTTGAAGAACTTCTGATGTTTTCAATGAGGATACTCTCAGTTAGATAGCAGATGCTCAGTTTTTCCAAAAAGATTCTTTGTGTATTAGAAATAGCTCCGTTTTATACATCACATTTGGCTACCAAAAAAAAACGAAAATTCAGTCCTCAAAACGCAAACTTTTTTCCAAATTAACTCCATAATATCGACTGAAAACATGGCAAACGTTGTTTAGAATCAATCCTCAAGGTGTTTTTCACATATCTCTTCATTGATATATCGTTCTTGGAAGCATGGTTTCTCCCCTCAATCAAATGGAAAAGTACAAGCAGCTGGCAATTGCGCACCGAATTCCACGCAGGACACCAGGCGGACACTTGGAAAATGTAGTCTCTTATGGTCAATCTTCCAATGATATGCCTACAAATACGTCACAATGCTGCTAACACTTTGGGGGAACGACAGAAAGTGTAGGCTCATTCCTTGCGCAATCACAGCCATATAAGGAGACAATGGAAAACAGAGCTTCAGAAATCTGCTCATTTCCTGGTTGACGCATCATCTTGGTTTCGCCTGTAGAATGAGTTCTGGGCCACTTACAGACAATATCTTTGCAGATTCTGAAACTTCAGAGTGTTTTCTTTCAAAAACTGTCAAGAATATGCATAGTCGAGCATCTTTTCGTGACAAAATATCGCGCTTAAAATCCAAAAAAAAAAAAAAGCTTTTTTATCCAAAAATGAAATAGCGCCCCTAGAGATCAAAGAGGTTAAAGACTTAAAACTCAGGATTCTGTAAGAGGCTACCTCAGTCAAGACATGTGTTTACTTATAGCTTCCTGTGCCAACCGGAAGTGCCTGTAATTGGGTCATACTGTCTGTTTTGTAGGGTTAAAAAAGTCACATCTCTCCAAAACTTCATATGTGTGACTAGGTAACCCTCCTGAACTGTAAATCAGTCATTTCTCCCAACAGATGTCAAAGAAAAGCTCTCTCACACACACACAGCAAGGATGGAGTGAAAAAGTGCGGTGCTTAAAGACACAGAGAGCAGGCAATGGCATTACCATAATCCCTAGGCGTGCAGAGTTCATCGAGATATCCCGCTTGACCGTAGCTCGTTCGGTCTAAGCGCAGCGACCATTAGAAAAGTAGGCCCAAAATGAAGCCTGCCCCACAACGTCATTTGCTTTTGGGTGACAGTGAGAGAACCGTTAGGGTGAGAAGCACAATTCGACCTCAGGTATGTTCCTAAGGTCCTCTCGATCCGTGCAAGCCTAACCTCGACCGTGTGGCATTAACCCGTAACAGTTAAAAGTAGGTGTTTACTTCAAACAGTTTGCATTGACTTCTCTCCCCATAGGAATACATTGCCTGCACCCCGAAATTCAACCTGAAGCCTATGTGGGTTATGAATGCCGTATGAACCTGTCATCGATGACAGTCCATCAGGCCACTATGAGGTCTACCTGTGTCGATTCTAAGCTTCCTGGACCAACCGGAAATGGTTAAATTCACCCTAAAAGTGTTTTGAAACGCATAAAATGTCATTATGAAAATCACTGCATTCAACCCTGTGTAGATCAGTCAATTCTTAACTTAAAGACTTAAAACTCAGGATTCTGTAAGAGGCTACCTCAGTCAAGACATGTGTTTACTTATAGCTTCCTGTGCCAACCGGAAGTGCCTTTAATTGGGTCACACTGTCTGTTTTGTAGGGTTAAAAAAGTCACATCTCTCCAAAACTTCATATGTGTGACTAGGTAACCCTCCTGAACTGTAAATCAGTCATTTCTCCCAACAGATGTCAAAGAAAAGCTTTCTCACACACACACAGCAAGGATGGAGTGAAAAAAGTGGGGTGCTTAAAGACACAGAGAGCAGGCAATGGCATTACCATAATCCCTAGGCCGTGCAGAGTTCATCGAGATATCCCGCTTGACCGTAGCTCGCTCGGTCTAAGCGCAGCGACCATTAGAAAAGTAGGCCCAAAATTAAGCCTGCCCCACAACGTCATTTGCTTTTGGGTGACAGTGAGAGAACCGTTAGGGTGAGAAGCACAATTCGACCTCAGGTACGTTCCTAAGGTCCTCCTGATCCGTGCAAGCCTAACCTTGACCGTGTGGCATTAACCCTTAACAGTAAAACAGGGTTTTTTGATCTCACAGATTACAATGACTTATCTCCCCATAGGAATACATTGCCTGCACCCCGAAATTCAACCTGAAGCCTATGTGGGTTATGAATGCCGTAAGAACCTGTCATCGATGACAGTCCATCAGGCCACTATGAGGTCTACCTGTGTCGATTCTAAGCTTCCTGGACCAACCGGAAGTGGTTAAATTCACCCTAAAAGTGTTTTGAAACGCATAAAATGTCATTATGAAAATCACTGCATTCAACCCTGTGTAGATCAGTCAATTCTTATCTTAACCTCTCTGATCTCCCCATCCCGGATCCGGTATCAGGAATACAGACTCAAGCTCATTACCATAACGCAACGTTAACTATTCATGAAAATCGCAAATTAAATTAAATAAATATGCCATCTCTCAAGCTTAGCCTTTTGTAAACAACACTCTCATCTCAGAATTTCAAAATATGCTTCTCAACCATAGGAAAACAATCATTTGTGTAAAAGTAGCTAGCTAGCGTAGCATTTAGCGTTAGCATTAGCGTTAGCATCCAGCACGCAACATTTCAACAAAAACATAAAAGCCTTCAAATAAAATCATTTACCTTTGAAGAACTTCTGATGTTTTCAATGAGGATACTCTCAGTTAGATAGCAGATGCTCAGTTTTTCCAAAAAGATTCTTTGTGTATTAGAAATAGCTCCGTTTTATACATCACATTTGGCTACCAAAAAAACCCGAAAATTCAGTCCTCAAAACGCAAACTTTTTTCCAAATTAACTCCATAATATCGACTGAAAACATGGCAAACGTTGTTTAGAATCAATCCTCAAGGTGTTTTTCACATATCTCTTCATTGATATATCGTTCTTGGAAGCATGGTTTCTCCCCTCAATCAAATGGAAAAGTACAAGCAGCTGGCAATTGCGCACCGAATTCCACGCAGGACACCAGGCGGACACTTGGAAAATGTAGTCTCTTATGGTCAATCTTCCAATGATATGCCTACAAATACGTCACAATGCTGCTAACACTTTGGGGGAACGACAGAAAGTGTAGGCTCATTCCTTGCGCAATCACAGCCATATAAGGAGACAATGGAAAACAGAGCTTCAGAAATCTGCTCATTTCCTGGTTGACGCATCATCTTGGTTTCGCCTGTAGAATGAGTTCTGGGCCACTTACAGACAATATCTTTGCAGATTCTGAAACTGTCAAGAATATGCATAGTCGAGCATCTTATCGTGACAAAATATCGCGCTTAAAACGGGAACGTTTTTTATCCAAAAATGAAATAGCGCCCCTAGAGATCAAAGAGGTTAAAGACTTAAAACTCAGGATTCTGTAAGAGGCTACCTCAGTCAAGACATGTGTTTACTTATAGCTTCCTGTGCCAACCGGAAGTGCCTGTAATTGGGTCATACTGTCTGTTTTGTAGGGTTAAAAAAGTCACATCTCTCCAAAACTTCATATGTGTGACTAGGTAACCCTCCTGAACTGTAAATCAGTCATTTCTCCCAACAGATGTCAAAGAAAAGCTCTCTCACACACACACAGCAAGGATGGAGTGAAAAAAGTGCGGTGCTTAAAGACACAGAGAGCAGGCAATGGCATTACCATAATCCCTAGGCCGTGCAGAGTTCATCGAGATATCCCGCTTGACCGTAGCTCGCTCGGTCTAAGCGCAGCGACCATTAGAAAAGTAGGCCCAAAATTAAGCCTGCCCCACAACGTCATTTGCTTTTGGGTGACAGTGAGAGAACCGTTAGGGTGAGAAGCACAATTCGACCTCAGGTACGTTCCTAAGGTCCTCCTGATCCGTGCAAGCCTAACCTTGACCGTGTGGCATTAACCCTTAACAGTAAAACAGGGTTTTTTGATCTCACAGATTACAATGACTTATCTCCCCATAGGAATACATTGCCTGCACCCCGAAATTCAACCTGAAGCCTATGTGGGTTATGAATGCCGTATGAACCTGTCATCGATGACAGTCCATCAGGCCACTATGAGGTCTACCTGTGTCGATTCTAAGCTTCCTGGACCAACCGGAAGTGGTTAAATTCACCCTAAAAGTGTTTTGAAACGCATAAAATGTCATTATGAAAATCACTGCATTCAACCCTGTGTAGATCAGTCAATTCTTAACTTAAAGACTTAAAACTCAGGATTCTGTAAGAGGCTACCTCAGTCAAGACATGTGTTTACTTATAGCTTCCTGTGCCAACCGGAAGTGCCTTTAATTGGGTCATACTGTCTGTTTTGTAGGGTTAAAAAAGTCACATCTCTCCAAAACTTCATATGTGTGACTAGGTAACCCTCCTGAACTGTAAATCAGTCATTTCTCCCAACAGATGTCAAAGAAAAGCTCTCTCACACACACACACAGCAAGGATGGAGTGAAAAAAGTGCGGTGCTTAAAGACACAGAGAGCAGGCAATGGCATTACCATAATCCCTAGACGTGCAGAGTTCATCGAGATATCCCGCTTGACCGTAGCTCGCTCGGTCTAAGCGCAGCGACCATTAGAAAAGTAGGCCCAAAATGAAGCCTGCCCCACAACGTCATTTGCTTTTGGGTGACAGTGAGAGAACCGTTAGGGTGAGAAGCACAATTCGACCTCAGGTACGTTCCTAAGGTCCTCCTGATCCGTGCAAGCCTAACCTTGACCGTGTGGCATTAACCCTTAACAGTAAAACAGGGTTTTTTGATCTCACAGATTACAATGACTTCTCTCCCCATAGGAATACATTGCCTGCACCCCGAAATTCAACCTGAAGCCTATGTGGGTTATGAATGCCGTATGAACCTGTCATCGATGACAGTCCATCAGGCCACTATGAGGTCTACCTGTGTCGATTCTAAGCTTCCTGGACCAACCGGAAGTGGTTAAATTCACCCTAAAAGTGTTTTGAAACGCATAAAATGTCATTATGAAAATCACTGCATTCAACCCTGTGTAGATCAGTCAATTCTTAACTTAAAAGACTTAAAACTCAGGATTCTGTAAGAGGCTACCTCAGTCAAGACATGTGTTTACTTATAGCTTCCTGTGCCAACCGGAAGTGCCTTTAATTGGGTCATACTGTCTGTTTTGTAGGGTTAAAAAAGTCACATCTCTCCAAAACTTCATATGTGTGACTAGGTAACCCTCCTGAACTGTAAATCAGTAATTTCTCCCAACAGATGTCAAAGAAAAGCTCTCTCACACACACAGCAAGGATGGAGTGAAAAAAGTGCGGTGCTTAAAGACACAGAGAGCAGGCAATGGCATTACCATAATCCCTAGGCCGTGCAGAGTTCATCGAGATATCCCGCTTGACCGTAGCTCGCTCGGTCTAAGCGCAGCGACCATTAGAAAAGTAGGCCCAAAATGAAGCCTGCCCCACAACGTCATTTGCTTTTGGGTGACAGTGAGAGAACCGTTAGGGTGAGAAGCACAATTCGACCTCAGGTACGTTCCTAAGGTCCTCTCGATCCGTGCAAGCCTAACCTCGACCGTGTGGCATTAACCCGTAACAGTTAAAAGTAGGTGTTTACTTCAAACAGTTTGCATTGACTTCTCTCCCCATAGGAATACATTGCCTGCACCCCTAAATTCAACCGGAAGCCTATGTGGGTTATGAATGCTGTATGAACCTGTCATCGATGACAGTCCATCAGGCCACTATGAGGTCTACCTGTGTCGATTCTAAGCTTCCTGGACCAACCGGAAGTGGTTAAATTCACCC
The DNA here is from genome assembly GCF_013265735.2 of Oncorhynchus mykiss. Classification (NCBI taxonomy): domain Eukaryota; kingdom Metazoa; phylum Chordata; class Actinopteri; order Salmoniformes; family Salmonidae; genus Oncorhynchus; species Oncorhynchus mykiss. Next base: position 350,999 of record NW_023493689.1, read on the forward strand.
TAAAAGTGTTTTGAAACGCATAAAATGTCATTATGAAAATCACTGCATTCAACCCTGTGTAGATCAGTCAATTCTTAAAGACTTAAAACTCAGGATTCTGTAAGAGGCTACCTCAGTCAAGACATGTGTTTACTTATAGCTTCCTGTGCCAACCGGAAGTGCCTTTAATTGGGTCATACTGTCTGTTTTGTAGGGTTAAAAAAGTCACATCTCTCCAAAACTTCATATGTGTGACTAGGTAACCCTCCTGAACTGTAAATCAGTCATTTCTCCCAACAGATGTCAAAGAAAAGCTCTCTCACACACACACAGCAAGGATGGAGTGAAAAAGTGCGGTGCTTAAAGACACAGAGAGCAGGCAATGGCATTACCATAATCCCTAGGCGTGCAGAGTTCATCGAGATATCCCGCTTGACCGTAGCTCGCTCGGTCTAAGCGCAGCGACCATTAGAAAAGTAGGCCCAAAATGAAGCCTGCCCCACAACATCATTTGCTTTTGGGTGACAGTGAGAGAACCGTTAGGGTGAGAAGCACAATTCGACCTCAGGTACGTTCCTAAGGTCCTCCCGATCCGTGCAAGCCTAACCTCGACCGTGTGGCATTAACCCGTAACAGTTAAAAGTAGGTGTTTACTTCAAACAGTTTGCATTGACTTCTCTCCCCATAGGAATACATTGCCTGCACCCCTAAATTCAACCGGAAGCCTATGTGGGTTATGAATGCCGTATGAACCTGTCATCGATGACAGTCCATCAGGCCACTATGAGGTCTACCTGTGTCGATTCTAAGCTTCCTGGACCAACCGGAAGTGGTTAAATTCACCCTAAAAGTGTTTTGAAACGCATAAAATGTCATTATGAAAATCACTGCATTCAACCCTGTGTAGATCAGTCAATTCTTAACTTAACCTCTCTGATCTCCCCATCCAGGATCCGGGATCGTGAATACAGACTCAAGCTCATTACCATAACGCAACGTTAACTATTCATGAAAATCGCAAATGAAATGAAATAAATATGCTAGCTCTCAAGCTTAGCCTTTTGTTAACAACACTGTCATCTCAGATTTTCAAAATATGCTTCTCAACCATTGCAAAACAAGCATTTGTGTAACAGTATTGATGGCTAACGTAGCATTTAGCATTCAGCTGGCAACATTTACACAAAAAAACAGAAAAGCATTCAAATAAAATCATTTACCTTTGAAGAACTTCAGATGTTTTCAATGAGGAGACTCTCAGATAGCAAATGTTCAGTTTTTCCTGAAAGATTATTTGTTTAGGACAAATCGCTCCGTTTTCTGCGTCACGTTTAGCTATGAAAAAACCCCTGTATCCAGGATTGTGTAAATCTATCAGCAAGCTCATTAGCATAAGACAACGTTACCTATTCATGAAAATCGCAAATGAAATGAAATAAATATGCCATCTCTCAAGCTTAGCCTTTTGTAAACAACACTGTCATCTCAGATTTTCAAAATATGCTTCTCAACCATAGGAAAACAATAATTTGTGTAAAAGTAGCTAGCTAGCGTAGCATTTAGCGTTAGCATTAGCGTTAGCATCCAGCAGGCAACATTTCAACAAAAACATAAAAACCTTCAAATAAAATCATTTACCTTTGAAGAACTTCTGATGTTTTCAATGAGGATACTCTCAGTTAGATAGCAGATGCTCAGTTTTTCCAAAAAGATTCTTTGTGTATTAGAAATAGCTCCGTTTTATACATCACATTTGGCTACCAAAAAAAACCGAAAATTCAGTCCTCAAAACGCAAACTTTTTTCCAAATTAACTCCATAATATCGACTGAAAACATGGCAAACGTTGTTTAGAATCAATCCTCAAGGTGTTTTTCACATATCTCTTCATTGATATATCGTTCTTGGAAGCATGGTTTCTCCCCTCAATCAAATGGAAAAGTACAAGCAGCTGGCAATTGCGCACCGAATTCCACGCAGGACACCAGGCGGACACTTGGAAAATGTAGTCTCTTATGGTCAATCTTCCAATGATATGCCTACAAATACGTCACAATGCTGCTAACACTTTGGGGGAACGACAGAAAGTGTAGGCTCATTCCTTGCGCAATCACAGCCATATAAGGAGACAATGGAAAACAGAGCTTCAGAAATCTGCTCATTTCCTGGTTGACGCATCATCTTGGTTTCGCCTGTAGAATGAGTTCTGGGGCACTTACAGACAATATCTTTGCAGATTCTGAAACTTCAGAGTGTTTTCTTTCAAAAACTGTCAAGAATATGCATAGTCGAGCATCTTTTCGTGACAAAATATCGCGCTTAAAATCCCCCCCCAAAAAGAGCTTTTTTATCCAAAAATGAAATAGCGCCCCTAGAGATCAAAGAGGTTAAAGACTTAAAACTCAGGATTCTGTAAGAGGCTACCTCAGTCAAGACATGTGTTTATTTATAGCTTCCTGTGCCAACCGGAAGTGCCTTTAATTGGGTCATACTGTCTGTTTTGTAGGGTTAAAAAAGTCACATCTCTCCAAAACTTCATATGTGTGACTAGGTAACCCTCCTGAACTGTAAATCAGTCATTTCTACCAAAAGATGTCAAAGAAAAGCTCTCTCACACACACACAGCAAGGATGGAGTGAAAAAGTGTGGTGCTTAAAGACACAGAGAGCAGGCAATGGCATTACCATAATCCCTAGGCCGTGCAGAGTTCATCGAGATATCCCGCTTGACCGTAGCTCACTCGGTCTAAGCGCAGCGACCATTAGAAAAGTAGGCCCAAAATGAAGCCTGCCCCACAACGTCATTTGCTTTTGGGTGACAGTGAGAGAACCGTTAGGGTGAGAAGCACAATTCGACCTCAGGTACGTTCCTAAGGTCCTCCTGATCCGTGCAAGCCTAACCTTGACCGTGTGGCATTAACCCTTAACAGTAAAACAGGGTTTTTTGATCTCACAGATTACAATGACTTCTCTCCCCATAGGAATACATTGCCTGCACCCCTAAATTCAACCGGAAGCCTATGTGGGTTATGAATGCCGTATGAACCTGTCATCGATGACAGTCCATCAGGCCACTATGAGGTCTACCTGTGTCGATTCTAAGCTTCCTGGACCAACCGGAAGTGGTTAAATTCACCCTAAAAGTGTTTTGAAACGCATAAAATGTCATTATGAAAATCACTGCATTCAACCCTGTGTAGATCAGTCAATTCTTAACTTAACCTCTCTGATCTCCCCATCCCGGATCCGGTATCAGGAATACAGACTCAAGCTCATTACCATAACGCAACGTTAACTATTCATGAAAATCGCAAATTAAATTAAATAAATATGCCATCTCTCAAGCTTAGCCTTTTGTAAACAACACTGTCATCTCAGATTTTCAAAATATGCTTCTCAACCATAGGAAAACAATAATTTGTGTAAAAGTAGCTAGCTAGCGTAGCATTTAGCGTTAGCATCCAGCACGCAACATTTCAACAAAAACATAAAAGCCTTCAAATAAAATCATTTACCTTTGAAGAACTTCTGATGTTTTCAATGAGGATACTCTCAGTTAGATAGCAGATGCTCAGTTTTTCCAAAAAGATTCTTTGTGTATTAGAAATAGCTCCGTTTTATACATCACATTTGGCTACCAAAAAAACCAGAAAATTCAGTCCTCAAAACGCAAACTTTTTTCCAAATTAACTCCATAATATCGACTGAAAACATGGCAAACGTTGTTTAGAATCAATCCTCAAGGTGTTTTTCACATATCTCTTCATTGATATATCGTTCTTGGAAGCATGGTTTCTCCCCTCAATCAAATGTAAAAGTACAAGCAGCTGGCAATTGCGCACCGAATTCCACGCAGGACACCAGGCGGACACTTGGAAAATGTAGTCTCTTATGGTCAATCTTCCAATGATATGCCTACAAATACGTCACAATGCTGCTAACACTTTGGGGGAACCACAGAAATTGTAGGCTCATTCCTTGCGCAATCACAGCCATATAAGGAGACAATGGAAAACAGAGCTTCAGAAATCTGCTCATTTCCTGGTTGACGCATCATCTTGGTTTCGCCTGTAGAATGAGTTCTGGGGCACTTACAGACAATATCTTTGCAGATTCTGAAACTTCAGAGTGTTTTCTTTCAAAAACTGTCAAGAATATGCATAGTCGAGCATCTTTTCGTGACAAAATATCGCGCTTAAAATCCCCCCCCCAAAAAAGCTTTTTTATCCAAAAATGAAATAGCGCCCCTAGAGATCAAAGAGGTTAAAGACTTAAAACTCAGGATTCTGTAAGAGGCTACCTCAGTCAAGACATGTGTTTACTTATAGCTTCCTGTGCCAACCGGAAGTGCCTTTAATTGGGTCATACTGTCTGTTTTGTAGGGTTAAAAAAGTCACATCTCTCCAAAACTTCATATGTGTGACTAGGTAACCCTCCTGAACTGTAAATCAGTCATTTCTCCCAACAGATGTCAAAGAAAAGCTCTCTCACACACACACAGCAAGGATGGAGTGAAAAAAGTGCGGTGCTTAAAGACACAGAGAGCAGGCAATGGCATTACCATAATCCCTAGGCGTGCAGAGTTCATCGAGATATCCCGCTTGACCGTAGCTCGCTCGGTCTAAGCGCAGCGACCATTAGAAAAGTAGGCCCAAAATGAAGCCTGCCCCACAACGTCATTTGCTTTTGGGTGACAGTGAGAGAACCGTTAGGGTGAGAAGCACAATTCGACCTCAGGTACGTTCCTAAGGTCCTCCTGATCCGTGCAAGCCTAACCTTGACCGTGTGGCATTAACCCTTAACAGTAAAACAGAGTTTTTTGATCTCACAGATTACAATGACTTATCTCCCCATAGGAATACATTGCCTGCACCCCGAAATTCAACCTGAAGCCTATGTGGGTTATGAATGCCGTAAGAACCTGTCATCGATGACAGTCCATCAGGCCACTATGAGGTCTACCTGTGTCGATTCTAAGCTTCCTGGACCAACCGGAAGTGGTTAAATTCACCCTAAAAGTGTTTTGAAACTTATAAAATGTCATTATGAAAATCACTGCATTCAACCCTGTGTAGATCAGTCAATTCTTAACTTAACCTCTCTGATCTCCCCATCCCGGATCCGGTATCAGGAATACAGACTCAAGCTCATTACCATAACGCAACGTTAACTATTCATGAAAATCGCAAATTAAATTAAATAAATATGCCATCTCTCAAGCTTAGCCTTTTGTAAACAACACTCTCATCTCAGATTTTCAAAATATGCTTCTCAACCATAGGAAAACAATCATTTGTGTAAAAGTAGCTAGCTAGCGTAGCATTTAGCGTTAGCATTAGCGTTAGCATCCAGCACGCAACATTTCAACAAAAACATAAAAGCCTTCAAATAAAATCATTTACCTTTGAAGAACTTCTGATGTTTTCAATGAGGATACTCTCAGTTAGATAGCAGATGCTCAGTTTTTCCAAAAAGATTCTTTGTGTATTAGAAATAGCTCCGTTTTATACATCACATTTGGCTACCAAAAAAACCCGAAAATTCAGTCCTCAAAACGCAAACTTTTTTCCAAATTAACTCCATAATATCGACTGAAAACATGGCAAACGTTGTTTAGAATCAATCCTCAAGGTGTTTTTCACATATCTCTTCATTGATATATCGTTCTTGGAAGCATGGTTTCTCCCCTCAATCAAATGGAAAAGTACAAGCAGCTGGCAATTGCGCACCGAATTCCACGCAGGACACCAGGCGGACACTTGGAAAATGTAGTCTCTTATGGTCAATCTTCCAATGATATGCCTACAAATACGTCACAATGCTGCTAACACTTTGGGGGAACGACAGAAAGTGTAGGCTCATTCCTTGCGCAATCACAGCCATATAAGGAGACAATGGAAAACAGAGCTTCAGAAATCTGCTCATTTCCTGGTTGACGCATCATCTTGGTTTCGCCTGTAGAATGAGTTCTGGGCCACTTACAGACAATATCTTTGCAGATTCTGAAACTGTCAAGAATATGCATAGTCGAGCATCTTTTCGTGACAAAATATCGCGCTTAAAACGGGAACGTTTTTTATCCAAAAATGAAATAGCGCCCCTAGAGATCAAAGAGGTTAAAGACTTAAAACTCAGGATTCTGTAAGAGGCTACCTCAGTCAAGACATGTGTTTACTTATAGCTTCCTGTGCCAACCGGAAGTGCCTGTAATTGGGTCATACTGTCTGTTTTGTAGGGTTAAAAAAGTCACATCTCTCCAAAACTTCATATGTGTGACTAGGTAACCCTCCTGAACTGTAAATCAGTCATTTCTCCCAACAGATGTCAAAGAAAAGCTCTCTCACACACACACAGCAAGGATGGAGTGAAAAAGTGCGGTGCTTAAAGACACAGAGAGCAGGCAATGGCATTACCATAATCCCTAGGCGTGCAGAGTTCATCGAGATATCCCGCTTGACCGTAGCTCGCTCGGTCTAAGCGCAGCGACCATTAGAAAAGTAGGCCCAAAATTAAGCCTGCCCCACAACGTCATTTGCTTTTGGGTGACAGTGAGAGAACCGTTAGGGTGAGAAGTACAATTCGACCTCAGGTACGTTCCTAAGGTCCTCCTGATCCGTGCAAACCTTGACCGTGTGGCATTAACCCTTAACAGTAAAACAGGGTTTTTTGATCTCACAGATTACAATGACTTCTCTCCCCATAGGAATACATTGCCTGCACCCCGAAATTCAACCTGAAGCCTATGTGGGTTATGAATGCCGTATGAACCTGTCATCGATGACAGTCCATCAGGCCACTATGAGGTCTACCTGTGTCGATTCTAAGCTTCCTGGACCAACCGGAAGTGGTTAAAATCACCCTAAAAGTGTATATCCATACAATGCCTGCAGTTTGATAGACATAGTGCATTCAACCCTGTGTAAATCAGTCAGTTCTTAACGTAAGGACTTAAAACTCAGGATTCTGTAAAAGCATACCCCAATGAGGATATGTGTTGACTTATAGCTTCCTGTGCCAACCGGAAGTGCCATAATTGGTGTCACAGGGGCTGTTTCGAAGGGTTAAAAAAGTCACATCTTTCCAAAACTTCATATGTGTGATTAGGCAACCCCCATGAACTGTAAATCAGTCATTTTTTCCCATAAAATTTCAAAGGAAAACTAAATCACACAGACACACAACTTGGAAGGAGGGACGTATTGGGGTGCGTAGAGACAGACAGTGCCTGCAATAGTTAGCTTTGTTCGAGCTAAAAAAGAACCGTCCGACCTAGAGTTCTGAAACGTTAGAAACCTGTTCTAGACCTCAGGTCGATAGTGCGTGGTGAGTTACGTGGCTCTAGAAGGTTCTCAGACCGAGAAACAGCCTCGTACATTTGCAATGACTTCAATTCATTTTGACCATTACGAAAATGACGACATTTAGAAAAGTCTCAGAGACGCAAGACTAGGTGCAATGAAACCGGCTCGGCACCAACGTTTCTGTCCGATAGCTCATTCAAGGACCCCATAGCAAGGCATGGAAAAAAGTGGATTTTCAGCACCAATTAGGGTTTTGCTCGGGCACCGAAGGACCTATCGAGCCAAAACTCGGGATTCGGGGTCGCCTCACATAGGCCTACAAATAATGTTCGAACTGGACCCGCAGCTAGAACGTAACTATGTGTTTTACGTTTTTATTATGTTTTAAACTGAAGGCGCTGTGAATTATGGGCCTGCTCTGACATATGTGATAGTTGGCTTCTAAATGAGTTGGAAAAAGTGGGTTTGGTGTCAATTGATATCAGTTTGGTGTCAGAATGACATCTAATTGACTGATGGACACTGACTTGCTAGTTGACTAGGTAACCCTCCTGAACTGTAAATCAGTCATTTCTCCCAACAGATGTCAAAGAAAAGCTCTCTCACACACACACAGCAAGGATGGAGTGAAAAAGTGCGGTGCTTAAACTTCTTGCTCCTACCTGAGACGCAGATGTCTCATCTAGACACCTGGAAATGCAAATGCGCTACGCTAAATGCTAAATGTACTCGTTAAAACTCAAACGTTCATTAAAACACACATGCAGGGTATTGAATTAAAGCTACACTCGTTGTGAATCTAGCCAACAAGTCAGATTTTAAAAATGATTTTCGGCGAAAGCATGAGAAGCTATTATCTGATAGCATGCAACACCCCAAAATACCTGAAGGGGACGTAAACAAAAGAATTAGCGTAGCCGGCGCTACACAAAACGCAGAAATAAACTATAAAACATTAATTACCTTTGATGATATTCTTTGTTGGCACTCCTATATGTTCCATAAACATCACAATTGGGTCTTTTTCCCGATTAAATCCGTCCATGTATGCTCAAAATATCCATTTGTATAGCCTGTCTGGTTCAGGAAAAGCTCCGTTCCAAAACGCAACGTCATTTTTTAAAATTAACCCTAAACAGTTTGCATTGACTTCTCTCCCTATAGGAATACATTGCCTGCACCCCTAAATTCAACCGGAAGCCTATGTGGGTTATGAATGCTGTATGAACCTGTCATCGATGACAGTCCATCAGGCCACTATGAGGTCTACCTGTGTCGATTCTAAGCTTCCTGGACCAACCGGAAGTGGTTCAATTCACCCTAAAAGTGTTTTGAAACACATAACCTGTCATTATGAAAATCACTGCATTCAACCCTGTGTAGATCAGTCAATTCTTAACTTAAAGACTTAAAACTCAGGATTCTGTAAGAGGCTACCTCAGTCAAGATATGTGTTTACTTATAGCTTCCTGTGCCAACCGGAAGTGCCTTTAATTGGGTCATACTGTCTGTTTTGTAGGGTTAAAAAAGTCACATCTCTCCAAAACTTCATATGTGTGACTAGGTAACCCTCCTGAACTGTAAATCAGTCATTTCTCCCAACAGATGTCAAAGAAAAGCTCTCTCACACACACACAGCAAGGATGGAGTGAAAAAAGTGCGGTGCTTAAAGACACAGAGAGCAGGCAATGGCATTACCATAATCCCTAGGCGTGCAGAGTTCATCGAGATATCCCGCTTGACCGTAGCTCGCTCGGTCTAAGCGCAGCGACCATTAGAAAAGTAGGCCCAAAATGAAGCCTGCCCCACAACGTCATTTGCTTTTGGGTGACAGTGAGAGAACCGTTAGGGTGAGAAGCACAATTCGACCTCAGGTACGTTCCTAAGGTCCTCCTGATCCGTGCAAGCCTAACCTTGACCGTGTGGCATTAACCCTTAACAGTAAAACAGGGTTTTTTGATCTCACAGATTACAATGACTTATCTCCCCATAGGAATACATTGCCTGCACCCCGAAATTCAACCTGAAGCCTATGTGGGTTATGAATGCCGTAAGAACCTGTCATCGATGACAGTCCATCAGGCCACTATGAGGTCTACCTGTGTCGATTCTAAGCTTCCTGGACCAACCGGAAGTGGTTAAATTCACCCTAAAAGTGTTTTGAAACGCATAAAATGTCATTATGAAAATCACTGCATTCAACCCTGTGTAGATCAGTCAATTCTTAACTTAACCTCTCTGATCTCCCCATCCCGGATCCGGTATCAGGAATATTTCAAGCTCATTACCATAACGCAACGTTAACTATTCATGAAAATCGCAAATTAAATTAAATAAATATGCCATCTCTCAAGCTTAGCCTTTTGTAAACAACACTCTCATCTCAGATTTTCAAAATATGCTTCTCAACCATAGGAAAACAATCATTTGCGTAAAAGTAGCTAGCTAGCGTAGCATTTAGCGTTAGCATTAGCGTTAGCATCCAGCACGCAACATTTCAACAAAAACATAAAAGCCTTCAAATAAAATCATTTACCTTTGAAGAACTTCTGATGTTTTCAATGAGGATACTCTCAGTTAGATAGCAGATGCTCAGTTTTTCCAAAAAGATTCTTTGTGTATTAGAAATAGCTCCGTTTTATACATCACATTTGGCTACCAAAAAAACCCGAAAATTCAGTCCTCAAAACGCAAACTTTTTTCCAAATTAACTCCATAATATCGACTGAAAACATGGCAAACGTTGTTTAGAATCAATCCTCAAGGTGTTTTTCACATATCTCTTCATTGATATATCGTTCTTGGAAGCATGGTTTCTCCCCTCAATCAAATGGAAAAGTACAAGCAGCTGGCAATTGCGCACCGAATTCCACGCAGGACACCAGGCGGACACTTGGAAAATGTAGTCTCTTATGGTCAATCTTCCAATGATATGCCTACAAATACGTCACAATGCTGCTAACACTTTGGGGGAACGACAGAAAGTGTAGGCTCATTCCTTGCGCAATCACAGCCATATAAGGAGACAATGGAAAACAGAGCTTCAGAAATCTGCTCATTTCCTGGTTGACGCATCATCTTGGTTTCGCCTGTAGAATGAGTTCTGGGCCACTTACAGACAATATCTTTGCAGATTCTGAAACTGTCAAGAATATGCATAGTCGAGCATCTTTTCGTGACAAAATATCGCGCTTAAAACGGGAACGTTTTTTATCCAAAAATGAAATAGCGCCCCTAGAGATCAAAGAGGTTAAAGACTTAAAACTCAGGATTCTGTAAGAGGCTACCTCAGTCAAGACATGTGTTTACTTATAGCTTCCTGTGCCAACCGGAAGTGCCTGTAATTGGGTCATACTGTCTGTTTTGTAGGGTTAAAAAAGTCACATCTCTCCAAAACTTCATATGTGTGACTAGGTAACCCTCCTGAACTGTAAATCAGTCATTTCTCCCAACAGATGTCAAAGAAAAGCTCTCTCACACACACACAGCAAGGATGGAGTGAAAAAGTGCGGTGCTTAAAGACACAGAGAGCAGGCAATGGCATTACCATAATCCCTAGGCGTGCAGAGTTCATCGAGATATCCCGCTTGACCGTAGCTCGCTCGGTCTAAGCGCAGCGACCATTAGAAAAGTAGGCCCAAAATTAAGCCTGCCCCACAACGTCATTTGCTTTTGGGTGACAGTGAGAGAACCGTTAGGGTGAGAAGTACAATTCGACCTCAGGTACGTTCCTAAGGTCCTCCTGATCCGTGCAAACCTTGACCGTGTGGCATTAACCCTTAACAGTAAAACAGGGTTTTTTGATCTCACAGATTACAATGACTTCTCTCCCCATAGGAATACATTGCCTGCACCCCGAAATTCAACCTGAAGCCTATGTGGGTTATGAATGCCGTATGAACCTGTCATCGATGACAGTCCATCAGGCCACTATGAGGTCTACCTGTGTCGATTCTAAGCTTCCTGGACCAACCGGAAGTGGTTAAAATCACCCTAAAAGTGTATATCCATACAATGCCTGCAGTTTGATAGACATAGTGCATTCAACCCTGTGTAAATCAGTCAGTTCTTAACGTAAGGACTTAAAACTCAGGATTCTGTAAAAGCATACCCCAATGAGGATATGTGTTGACTTATAGCTTCCTGTGCCAACCGGAAGTGCCATAATTGGTGTCACAGGGGCTGTTTCGAAGGGTTAAAAAAGTCACATCTTTCCAAAACTTCATATGTGTGATTAGGCAACCCCCATGAACTGTAAATCAGTCATTTTTTCCCATAAAATTTCAAAGGAAAACTAAATCACACAGACACACAACTTGGAAGGAGGGACGTATTGGGGTGCGTAGAGACAGACAGTGCCTGCAATAGTTAGCTTTGTTCGAGCTAAAAAAGAACCGTCCGACCTAGAGTTCTGAAACGTTAGAAACCTGTTCTAGACCTCAGGTCGATAGTGCGTGGTGAGTTACGTGGCTCTAGAAGGTTCTCAGACCGAGAAACAGCCTCGTACATTTGCAATGACTTCAATTCATTTTGACCATTACGAAAATGACGACATTTAGAAAAGTCTCAGAGACGCAAGACTAGGTGCAATGAAACCGGCTCGGCACCAACGTTTCTGTCCGATAGCTCATTCAAGGACCCCATAGCAAGGCATGGAAAAAAGTGGATTTTCAGCACCAATTAGGGTTTTGCTCGGGCACCGAAGGACCTATCGAGCCAAAACTCGGGATTCGGGGTCGCCTCACATAGGCCTACAAATAATGTTCGAACTGGACCCGCAGCTAGAACGTAACTATGTGTTTTACGTTTTTATTATGTTTTAAACTGAAGGCGCTGTGAATTATGGGCCTGCTCTGACATATGTGATAGTTGGCTTCTAAATGAGTTGGAAAAAGTGGGTTTGGTGTCAATTGATATCAGTTTGGTGTCAGAATGACATCTAATTGACTGATGGACACTGACTTGCTAGTTGACTAGGTAACCCTCCTGAACTGTAAATCAGTCATTTCTCCCAACAGATGTCAAAGAAAAGCTCTCTCACACACACACAGCAAGGATGGAGTGAAAAAGTGCGGTGCTTAAACTTCTTGCTCCTACCTGAGACGCAGATGTCTCATCTAGACACCTGGAAATGCAAATGCGCTACGCTAAATGCTAAATGTACTCGTTAAAACTCAAACGTTCATTAAAACACACATGCAGGGTATTGAATTAAAGCTACACTCGTTGTGAATCTAGCCAACAAGTCAGATTTTAAAAATGATTTTCGGCGAAAGCATGAGAAGCTATTATCTGATAGCATGCAACACCCCAAAATACCTGAAGGGGACGTAAACAAAAGAATTAGCGTAGCCGGCGCTACACAAAACGCAGAAATAAACTATAAAACATTAATTACCTTTGATGATATTCTTTGTTGGCACTCCTATATGTTCCATAAACATCACAATTGGGTCTTTTTCCCGATTAAATCCGTCCATGTATGCTCAAAATATCCATTTGTATAGCCTGTCTGGTTCAGGAAAAGCTCCGTTCCAAAACGCAACGTCATTTTTTAAAATTAACCCTAAACAGTTTGCATTGACTTCTCTCCCTATAGGAATACATTGCCTGCACCCCTAAATTCAACCGGAAGCCTATGTGGGTTATGAATGCTGTATGAACCTGTCATCGATGACAGTCCATCAGGCCACTATGAGGTCTACCTGTGTCGATTCTAAGCTTCCTGGACCAACCGGAAGTGGTTCAATTCACCCTAAAAGTGTTTTGAAACGCATAACCTGTCATTATGAAAATCACTGCATTCAACCCTGTGTAGATCAGTCAATTCTTAACTTAAAGACTTAAAACTCAGGATTCTGTAAGAGGCTACCTCAGTCAAGACATGTGTTTACTTATAGCTTCCTGTGCCAACCGGAAGTGCCTTTAATTGGGTCACACTGTCTGTTTTGTAGGGTTAAAAAAGTCACATCTCTCCAAAACTTCATGTGTGTGACTAGGTAACCCTCCTGAACTGTAAATCAGTCATTTCTCCCAACAGATGTCAAAGAAAAGCTCTCTCACACACACACAGCAAGGATGGAGTGAAAAAGTGCGGTGCTTAAACTTCTTGCTCCTACCTGAGACGCAGATGTCTCATCTAGACACCTGGAAATGCAAATGCGCTACGCTAAATGCTAAATGTACTCGTTAAAACTCAAACGTTCATTAAAACACACATCCAGGGTATTGAATTAAAGCTACACTCGTTGTGAATCTAGCCAACAAGTCAGATTTTAAAAATGATTTTCGGCGAAAGCATGAGAAGCTATTATCTGATAGCATGCAACACCCCAAAATACCTGAAGGGGACGTAAACAAAAGAATTAGCGTAGCCGGCGCTACACAAAACGCAGAAATAAACTATAAAACATTAATTACCTTTGATGATATTCTTTGTTGGCACTCCTATATGTTCCATAAACATCACAATTGGGTCTTTTTCCCGATTAAATCCGTCCATGTATGCCCAAAATAACCATTTGTATAGCCTGTCTGGTTCAGGAAAAGCTCCGTTCCAAAACGCAACGTCATTTTTTAAAATTATATAAGTTGCCTATATTCTTTGACAAAACACTTCAACCTACTTTTGTAACCCAACTTTAGGTATTTGTAAACGTTAATAATCGAGCAAATTGATCACTGGGCGATCTGTATTCAATAGCAGCTACTCAAGAAAACGTTGTCCTTTGTCTCTTCAAAAATCGATTCCTGTATGCTGGACGAAATGAAGGATCTATTTGTCATTACACAAAGGTTTTTGTCAATGAAAATGACGTTTTTGGCGACATCGTGTGGAAGTTGTAGGAACTGCAAGCTCCCTGCTATATATTTTTGCTTGCAATAAACAACTCAGAGACTGGCGGATTAATACTTTTCTGTGGTTTTTGTGACCAGGTTTTTCTTGGGATTTCGCTTGCTGGTCACCTTCTGCTTTTGGGGTGACAGTGAGAGAACCGTTAGGGTGAGAAGCACAATTCGACCTCAGGTACGTTCCTAAGGTCCTCCCGATCCGTGCAAGCCTAACCTCGACCGTGTGGCATTAACCCTTAACAGTTAAAAGTAGGTGTTTACTTCAAACAGTTTGCATTGACTTCTCTCCCCATAGGAATACATTGCCTGCACCCCTAAATTCAACCGGAAGCCTATGTGGGTTATGAATGCTGTATGAACCTGTCATCGATGACAGTCCATCAGGCCACTATGAGGTCTACCTGTGTCGATTCTAAGCTTCCTGGACCAACCGGAAGTGGTTCAATTCACCCTAAAAGTGTTTTGAAACACATAACCTGTCATTATGAAAATCACTGCATTCAACCCTGTGTAGATCAGTCAATTCTTAACTTAACCTGTCTACGATACTGGTTCCCAATTGGTGATCAACCCTCCCACGTTCAGCTGAAACGGTGGCGCATGGAACGCAAAAATATTCTTAAAAATATTTAACCTCCACACATTAACAAGTCCAATAGCTCAAATGAAAGATAAACACCTTGTTCATCTAGCCAGCAAGTCAGATTTCTAAAATGTTTTACGGCGAAAACATAGCACATATATATGTAAAACCACCAGCAGACACAGCTCATTTCAATAGCCAAAACATGCAATCAACAAACGCAGGATTAAAAAAATAAATCGCTCACTAACCTTTTGAAAATCTTCATCAGATGACAGTAATATGACATATTACACAGTACATTTTTTTTTTTTTCAATAATATGCCATTTATATCCATAAATGTCCATTTACAGTGAGTTCACCTTCAGAAATTACTCAAAAATGCCCGCAGGAAATCTATGTAGCGCGGCAAGATAACGTAAATAGACATCATAAACTTTGACTAAATATACATGTTCTACATATAGTTAGAAAGATACACTGCTTCTTTATGCAACCGCTGTGTTAGATTTATTTTTAACGTTACAGAAATCGCACACTATTCCATATGCTGAGACAGCGCTCAGTTCCAAGCTACATTTCCACGTAATGTTGGAGTCAACAGAAACACAGATTTAAGCATAAATATTCCCTTACCTTCGATGGTCTTCGTTCAGAATGTTCTGGAAGGCTTCATACTTACCCAATACATCGTTTGGTTTCAAGTCTTGCGTCTTTGTATTAGCTACTGCTAATAACATCAGCTGAAATGCACCCAAAACGTCCTCTGGTCCGGATAAGTTGCGCATCAAAACTTCAAAATTACACATTATATGTCGACTAAACAGGTCAAACTAAGTGCAGAAGCAAGCTTTATGATGTTTTAGACATGCAAAACAAACTTCAATTCATTCGGCCATCGTCTGCCCTTCTCTTGAGTGCTGGAAACAAAGGAATGGCTGGGACCAATTCGCGCCCATACGCACAGCCTATTCTCTCGTGGCACGCACTAATTTCAATCCCATAGGGTCAATTCTCGCGGGATTTGAACGATTTGAAGCTCTAATGAAAGAGGACATCTAGCGGAAGAGATAGAAAGTGTCCCCAGAATCATAGCTGGTTGGGAAGGGTGGGGGCCATGACGTCAAAGTTGCTCCAACTTTCATGGCCACAAAAACGAGTTTGGAAGAATGCCTGCCCTGTGAGTTCTGCTATACTTACAGACATAATTCCAACGGTTTTAGAATCTTTAGAGTGTTTTCTATCCAATAATAATTTTTATTTGCATATATTAGCAATTTTTGACAGATTTTTTTTCCAGTTTACTAGGGGTACCCAATCTCTCCAATCTCTCTCTTATAGCTTCCTGTGTGCCATATCCAGACTTAAAACTCAGGATTCTGTAAGAGGCTACCTCAGTCAAGACATGTGTTTACTTATAGCTTCCTGTGCCAACCGGAAGTGCCTTTAATTGGTTCACACTGTCTGTTTTGTAGGGTTAAAAAAGTCACATCTCTCCAAAACTTCATATGTGTGACTAGGTAACCCTCCTGAACTGTAAATCAGTCATTTCTCCCAACAGATGTCAAAGAAAAGCTCTCTCACACACACACAGCAAGGATGGAGTGAAAAAGTGCGGTGCTTAAACTTCTTGCTCCTACCTGAGACGCAGTTGTCTCATCTAGACACCTGGAAATGCAAATGCGCTACGCTAAATGCTAAATGTACTCGTTAAAACTCAAACGTTCATTAAAACACACATGCAGGGTATTGAATTAAAGCTACACTCGTTGTGAATCTAGCCAACAAGTCAGATTTTAAAAATGATTTTCGGCGAAAGCATGAGAAGCTATTATCCGATAGCATGCAACACCCCAAAATACCTGAAGGGGACGTAAACAAAATAATTAGCGTAGCCGGCGCTACACAAAACGCAGAAATAAACTATAAAACATTAATTACCTTTGATGATATTCTTTGTTGGCACTCCTATATGTTCCATAAACATCACAATTGGGTCTTTTTCCCGATTAAATCCGTCCATGTATGTAGGTGTTTACTTCAAACAGTTTGCATTGACTTCTCTCCCCATAGGAATACATTGCCTGCACCCCTAAATTCAACCGGAAGCCTATGTGGGTTATGAATGCTGTATGAACCTGTCATCGATGACAGTCCATCAGGCCACTATGAGGTCTACCTGTGTCGATTCTAAGCTTCCTGGACCAACCGGAAGTGGTTCAATTCACCCTAAAAGTGTTTTGAAACACATAACCTGTCATTATGAAAATCACTGCATTCAACCCTGTGTAGATCAGTCAATTCTTAACTTAACCTGTCTACGATACTGGTTCCCAATTGGTGATCAACCCTCCCACGTTCAGCTGAAACGGTGGCGCATGGAACGCAAAAATATTCTTAAAAATATTTAACCTCCACACATTAACAAGTCCAATAGCTCAAATGAAAGATAAACACCTTGTTCATCTAGCCAGCAAGTCAGATTTCTAAAATGTTTTACGGCGAAAACATAGCACATATATATGTAAAACCACCAGCAGACACAGCTCATTTCAATAGCCAAAACATGCAATCAACAAACGCAGGATTAAAAAAATAAATCGCTCACTAACCTTTTGAAAATCTTCATCAGATGACAGTAATATGACATATTACACAGTACATTTTTTTTTTTTTCAATAATATGCCATTTATATCCATAAATGTCCATTTACAGTGAGTTCACCTTCAGAAATTACTCAAAAATGCCCGCAGGAAATCTATGTAGCGCGGCAAGATAACGTAAATAGACATCATAAACTTTGACTAAATATACATGTTCTACATATAGTTAGAAAGATACACTGCTTCTTTATGCAACCGCTGTGTTAGATTTATTTTTAACGTTACAGAAATCGCACACTATTCCATATGCTGAGACAGCGCTCAGTTCCAAGCTACATTTCCACGTAATGTTGGAGTCAACAGAAACACAGATTTAAGCATAAATATTCCCTTACCTTCGATGGTCTTCGTTCAGAATGTTCTGGAAGGCTTCATACTTACCCAATACATCGTTTGGTTTCAAGTCTTGCGTCTTTGTATTAGCTACTGCTAATAACATCAGCTGAAATGCACCCAAAACGTCCTCTGGTCCGGATAAGTTGCGCATCAAAACTTCAAAATTACACATTATATGTCGACTAAACAGGTCAAACTAAGTGCAGAAGCAAGCTTTATGATGTTTTAGACATGCAAAACAAACTTCAATTCATTCGGCCATCGTCTGCCCTTCTCTTGAGTGCTGGAAACAAAGGAATGGCTGGGACCAATTCGCGCCCATACGCACAGCCTATTCTCTCGTGGCACGCACTAATTTCAATCCCATAGGGTCAATTCTCGCGGGATTTGAACGATTTGAAGCTCTAATGAAAGAGGACATCTAGCGGAAGAGATAGAAAGTGTCCCCAGAATCATAGCTGGTTGGGAAGGGTGGGGGCCATGACGTCAAAGTTGCTCCAACTTTCATGGCCACAAAAACGAGTTTGGAAGAATGCCTGCCCTGTGAGTTCTGCTATACTTACAGACATAATTCCAACGGTTTTAGAATCTTTAGAGTGTTTTCTATCCAATAATAATTTTTATTTGCATATATTAGCAATTTTTGACAGATTTTTTTTCCAGTTTACTAGGGGTACCCAATCTCTCCAATCTCTCTCTTATAGCTTCCTGTGTGCCATATCCAGACTTAAAACTCAGGATTCTGTAAGAGGCTACCTCAGTCAAGACATGTGTTTACTTATAGCTTCCTGTGCCAACCGGAAGTGCCTTTAATTGGTTCACACTGTCTGTTTTGTAGGGTTAAAAAAGTCACATCTCTCCAAAACTTCATATGTGTGACTAGGTAACCCTCCTGAACTGTAAATCAGTCATTTCTCCCAACAGATGTCAAAGAAAAGCTCTCTCACACACACACAGCAAGGATGGAGTGAAAAAGTGCGGTGCTTAAACTTCTTGCTATTATCCGATAGCATGCAACACCCCAAAATACCTGAAGGGGACGTAAACAAAATAATTAGCGTAGCCGGCGCTACACAAAACGCAGAAATAAACTATAAAACATTAATTACCTTTGATGATATTCTTTGTTGGCACTCCTATATGTTCCATAAACATCACAATTGGGTCTTTTTCCCGATTAAATCCGTCCATGTATGCCCAAAATAACCATTTGTATAGCCTGTCTGGTTCAGGAAAAGCTCCGTTCCAAAACGCAACGTCATTTTTTAAAATTATATAAGTTGCCTATATTCTTTGACAAAACACTTCAACCTACTTTTGTAACCCAACTTTAGGTATTTGTAAACGTTAATAATCGAGCAAATTGATCACTGGGCGATCTGTATTCAATAGCAGCTACTCAAGAAAACGTTGTCCTTTGTCTCTTCAAAAATCGATTCCTGTATGCTGGACGAAATGAAGGATCTATTTGTCATTACACAAAGGTTTTTGTCAATGAAAATGACGTTTTTGGCGACATCGTGTGGAAGTTGTAGGAACTGCAAGCTCCCTGCTATATATTTTTGCTTGCAATAAACAACTCAGAGACTGGCGGATTAATACTTTTCTGTGGTTTTTGTGACCAGGTTTTTCTTGGGATTTCGCTTGCTGGTCACCTTCTGCTTTTGGGGTGACAGTGAGAGAACCGTTAGGGTGAGAAGCACAATTCGACCTCAGGTACGTTCCTAAGGTCCTCCCGATCCGTGCAAGCCTAACCTCGACCGTGTGGCATTAACCCTTAACAGTTAAAAGTAGGTGTTTACTTCAAACAGTTTGCATTGACTTCTCTCCCCATAGGAATACATTGCCTGCACCCCTAAATTCAACCGGAAGCCTATGTGGGTTATGAATGCTGTATGAACCTGTCATCGATGACAGTCCATCAGGCCACTATGAGGTCTACCTGTGTCGATTCTAAGCTTCCTGGACCAACCGGAAGTGGTTCAATTCACCCTAAAAGTGTTTTGAAACACATAACCTGTCATTATGAAAATCACTGCATTCAACCCTGTGTAGATCAGTCAATTCTTAACTTAACCTGTCTACGATACTGGTTCCCAATTGGTGATCAACCCTCCCACGTTCAGCTGAAACGGTGGCGCATGGAACGCAAAAATATTCTTAAAAATATTTAACCTCCACACATTAACAAGTCCAATAGCTCAAATGAAAGATAAACACCTTGTTCATCTAGCCAGCAAGTCAGATTTCTAAAATGTTTTACGGCGAAAACATAGCACATATATATGTAAAACCACCACCAGACACAGCTCATTTCAATAGCCAAAACATGCAATCAACAAACGCAGGATTAAAAAAATAAATCGCTCACTAACCTTTTGAAAATCTTCATCAGATGACAGTAATATGACATATTACACAGTACATATTTTTTTTTTTCAATAATATGCCATTTATATCCATAAATGTCCATTTACAGTGAGTTCACCTTCAGAAATTACTCAAAAATGCCCGCAGGAAATCTATGTAGCGCGGCAAGATAACGTAAATAGACATCATAAACTTTGACTAAATATACATGTTCTACATATAGTTAGAAAGATACACTGCTTCTTTATGCAACCGCTGTGTTAGATTTATTTTTAACGTTACAGAAATCGCACACTATTCCATATGCTGAGACAGCGCTCAGTTCCAAGCTACATTTCCACGTAATGTTGGAGTCAACAGAAACACAGATTTAAGCATAAATATTCCCTTACCTTCGATGGTCTTCGTTCAGAATGTTCTGGAAGGCTTCATACTTACCCAATACATCGTTTGGTTTCAAGTCTTGCGTCTTTGTATTAGCTACTGCTAATAACATCAGCTGAAATGCACCCAAAACGTCCTCTGGTCCGGATAAGTTGCGCATCAAAACTTCAAAATTACACATTATATGTCGACTAAACAGGTCAAACTAAGTGCAGAAGCAAGCTTTATGATGTTTTAGACATGCAAAACAAACTTCAATTCATTCGGCCATCGTCTGCCCTTCTCTTGAGTGCTGGAAACAAAGGAATGGCTGGGACCAATTCGCGCCCATACGCACAGCCTATTCTCTCGTGGCACGCACTAATTTCAATCCCATAGGGTCAATTCTCGCGGGATTTGAACGATTTGAAGCTCTAATGAAAGAGGACATCTAGCGGAAGAGATAGAAAGTGTCCCCAGAATCATAGCTGGTTGGGAAGGGTGGGGGCCATGACGTCAAAGTTGCTCCAACTTTCATGGCCACAAAAACTAGTTTGGAAGAATGCCTGCCCTGTGAGTTCTGCTATACTTACAGACATAATTCCAACGGTTTTAGAATCTTTAGAGTGTTTTCTATCCAATAATAATTTTTATTTGCATATATTAGCAATTTTTGACAGATTTTTTTTCCAGTTTACTAGGGGTACCCAATCTCTCCAATCTCTCTCTTATAGCTTCCTGTGTGCCATATCCAGACTTAAAACTCAGGATTCTGTAAGAGGCTACCTCAGTCAAGACATGTGTTTACTTATAGCTTCCTGTGCCAACCGGAAGTGCCTTTAATTGGTTCACACTGTCTGTTTTGTAGGGTTAAAAAAGTCACATCTCTCCAAAACTTCATATGTGTGACTAGGTAACCCTCCTGAACTGTAAATCAGTCATTTCTCCCAACAGATGTCAAAGAAAAGCTCTCTCACACACACACAGCAAGGATGGAGTGAAAAAGTGCGGTGCTTAAACTTCTTGCTCCTACCTGAGACGCAGTTGTCTCATCTAGACACCTGGAAATGCAAATGCGCTACGCTAAATGCTAAATGTACTCGTTAAAACTCAAACGTTCATTAAAACACACATGCAGGGTATTGAATTAAAGCTACACTCGTTGTGAATCTAGCCAACAAGTCAGATTTTAAAAATGATTTTCGGCGAAAGCATGAGAAGCTATTATCCGATAGCATGCAACACCCCAAAATACCTGAAGGGGACGTAAACAAAAGAATTAGCGTAGCCGGCGCTACACAAAACGCAGAAATAAACTATAAAACATTAATTACCTTTGATGATATTCTTTGTTGGCACTCCTATATGTTCCATAAACATCACAATTGGGTCTTTTTCCCGATTAAATCCGTCCATGTATGCCCAAAATATCCATTTGTATAGCCTGTCTGGTTCAGGAAAAGCTCCGTTCCAAAACGCAATGTCATTTTTTAAAATGATATAAGTTGCCTATATTCTTTGACAAAACACTTCAACCTACTTTTGTAAGCCAACTTTAGGTATTTGTAAACGTTAATAATCGATCAAATTGATCACTGGGCGATCTGTATTCAATAGCAGCTACTCAAGAAAACGTTGTCCTTTGTCTCTCTTCAAAAATCGATTCCTGTATGCTGGACGAAATGAAGGATCTATTTGTCATTACACAAATGATTTTTGTCAATGAAAATGACGTTTTTGGCGACATCGTGTGGAAGTTGTAGGAACTGCAAGCTCCCTGCTATATATTTTTGCTTGCAATAAACAACTCAGAGACTGGCGGATTAATACTTTTCTGTGGTTTTTGTGACAAGGTTTTTCTTGCGATTTCGCTTGCTGTTCAC
The DNA here is from genome assembly GCF_013265735.2 of Oncorhynchus mykiss. Taxonomy (NCBI): domain Eukaryota; kingdom Metazoa; phylum Chordata; class Actinopteri; order Salmoniformes; family Salmonidae; genus Oncorhynchus; species Oncorhynchus mykiss. Next base: position 373,330 of record NW_023493689.1, read on the forward strand.
CTTCTGCTTTTGGGTGACAGTGAGAGAACCGTTAGGGTGAGAAGCACAATTCGACCTCAGGTACGTTCCTAAGGTCCTCCTGATCCGTGTAAGCCTAACCTTGACCGTCTGGCATTAACCCTTAACAGTTAAAAGTAGGTGTTTACTTCAAACAGTTTGCATTGACTTCTCTCCCCATAACAATACATTGCCTGCACCCCTAAATTCAACCGGAAGCCTATGTGGGTTATGAATGCTGTATGAACCTGTCATCGATGACAGTCCATCAGGCCACTATGAGGTCTACCTGTGTCGATTCTAAGCTTCCTGGACCAACCGGAAGTGGTTAAATTCACCCTAAAAGTGTTTTGAAACACATAACCTGTCATTATGAAAATCAATGCATTCAACCCTGTGTAGATCAGTCAATTCTTAACTTAAAGACTTAAAACTCAGGATTCTGTAAGAGGCTACCTCAGTCAAGACATGTGTTTACTTATAGCTTCCTGTGCCAACCGGAAGTGCCTTTAATTGGTTCACACTGTCTGTTTTGTAGGGTTAAAAAAGTCACATCTCTCCAAAACTTCATATGTGTGACTAGGTAACCCTCCTGAACTGTAAATCAGTCATTTCTCCCAACAGATGTCAAAGAAAAGCTCTCTCACACACACACAGCAAGGATGGAGTGAAAAAGTGCGGTGCTTAAACTTCTTGCTCCTACCTGAGACGCAGTTGTCTCATCTAGACACCTGGAAATGCAAATGCGCTACGCTAAATGCTAAATGTACTCGTTAAAACTCAAACGTTCATTAAAACACACATGCAGGGTATTGAATTAAAGCTACACTCGTTGTGAATCTAGCCAACAAGTCAGATTTTAAAAATGATTTTCGGCGAAAGCATGAGAAGCTATTATCCGATAGCATGCAACACCCCAAAATACCTGAAGGGGACGTAAACAAAATAATTAGCGTAGCCGGCGCTACACAAAACGCAGAAATAAACTATAAAACATTAATTACCTTTGATGATATTCTTTGTTGGCACTCCTATATGTTCCATAAACATCACAATTGGGTCTTTTTCCCGATTAAATCCGTCCATGTATGTAGGTGTTTACTTCAAACAGTTTGCATTGACTTCTCTCCCCATAGGAATACATTGCCTGCACCCCTAAATTCAACCGGAAGCCTATGTGGGTTATGAATGCTGTATGAACCTGTCATCGATGACAGTCCATCAGGCCACTATGAGGTCTACCTGTGTCGATTCTAAGCTTCCTGGACCAACCGGAAGTGGTTCAATTCACCCTAAAAGTCTTTTGAAACACATAACCTGTCATTATGAAAATCACTGCATTCAACCCTGTGTAGATCAGTCAATTCTTAACTTAACCTGTCTACGATACTGGTTCCCAATTGGTGATCAACCCTCCCACGTTCAGCTGAAACTGTGGCGCATGGAACGCAAAAATATTCTTAAAAATATTTAACCTCCACACATTAACAAGTCCAATAGCTCAAATGAAAGATAAACACCTTGTTCATCTAGCCAGCAAGTCAGATTTCTAAAATGTTTTACGGCGAAAACATAGCACATATATATGTAAAACCACCACCAGACACAGCTCATTTCAATAGCCAAAACATGCAATCAACAAACGCAGGATTAAAAAATAAATCGCTCACTAACCTTTTGAAAATCTTCATCAGATGACAGTAATATGACATATTACACAGTACATATTTTTTTTTTCAATAATATGCCATTTATATCCATAAATGTCCATTTACATGAGTTCACCTTCAGAAATTACTCAAAAATGCCCGCAGGAAATCTATGTAGCGCGGCAAGATAACGTAAATAGACATCATAAACTTTGACTAAATATACATGTTCTACATATAGTTAGAAAGATACACTGCTTCTTTATGCAACCGCTGTGTTAGATTTATTTTTAACGTTACAGAAATCGCACACTATTCCATATGCTGAGACAGCGCTCAGTTCCAAGCTACATTTCCACGTAATGTTGGAGTCAACAGAAACACAGATTTAAGCATAAATATTCCCTTACCTTCGATGGTCTTCGTTCAGAATGTTCTGGAAGGCTTCATACTTACCCAATACATCGTTTGGTTTCAAGTCTTGCGTCTTTGTATTAGCTACTGCTAATAACATCAGCTGAAATGCACCCAAAACGTCCTCTGGTCCGGATAAGTTGCGCATCAAAACTTCAAAATTACACATTATATGTCGACTAAACAGGTCAAACTAAGTGCAGAAGCAAGCTTTATGATGTTTTAGACATGCAAAACAAACTTCAATTCATTCGGCCATCGTCTGCCCTTCTCTTGAGTGCTGGAAGGGAAGGGTGGGGGCCATGACGTCAAAGTTGCTCCAACTTTCATGGCCACAAAAACGAGTTTGGAAGAATGCCTGCCCTGTGAGTTCTGCTATACTTACAGACATAATTCCAACGGTTTTAGAATCTTTAGAGTGTTTCCTATCCAATAATAATTTTTATTTGCATATATTAGCAATTTTTGACAGATTTTTTTTCCAGTTTACTAGGGGTACCCAATCTCTCCAATCTCTCTCTTATAGCTTCCTGTGTGCCATATCCAGACTTAAAACTCAGGATTCTGTAAGAGGCTACCTCAGTCAAGACATGTGTTTACTTATAGCTTCCTGTGCCAACCGGAAGTGCCTTTAATTGGGTCACACTGTCTGTTTTGTAGGGTTAAAAAAGTCACATCTCTCCAAAACTTCATGTGTGTGACTAGGTAACCCTCCTGAACTGTAAATCAGTCATTTCTCCCAACAGATGTCAAAGAAAAGCTCTCTCACACACACACAGCAAGGATGGAGTGAAAAAGTGCGGTGCTTAAACTTCTTGCTCCTACCTGAGACGCAGATGTCTCATCTAGACACCTGGAAATGCAAATGCGCTACGCTAAATGCTAAATGTACTCGTTAAAACTCAAACTTTCATTAAAACACACATGCAGGGTATTGAATTAAAGCTACACTCGTTGTGAATCTAGCCAACAAGTCAGATTTTAAAATGATTTTCGGCGAAAGCATGAGAAGCTATTATCTGATAGCATGCAACACCCCAAAATACCTGAAGGGGACGTAAACAAAAGAATTAGCGTAGCCGGCGCTACACAAAACGCAGAAATAAACTATAAAACATTAATTACCTTTGATGATATTCTTTGTTGGCACTCCTATATGTTCCATAAACATCACAATTGGGTCTTTTTCCCGATTAAATCCGTCCATGTATGCCCAAAATATCCATTTGTATAGCCTGTCTGGTTCAGGAAAAGCTCCGTTCCAAAACGCAACGTCATTTTTTAAAATGATATAAGTTGCCTATATTCTTTGACAAAACACTTCAACCTACTTTTGTAAGCCAACTTTAGGTATTTGTAAACGTTAATAATCGATCAAATTGATCACTGGGCGATCTGTATTCAATAGCAGCTACTCAAGAAAACGTTGTCCTTTGTCTCTCTTCAAAAATCGATTCCTGTATGCTGGACGAAATGTAGGATCTATTTGTCATTACACAAATGATTTTTGTCAATGAAAATGACGTTTTTGGCGACATCGTGTGGAAGTTGTAGGAACTGCAAGCTCCCTGCTATATATTTTTGCTTGCAATAAACAACTCAGAGACTGGCGGATTAATACTTTTCTGTGGTTTTTGTGACAAGGTTTTTCTTGCGATTTCGCTTGCTGTTCACCTTCTGCTTTTGGGTGACAGTGAGAGAACCGTTAGGGTGAGAAGCACAATTCGACCTCAGGTACGTTCCTAAGGTCCTCCTGATCCGTGTAAGCCTAACCTTGACCGTCTGGCATTAACCCTTAACAGTTAAAAGTAGGTGTTTACTTCAAACAGTTTGCATTGACTTCTCTCCCCATAAGAATACATTGCCTGCACCCCTAAATTCAACCGGAAGCCTATGTGGGTTATGAATGCTGTATGAACCTGTCATCGATGACAGTCCATCAGGCCACTATGAGGTCTACCTGTGTCGATTCTAAGCTTCCTGGACCAACCGGAAGTGGTTAAATTCACCCTAAAAGTGTTTTGAAACACATAACCTGTCATTATGAAAATCAATGCATTCAACCCTGTGTAGATCAGTCAATTCTTAACTTAAAGACTTAAAACTCAGGATTCTGTAAGAGGCTACCTCAGTCAAGACATGTGTTTACTTATAGCTTCCTGTGCCAACCGGAAGTGCCTTTAATTGGGTCATACTGTCTGTTTTGTAGGGTTAAAAAAGTCACATCTCTCCAAAACTTCATATGTGTGACTAGGTAACCCTCCTGAACTGTAAATCAGTCATTTCTCCCAACAGATGTCAAAGAAAAGCTCTCTCACACACACACAGCAAGGATGGAGTGAAAAAGTGCGGTGCTTAAAGACACAGAGAGCAGGCAATGGCATTACCATAATCCCTAGGCCGTGCAGAGTTCATCGAGATATCCCGCTTGACCGTAGCTCGCTCGGTCTAAGCGCAGCGACCATTAGAAAAGTAGGCCCAAAATGAAGCCTGCCCCACAACGTCATTTGCTTTTGGGTGACAGTGAGAGAACCGTTAGGGTGAGAAGCACAATTCGACCTCAGGTACGTTCCTAAGGTCCTCCCGATCCGTGCAAGCCTAACCTCGACCGTGTGGCATTAACCCTTAACAGTTAAAAGTAGGTGTTTACTTCAAACAGTTTGCATTGACTTCTCTCCCCATAGGAATACATTGCCTGCACCCCTAAATTCAACCGGAAGCCTATGTGGGTTATGAATGCTGTATGAACCTGTCATCGATGACAGTCCATCAGGCCACTATGAGGTCTACCTGTGTCGATTCTAAGCTTCCTGGACCAACCGGAAGTGGTTCAATTCACCCTAAAAGTATTTTGAAACACATAACCTGTCATTATGAAAATCACTGCATTCAACCCTGTGTAGATCAGTCAATTCTTAACTTAACCTGTCTACGATACTGGTTCCCAATTGGTGATCAACCCTCCCACGTTCAGCTGAAACGGTGGCGCATGGAACGCAAAAATATTCTTAAAAATATTTAACCTCCACACATTAACAAGTCCAATAGCTCAAATGAAAGATAAACACCTTGTTCATCTAGCCAGCAAGTCAGATTTCTAAAATGTTTTACGGCTTAAACATAGCACATATATATGTAAAACCACCACCAGACACAGCTCATTTCAATAGCCAAAACATGCAATCAACAAACGCAGGATTAAAAAAATAAATCGCTCACTAACCTTTTGAAAATCTTCATCAGATGACAGTAATATGACATATTACACAGTACATATTTTTTTTTTTCAATAATATGCCATTTATATCCATAAATGTCCATTTACAGTGAGTTCACCTTCAGAAATTACTCAAAAATGCCCGCAGGAAATCTATGTAGCGCGGCAAGATAACGTAAATAGACATCATAAACTTTGACTAAATATACATGTTCTACATATAGTTAGAAAGATACACTGCTTCTTTATGCAACCGCTGTGTTAGATTTATTTTTAACGTTACAGAAATCGCACACTATTCCATATGCTGAGACAGCGCTCAGTTCCAAGCTACATTTCCACGTAATGTTGGAGTCAACAGAAACACAGATTTAAGCATAAATATTCCCTTACCTTCGATGGTCTTCGTTCAGAATGTTCTGGAAGGCTTCATACTTACCCAATACATCGTTTGGTTTCAAGTCTTGCGTCTTTGTATTAGCTACTGCTAATAACATCAGCTGAAATGCACCCAAAACGTCCTCTGGTCCGGATAAGTTGCGCATCAAAACTTCAAAATTACACATTATATGTCGACTAAACAGGTCAAACTAAGTGCAGAAGCAAGCTTTATGATGTTTTAGACATGCAAAACAAACTTCAATTCATTCGGCCATCGTCTGCCCTTCTCTTGAGTGCTGGAAACAAAGGAATGGCTGGGACCAATTCGCGCCCATACGCACAGCCTATTCTCTCGTGGCACGCACTAATTTCAATCCCATAGGGTCAATTCTCGCGGGATTTGAACGATTTGAAGCTCTAATGAAAGAGGACATCTAGCGGAAGAGATAGAAAGTGTCCCCAGAATCATAGCTGGTTGGGAAGGGTGGGGGCCATGACGTCAAAGTTGCTCCAACTTTCATGGCCACAAAAACTAGTTTGGAAGAATGCCTGCCCTGTGAGTTCTGCTATACTTACAGACATAATTCCAACGGTTTTAGAATCTTTAGAGTGTTTTCTATCCAATAATAATTTTTATTTGCATATATTAGCAATTTTTGACAGATTTTTTTTCCAGTTTACTAGGGGTACCCAATCTCTCCAATCTCTCTCTTATAGCTTCCTGTGTGCCATATCCAGACTTAAAACTCAGGATTCTGTAAGAGGCTACCTCAGTCAAGACATGTGTTTACTTATAGCTTCCTGTGCCAACCGGAAGTGCCTTTAATTGGTTCACACTGTCTGTTTTGTAGGGTTAAAAAAGTCACATCTCTCCAAAACTTCATATGTGTGACTAGGTAACCCTCCTGAACTGTAAATCAGTCATTTCTCCCAACAGATGTCAAAGAAAAGCTCTCTCACACACACACAGCAAGGATGGAGTGAAAAAGTGCAGTGCTTAAACTTCTTGCTCCTACCTGAGACGCAGTTGTCTCATCTAGACACCTGGAAATGCAAATGCGCTACGCTAAATGCTAAATGTACTCGTTAAAACTCAAACGTTCATTAAAACACACATGCAGGGTATTGAATTAAAGCTACACTCGTTGTGAATCTAGCCAACAAGTCAGATTTTAAAAATGATTTTCGGCGAAAGCATGAGAAGCTATTATCCGATAGCATGCAACACCCCAAAATACCTGAAGGGGACGTAAACAAAATAATTAGCGTAGCCGGCGCTACACAAAACGCAGAAATAAACTATAAAACATTAATTACCTTTGATGATATTCTTTGTTGGCACTCCTATATGTTCCATAAACATCACAATTGGGTCTTTTTCCCGATTAAATCCGTCCATGTATGCCCAAAATATCCATTTGTATAGCCTGTCTGGTTCAGGAAAAGCTCCGTTCCAAAACGCAACGTCATTTTTTAAAATTATATAAGTTGCCTATATTCTTTGACAAAACACTTCAACCTACTTTTGTAAGCCAACTTTAGGTATTTGTAAACGTTAATAATCGATCAAATTGATCACTGGGCGATCTGTATTCAATAGCAGCTACTCAAGAAAACGTTGTCCTTTGTCTCTCTTCAAAAATCGATTCCTGTATGCTGGACGAAATGAAGGATCTATTTGTCATTACACAAATGATTTTTGTCAATGAAAATGACGTTTTTGGCGACATCGTGTGGAAGTTGTAGGAACTGCAAGCTCCCTGCTATATATTTTTGCTTGCAATAAACAACTCAGAGACTGGCGGATTAATACTTTTCTGTGGTTTTTGTGACAAGGTTTTTCTTGCGATTTCGCTTGCTGTTCACCTTCTGCTTTTGGGTGACAGTGAGAGAACCGTTAGGGTGAGAAGCACAATTCGACCTCAGGTACGTTCCTAAGGTCCTCCTGATCCGTGCAAGCCTAACCTTGACCGTGTGGCATTAACCCTTAACAGTAAAACAGGGTTTTTTGATCTCACAGATTACAATGACTTCTCTCCCCATAGGAATACATTGCCTGCACCCCGAAATTCAACCTGAAGCCTATGTGGGTTATGAATGCCGTATGAACCTGTCATCGATGACAGTCCATCAGGCCACTATGAGGTCTACCTGTGTCGATTCTAAGCTTCCTGGACCAACCGGAAGTGGTTAAATTCACCCTAAAAGTGTTTTGAAACGCATAAAATGTCATTATGAAAATCACTGCATTCAACCCTGTGTAGATCAGTCAATTCTTAACTTAAAAGACTTAAAACTCAGGATTCTGTAAGAGGCTACCTCAGTCAAGACATGTGTTTACTTATAGCTTCCTGTGCCAACCGGAAGTGCCTTTAATTGGGTCATACTGTCTGTTTTGTAGGGTTAAAAAAGTCACATCTCTCCAAAACTTCATATGTGTGACTAGGTAACCCTCCTGAACTGTAAATCAGTAATTTCTCCCAACAGATGTCAAAGAAAAGCTCTCTCACACACACAGCAAGGATGGAGTGAAAAAAGTGCGGTGCTTAAAGACACAGAGAGCAGGCAATGGCATTACCATAATCCCTAGGCCGTGCAGAGTTCATCGAGATATCCCGCTTGACCGTAGCTCGCTCGGTCTAAGCGCAGCGACCATTAGAAAAGTAGGCCCAAAATGAAGCCTGCCCCACAACGTCATTTGCTTTTGGGTGACAGTGAGAGAACCGTTAGGGTGAGAAGCACAATTCGACCTCAGGTACGTTCCTAAGGTCCTCTCGATCCGTGCAAGCCTAACCTCGACCGTGTGGCATTAACCCGTAACAGTTAAAAGTAGGTGTTTACTTCAAACAGTTTGCATTGACTTCTCTCCCCATAGGAATACATTGCCTGCACCCCTAAATTCAACCGGAAGCCTATGTGGGTTATGAATGCTGTATGAACCTGTCATCGATGACAGTCCATCAGGCCACTATGAGGTCTACCTGTGTCGATTCTAAGCTTCCTGGACCAACCGGAAGTGGTTAAATTCACCCTAAAAGTGTTTTGAAACGCATAAAATGTCATTATGAAAATCACTGCATTCAACCCTGTGTAGATCAGTCAATTCTTAACCTTTCTGATCTCCCCATCCCGGATCCGGGATCGTGAATTCAGACTCAAGCTCATTACCATAACGCAACGTTAACTATTCATGAAAATCGCAAATGAAATGAAATAAATATGCTAGCTCTCAAGCTTAGCCTTTTGTTAACAACACTGTCATCTCAGATTTTCAAAATATGCTTCTCAACCATAGGAAAACAATCATTTGTGTAAAAGTAGCTAGCTAGCGTAGCATTTAGCGTTAGCATTAGCGTTAGCATCCAGCACGCAACATTTCAACAAAAACATAAAAGCCTTCAAATAAAATAATTTACCTTTGAAGAACTTCTGATGTTTTCAATGAGGATACTCTCAGTTAGATAGCAGATGCTCAGTTTTTCCAAAAAGATTCTTTGTGTATTAGAAATAGCTCCGTTTTATACATCACATTTGGCTACCAAAAAAACCCGAAAATTCAGTCCTCAAAACGCAAACTTTTTTCCAAATGAACTCCATAATATCGACTGAAAACATGGCAAACGTTGTTTAGAATCAATCCTCAAGGTGTTTTTCACATATCTCTTCATTGATATATCGTTCTTGGAAGCATGGTTTCTCCCCTCAATCAAATGGAAAAGTACAAGCAGCTGGCAATTGCGCACCGAATTCCACGCAGGACACCAGGCGGACACTTGGAAAATGTAGTCTCTTATGGTCAATCTTCCAATGATATGCCTACAAATACGTCACAATGCTGCTAACACTTTGGGGGAACGACAGAAAGTGTAGGCTCATTCCTTGCGCAATCACAGCCATATAAGGAGACAATGGAAAACAGAGCTTCAGAAATCTGCTCATTTCCTGGTTGACGCATCATCTTGGTTTCGCCTGTAGAATGAGTTCTGGGGCACTTACAGACAATATCTTTGCAGATTCTGAAACTTCAGAGTGTTTTCTTTCAAAAACTGTCAAGAATATGCATAGTCGAGCATCTTTTCGTGACAAAATATCGCGCTTAAAACGGGAACGTTTTTTATCCAAAAATGAAATAGCGCCCCTAGAGATCAAAGAGGTTAAAGACTTAAAACTCAGGATTCTGTAAGAGGCTACCTCAGTCAAGACATGTGTTTACTTATAGCTTCCTGTGCCAACCGGAAGTGCCTTTAATTGGGTCATACTGTCTGTTTTGTAGGGTTAAAAAAGTCACATCTCTCCAAAACTTCATATGTGTGACTAGGTAACCCTCCTGAACTGTAAATCAGTCATTTCTCCCAACAGATGTCAAAGAAAAGCTCTCTCACACACACACAGCAAGGATGGAGTGAAAAAGTGCGGTGCTTAAAGACACAGAGAGCAGGCAATGGCATTACCATAATCCCTAGGCGTGCAGAGTTCATCGAGATATCCCGCTTGACCGTAGCTCGCTCGGTCTAAGCGCAGCGACCATTAGAAAAGTAGGCCCAAAATGAAGCCTGCCCCACAACGTCATTTGCTTTTGGGTGACAGTGAGAGAACCGTTAGGGTGAGAAGCACAATTCGACCTCAGGTACGTTCCTAAGGTCCTCCCGATCCGTGCAAGCCTAACCTCGACCGTGTGGCATTAACCCTTAACAGTTAAAAGTAGGTGTTTACTTCAAACAGTTTGCATTGACTTCTCTCCCCATAGGAATACATTGCCTGCACCCCTAAATTCAACCGGAAGCCTATGTGGGTTATGAATGCCGTATGAACCTGTCATCGATGACAGTCCATCAGGCCACTATGAGGTCTACCTGTGTCGATTCTAAGCTTCCTGGACCAACCGGAAGTGGTTAAATTCACCCTAAAAGTGTTTTGAAACGCATAAAATGTCATTATGAAAATCACTGCATTCAACCCTGTGTAGATCAGTCAATTCTTAACTTAACCTCTCTGATCTCCCCATCCCGGATCCGGTATCAGGAATACAGACTCAAGCTCATTACCATAACGCAACGTTAACTATTCATGAAAATCGCAAATTAAATTAAATAAATATGCCATCTCTCAAGCTTAGCCTTTTGTAAACAACACTGTCATCTCAGATTTTCAAAATATGCTTCTCAACCATAGGAAAACAATAATTTGTGTAAAAGTAGCTAGCTAGCGTAGCATTTAGCGTTAGCATCCAGCACGCAACATTTCAACAAAAACATAAAAGCCTTCAAATAAAATCATTTACCTTTGAAGAACTTCTGATGTTTTCAATGAGGATACTCTCAGTTAGATAGCAGATGCTCAGTTTTTCCAAAAAGATTCTTTGTGTATTAGAAATAGCTCCGTTTTATACATCACATTTGGCTACCAAAAAAACCCGAAAATTCAGTCCTCAAAACGCAAACTTTTTTCCAAATTAACTCCATAATATCGACTGAAAACATGGCAAACGTTGTTTAGAATCAATCCTCAAGGTGTTTTTCACATATCTCTTCATTGATATATCGTTCTTGGAAGCATGGTTTCTCCCCTCAATCAAATGGAAAAGTACAAGCAGCTGGCAATTGCGCACCGAATTCCACGCAGGACACCAGGCGGACACTTGGAAAATGTAGTCTCTTATGGTCAATCTTCCAATGATATGCCTACAAATACGTCACAATGCTGCTAACACTTTGGGGGAACGACAGAAAGTGTAGGCTCATTCCTTGCGCAATCACAGCCATATAAGGAGACAATGGAAAACAGAGCTTCAGAAATCTGCTCATTTCCTGGTTGACGCATCATCTTGGTTTCGCCTGTAGAATGAGTTCTGGGCCACTTACAGACAATATCTTTGCAGATTCTGAAACTGTCAAGAATATGCATAGTCGAGCATCTTTTCGTGACAAAATATCGCGCTTAAAACGGGAACGTTTTTTATCCAAAAATGAAATAGCGCCCCTAGAGATCAAAGAGGTTAAAGACTTAAAACTCAGGATTCTGTAAGAGGCTACCTCAGTCAAGACATGTGTTTACTTATAGCTTCCTGTGCCAACCGGAAGTGCCTGTAATTGGGTCATACTGTCTGTTTTGTAGGGTTAAAAAAGTCACATCTCTCCAAAACTTCATATGTGTGACTAGGTAACCCTCCTGAACTGTAAATCAGTCATTTCTCCCAACAGATGTCAAAGAAAAGCTCTCTCACACACACACAGCAAGGATGGAGTGAAAAAGTGCGGTGCTTAAAGACACAGAGAGCAGGCAATGGCATTACCATAATCCCTAGGCGTGCAGAGTTCATCGAGATATCCCGCTTGACCGTAGCTCGCTCGGTCTAAGCGCAGCGACCATTAGAAAAGTAGGCCCAAAATTAAGCCTGCCCCACAACGTCATTTGCTTTTGGGTGACAGTGAGAGAACCGTTAGGGTGAGAAGTACAATTCGACCTCAGGTACGTTCCTAAGGTCCTCCTGATCCGTGCAAACCTTGACCGTGTGGCATTAACCCTTAACAGTAAAACAGGGTTTTTTGATCTCACAGATTACAATGACTTCTCTCCCCATAGGAATACATTGCCTGCACCCCGAAATTCAACCGGAAGCCTATGTGGGTTATGAATGCCGTATGAACCTGTCATCGATGACAGTCCATCAGGCCACTATGAGGTCTACCTGTGTCGATTCTAAGCTTCCTGGACCAACCGGAAGTGGTTAAAATCACCCTAAAAGTGTATATCCATACAATGCCTGCAGTTTGATAGACATAGTGCATTCAACCCTGTGTAAATCAGTCAGTTCTTAACGTAAGGACTTAAAACTCAGGATTCTGTAAAAGCATACCCCAATGAGGATATGTGTTGACTTATAGCTTCCTGTGCCAACCGGAAGTGCCATAATTGGTGTCACAGGGGCTGTTTCGAAGGATTAAAAAAGTCACATCTTTCCAAAACTTCATATGTGTGATTAGGCAACCCCCATGAACTGTAAATCAGTCATTTTTTCCCATAAAATTTCAAAGGAAAACTAAATCACACAGACACACAACTTGGAAGGAGGGACGTATTGGGGTGCGTAGAGACAGACAGTGCCTGCAATAGTTAGCTTTGTTCGAGCTAAAAAAGAACCGTCCGACCTAGAGTTCTGAAACGTTAGAAACCTGTTCTAGACCTCAGGTCGATAGTGCGTGGTGAGTTACGTGGCTCTAGAAGGTTCTCAGACCGAGAAACAGCCTCGTACATTTGCAATGACTTCAATTCATTTTGACCATTACGAAAATGACGACATTTAGAAAAGTCTCAGAGACGCAAGACTAGGTGCATTGAAACCGGCTCGGCACCAACGTTTCTGTCCGATAGCTCATTCAAGGACCCCATAGCAAGGCATGGAAAAAAGTGGATTTTCAGCACCAATTAGGGTTTTGCTCGGGCACCGAAGGACCTATCGAGCCAAAACTCGGGATTCGGGGTCGCCTCACATAGGCCTACAAATAATGTTCGAACTGGACCCGCAGCTAGAACGTAACTATGTGTTTTACGTTTTTATTATGTTTTAAACTGAAGGCGCTGTGAATTATGGGCCTGCTCTGACATATGTGATAGTTGGCTTCTAAATGAGTTGGAAAAAGTGGGTTTGGTGTCAATTGATATCAGTTTGGTGTCAGAATGACATCTAATTGACTGATGGACACTGACTTGCTAGTTGACTAGGTAACCCTCCTGAACTGTAAATCAGTCATTTCTCCCAACAGATGTCAAAGAAAAGCTCTCTCACACACACACAGCAAGGATGGAGTGAAAAAGTGCGGTGCTTAAACTTCTTGCTCCTACCTGAGACGCAGATGTCTCATCTAGACACCTGGAAATGCAAATGCGCTACGCTAAATGCTAAATGTACTCGTTAAAACTCAAACGTTCATTAAAACACACATGCAGGGTATTGAATTAAAGCTACACTCGTTGTGAATCTAGCCAACAAGTCAGATTTTAAAAATGATTTTCGGCGAAAGCATGAGAAGCTATTATCTGATAGCATGCAACACCCCAAAATACCTGAAGGGGACGTAAACAAAAGAATTAGCGTAGCCGGCGCTACACAAAACGCAGAAATAAACTATAAAACATTAATTACCTTTGATGATATTCTTTGTTGGCACTCCTATATGTTCCATAAACATCACAATTGGGTCTTTTTCCCGATTAAATCCGTCCATGTATGCTCAAAATATCCATTTGTATAGCCTGTCTGGTTCAGGAAAAGCTCCGTTCCAAAACGCAACGTCATTTTTTTTAAATTAACCCTAAACAGTTTGCATTGACTTCTCTCCCTATAGGAATACATTGCCTGCACCCCTAAATTCAACCGGAAGCCTATGTGGGTTATGAATGCTGTATGAACCTGTCATCGATGACAGTCCATCAGGCCACTATGAGGTCTACCTGTGTCGATTCTAAGCTTCCTGGACCAACCGGAAGTGGTTAAATTCACCCTAAAAGTGTTTTGAAACACATAACCTGTCATTATGAAAATCACTGCATTCAACCCTGTGTAGATCAGTCAATTCTTAACTTAAAGACTTAAAACTCAGGATTCTGTAAGAGGCTACCTCAGTCAAGACATGTGTTTACTTATAGCTTCCTGTGCCAACCGGAAGTGCCTTTAATTGGGTCACACTGTCTGTTTTGTAGGGTTAAAAAAGTCACATCTCTCCAAAACTTCATGTGTGTGACTAGGTAACCCTCCTGAACTGTAAATCAGTCATTTCTCCCAACAGATGTCAAAGAAAAGCTCTCTCACACACACACAGCAAGGATGGAGTGAAAAAGTGCGGTGCTTAAACTTCTTGCTCCTACCTGAGACGCAGATGTCTCATCTAGACACCTGGAAATGCAAATGCGCTACGCTAAATGCTAAATGTACTCGTTAAAACTCAAACGTTCATTAAAACACACATCCAGGGTATTGAATTAAAGCTACACTCGTTGTGAATCTAGCCAACAAGTCAGATTTTAAAAATGATTTTCGGCGAAAGCATGAGAAGCCATTATCTGATAGCATGCAACACCCCAAAATACCTGAAGGGGACGTAAACAAAAGAATTAGCGTAGCCGGCGCTACACAAAACGCAGAAATAAACTATAAAACATTAATTACCTTTGATGATATTCTTTGTTGGCACTCCTATATGTTCCATAAACATCACAATTGGGTCTTTTTCCCGATTAAATCCGTCCATGTATGTAGGTGTTTACTTCAAACAGTTTGCATTGACTTCTCTCCCCATAGGAATACATTGCCTGCACCCCTAAATTCAACCGGAAGCCTATGTGGGTTATGAATGCTGTATGAACCTGTCATCGATGACAGTCCATCAGGCCACTATGAGGTCTACCTGTGTCGATTCTAAGCTTCCTGGACCAACCGGAAGTGGTTCAATTCACCCTAAAAGTGTTTTGAAACACATAACCTGTCATTATGAAAATCACTGCATTCAACCCTGTGTAGATCAGTCAATTCTTAACTTAACCTGTCTACGATACTGGTTCCCAATTGGTGATCAACCCTCCCACGTTCAGCTGAAACGGTGGCGCATGGAACGCAAAAATATTCTTAAAAATATTTAACCTCCACACATTAACAAGTCCAATAGCTCAAATGAAAGATAAACACCTTGTTCATCTAGCCAGCAAGTCAGATTTCTAAAATGTTTTACGGCGAAAACATAGCACATATATATGTAAAACCACCACCAGACACAGCTCATTTCAATAGCCAAAACATGCAATCAACAAACGCAGGATTAAAAAAATAAATCGCTCACTAACCTTTTGAAAATCTTCATCAGATGACAGTAATATGACATATTACACAGTACATATTTTTTTTTTTCAATAATATGCCATTTATATCCATAAATGTCCATTTACAGTGAGTTCACCTTCAGAAATTACTCAAAAATGCCCGCAGGAAATCTATGTAGCGCGGCAAGATAACGTAAATAGACATCATAAACTTTGACTAAATATACATGTTCTACATATAGTTAGAAAGATACACTGCTTCTTTATGCAACCGCTGTGTTAGATTTATTTTTAACGTTACAGAAATCGCACACTATTCCATATGCTGAGACAGCGCTCAGTTCCAAGCTACATTTCCACGTAATGTTGGAGTCAACAGAAACACAGATTTAAGCATAAATATTCCCTTACCTTCGATGGTCTTCGTTCAGAATGTTCTGGAAGGCTTCATACTTACCCAATACATCGTTTGGTTTCAAGTCTTGCGTCTTTGTATTAGCTACTGCTAATAACATCAGCTGAAATGCACCCAAAACGTCCTCTGGTCCGGATAAGTTGCGCATCAAAACTTCAAAATTACACATTATATGTCGACTAAACAGGTCAAACTAAGTGCAGAAGCAAGCTTTATGATGTTTTAGACATGCAAAACAAACTTCAATTCATTCGGCCATCGTCTGCCCTTCTCTTGAGTGCTGGAAACAAAGGAATGGCTGGGACCAATTCGCGCCCATACGCACAGCCTATTCTCTCGTGGCACGCACTAATTTCAATCCCATAGGGTCAATTCTCGCGGGATTTGAACGATTTGAAGCTCTAATGAAAGAGGACATCTAGCGGAAGAGATAGAAAGTGTCCCCAGAATCATAGCTGGTTGGGAAGGGTGGGGGCCATGACGTCAAAGTTGCTCCAACTTTCATGGCCACAAAAACTAGTTTGGAAGAATGCCTGCCCTGTGAGTTCTGCTATACTTACAGACATAATTCCAACGGTTTTAGAATCTTTAGAGTGTTTTCTATCCAATAATAATTTTTATTTGCATATATTAGCAATTTTTGACAGATTTTTTTTCCAGTTTACTAGGGGTACCCAATCTCTCCAATCTCTCTCTTATAGCTTCCTGTGTGCCATATCCAGACTTAAAACTCAGGATTCTGTAAGAGGCTACCTCAGTCAAGACATGTGTTTACTTATAGCTTCCTGTGCCAACCGGAAGTGCCTTTAATTGGTTCACACTGTCTGTTTTGTAGGGTTAAAAAAGTCACATCTCTCCAAAACTTCATATGTGTGACTAGGTAACCCTCCTGAACTGTAAATCAGTCATTTCTCCCAACAGATGTCAAAGAAAAGCTCTCTCACACACACACAGCAAGGATGGAGTGAAAAAGTGCGGTGCTTAAACTTCTTGCTCCTACCTGAGACGCAGTTGTCTCATCTAGACACCTGGAAATGCAAATGCGCTACGCTAAATGCTAAATGTACTCGTTAAAAAACTCAAACGTTCATTAAAACACACATGCAGGGTATTGAATTAAAGCTACACTCGTTGTGAATCTAGCCAACAAGTCAGATTTTAAAAATGATTTTCGGCGAAAGCATGAGAAGCCATCATCTGATAGCATGCAACACCCCAAAATACCTGAAGGGGACGTAAACAAAAGAATTAGCGTAGCCGGCGCTACACAAAACGCAGAAATAAACTATAAAACATTAATTACCTTTGATGATATTCTTTGTTGGCACTCCTATATGTTCCATAAACATCACAATTGGGTCTTTTTCCCGATTAAATCCGTCCATGTATGTAGGTGTTTACTTCAAACAGTTTGCATTGACTTCTCTCCCCATAGGAATACATTGCCTGCACCCCTAAATTCAACCGGAAGCCTATGTGGGTTATGAATGCTGTATGAACCTGTCATCGATGACAGTCCATCAGGCCACTATGAGGTCTACCTGTGTCGATTCTAAGCTTCCTGGACCAACCGGAAGTGGTTCAATTCACCCTAAAAGTGTTTTGAAACACATAACCTGTCATTATGAAAATCACTGCATTCAACCCTGTGTAGATCAGTCAATTCTTAACTTAACCTGTCTACGATACTGGTTCCCAATTGGTGATCAACCCTCCCACGTTCAGCTGAAACGGTGGCGCATGGAACGCAAAAATATTCTTAAAAATATTTAACCTCCACACATTAACAAGTCCAATAGCTCAAATGAAAGATAAACACCTTGTTCATCTAGCCAGCAAGTCAGATTTCTAAAATGTTTTACGGCGAAAACATAGCACATATATATGTAAAACCACCACCAGACACAGCTCATTTCAATAGCCAAAACATGCAATCAACAAACGCAGGATTAAAAAAATAAATCGCTCACTAACCTTTTGAAAATCTTCATCAGATGACAGTAATATGACATATTACACAGTACATATTTTTTTTTTTCAATAATATGCCATTTATATCCATAAATGTCCATTTACAGTGAGTTCACCTTCAGAAATTACTCAAAAATGCCCGCAGGAAATCTATGTAGCGCGGCAAGATAACGTAAATAGACATCATAAACTTTGACTAAATATACATGTTCTACATATAGTTAGAAAGATACACTGCTTCTTTATGCAACCGCTGTGTTAGATTTATTTTTAACGTTACAGAAATCGCACACTATTCCATATGCTGAGACAGCGCTCAGTTCCAAGCTACATTTCCACGTAATGTTGGAGTCAACAGAAACACAGATTTAAGCATAAATATTCCCTTACCTTCGATGGTCTTCGTTCAGAATGTTCTGGAAGGCTTCATACTTACCCAATACATCGTTTGGTTTCAAGTCTTGCGTCTTTGTATTAGCTACTGCTAATAACATCAGCTGAAATGCACCCAAAACGTCCTCTGGTCCGGATAAGTTGCGCATCAAAACTTCAAAATTACACATTATATGTCGACTAAACAGGTCAAACTAAGTGCAGAAGCAAGCTTTATGATGTTTTAGACATGCAAAACAAACTTCAATTCATTCGGCCATCGTCTGCCCTTCTCTTGAGTGCTGGAAACAAAGGAATGGCTGGGACCAATTCGCGCCCATACGCACAGCCTATTCTCTCGTGGCACGCACTAATTTCAATCCCATAGGGTCAATTCTCGCGGGATTTGAACGATTTGAAGCTCTAATGAAAGAGGACATCTAGCGGAAGAGATAGAAAGTGTCCCCAGAATCATAGCTGGTTGGGAAGGGTGGGGGCCATGACGTCAAAGTTGCTCCAACTTTCATGGCCACAAAAACTAGTTTGGAAGAATGCCTGCCCTGTGAGTTCTGCTATACTTACAGACATAATTCCAACGGTTTTAGAATCTTTAGAGTGTTTTCTATCCAATAATAATTTTTATTTGCATATATTAGCAATTTTTGACAGATTTTTTTTCCAGTTTACTAGGGGTACCCAATCTCTCCAATCTCTCTCTTATAGCTTCCTGTGTGCCATATCCAGACTTAAAACTCAGGATTCTGTAAGAGGCTACCTCAGTCAAGACATGTGTTTACTTATAGCTTCCTGTGCCAACCGGAAGTGCCTTTAATTGGTTCACACTGTCTGTTTTGTAGGGTTAAAAAAGTCACATCTCTCCAAAACTTCATATGTGTGACTAGGTAACCCTCCTGAACTGTAAATCAGTCATTTCTCCCAACAGATGTCAAAGAAAAGCTCTCTCACACACACACAGCAAGGATGGAGTGAAAAAGTGCGGTGCTTAAACTTCTTGCTCCTACCTGAGACGCAGTTGTCTCATCTAGACACCTGGAAATGCAAATGCGCTACGCTAAATGCTAAATGTACTCGTTAAAACTCAAACGTTCATTAAAACACACATGCAGGGTATTGAATTAAAGCTACACTCGTTGTGAATCTAGCCAACAAGTCAGATTTTAAAAATGATTTTCGGCGAAAGCATGAGAAGCTATTATCCGATAGCATGCAACACCCCAAAATACCTGAAGGGGACGTAAACAAAAGAATTAGCGTAGCCGGCGCTACACAAAACGCAGAAATAAACTATAAAACATTAATTACCTTTGATGATATTCTTTGTTGGCACTCCTATATGTTCCATAAACATCACAATTGGGTCTTTTTCCCGATTAAATCCGTCCATGTATGCCCAAAATATCCATTTGTATAGCCTGTCTGGTTCAGGAAAAGCTCCGTTCCAAAACGCAATGTCATTTTTTAAAATGATATAAGTTGCCTATATTCTTTGACAAAACACTTCAACCTACTTTTGTAAGCCAACTTTAGGTATTTGTAAACGTTAATAATCGATCAAATTGATCACTGGGCGATCTGTATTCAATAGCAGCTACTCAAGAAAACGTTGTCCTTTGTCTCTCTTCAAAAATCGATTCCTGTATGCTGGACGAAATGAAGGATCTATTTGTCATTACACAAATGATTTTTGTCAATGAAAATGACGTTTTTGGCGACATCGTGTGGAAGTTGTAGGAACTGCAAGCTCCCTGCTATATATTTTTGCTTGCAATAAACAACTCAGAGACTGGCGGATTAATACTTTTCTGTGGTTTTTGTGACAAGGTTTTTCTTGCGATTTCGCTTGCTGTTCACCTTCTGCTTTTGGGTGACAGTGAGAGAACCGTTAGGGTGAGAAGCACAATTCGACCTCAGGTACGTTCCTAAGGTCCTCCTGATCCGTGTAAGCCTAACCTTGACCGTCTGGCATTAACCCTTAACAGTTAAAAGTAGGTGTTTACTTCAAACAGTTTGCATTGACTTCTCTCCCCATAACAATACATTGCCTGCACCCCTAAATTCAACCGGAAGCCTATGTGGGTTATGAATGCTGTATGAACCTGTCATCGATGACAGTCCATCAGGCCACTATGAGGTCTACCTGTGTCGATTCTAAGCTTCCTGGACCAACCGGAAGTGGTTAAATTCACCCTAAAAGTGTTTTGAAACACAACCTGTCATTATGAAAATCACTGCATTCAACCCTGTGTAGATCAGTCAATTCTTAACTTAAAGACTTAAAACTCAGGATTCTGTAAGAGGCTACCTCAGTCAAGACATGTGTTTACTTATAGCTTCCTGTGCCAACCGGAAGTGCCTTTAATTGGGTCACACTGTCTGTTTTGTAGGGTTAAAAAAGTCACATCTCTCCAAAACTTCATATGTGTGACTAGGTAACCCTCCTGAACTGTAAATCAGTCATTTCTCCCAACAGATGTCAAAGAAAAGCTCTCTCACACACACACAGCAAGGATGGAGTGAAAAAGTGCGGTGCTTAAACTTCTTGCTCCTACCTGAGACGCAGATGTCTCATCTAGACACCTGGAAATGCAAATGTGCTACGCTAAATGCTAAATGTACTCGTTAAAAAACTCAAACGTTCATTAAAACACACATGCAGGGTATTGAATTAAAGCTACACTCGTTGTGAATCTAGCCAACAAGTCAGATTTTAAAAATGATTTTCGGCGAAAGCATGAGAAGCTATTATCTGATAGCATGCAACACCCCAAAATACCTGAAGGGGACGTAAACAAAAGAATTAGCGTAGCCGGCGCTACACAAAACGCAGAAATAAACTATAAAACATTAATTACCTTTGATGATATTCTTTGTTGGCACTCCTATATGTTCCATAAACATCACAATTGGGTCTTTTTCCCGATTAAATCCGTCCATGTATGCCCAAAATATCCATTTGTATAGCCTGTCTGGTTCAGGAAAAGCTCCGTTCCAAAACGCAACGTCATTTTTTTAAATTAACCCTAAACAGTTTGCATTGACTTCTCTCCCCATAGGAATACATTGCCTGCACCCCTAAATTCAACCGGAAGCCTATGTGAGTTATGAATGCTGTATGAACCTGTCATCGATGACAGTCCATCAGGCCACTATGAGGTCTACCTGTGTCGATTCTAAGCTTCCTGGACCAACCGGAAGTGGTTCAATTCACCCTAAAAGTGTTTTGAAACACATAACCTGTCATTATGAAAATCACTGCATTCAACCCTGTGTAGATCAGTCAATTCTTAACTTAAAGACTTAAAACTCAGGATTCTGTAAGAGGCTACCTCAGTCAAGACGTGTTTACTTATAGCTTCCTGTGCCAACCGGAAGTGCCTTTAATTGGGTCACACTGTCTGTTTTGTAGGGTTAAAAAAGTCACATCTCTCCAAAACTTCATATGTGTGACTAGGTAACCCTCCTGAACTGTAAATCAGTCATTTCTCCCAACAGATGTCAAAGAAAAGCTCTCTCACACACACACAGCAAGGATGGAGTGAAAAAGTGCGGTGCTTAAAGACACAGAGAGCAGGCAATGGCATTACCATAATCCCTAGGCCGTGCAGAGTTCATCGAGATATCCCGCTTGACCGTAGCTCGCTCGGTCTAAGCGCAGCGACCATTAGAAAAGTAGGCCCAAAATGAAGCCTGCCCCACAACGTCATTTGCTTTTGGGTGACAGTGAGAGAACCGTTAGGGTGAGAAGCACAATTCGACCTCAGGTACGTTCCTAAGGTCCTCCCGATCCGTGCAAGCCTAACCTCGACCGTGTGGCATTAACCCTTAACAGTTAAAAGTAGGTGTTTACTTCAAACAGTTTGCATTGACTTCTCTCCCCATAGGAATACATTGCCTGCACCCCTAAATTCAACCGGAAGCCTATGTGGGTTATGAATGCTGTATGAACCTGTCATCGATGACAGTCCATCAGTCCACTATGAGGTCTACCTGTGTCGATTCTAAGCTTCCTGGACCAACCGGAAGTGGTTCAATTCACCCTAAAAGTGTTTTGAAACACATAACCTGTCATTATGAAAATCACTGCATTCAACCCTGTGTAGATCAGTCAATTCTTAACTTAACCTGTCTACGATACTGGTTCCCAATTGGTGATCAACCCTCCCACGTTCAGCTGAAACGGTGGCGCATGGAACGCAAAAATATTCTTAAAAATATTTAACCTCCACACATTAACAAGTCCAATAGCTCAAATGAAAGATAAACACCTTGTTCATCTAGCCAGCAAGTCAGATTTCTAAAATGTTTTACGGCGAAAACATAGCACATATATATGTAAAACCACCACCAGACACAGCTCATTTCAATAGCCAAAACATGCAATCAACAAACGCAGGATTAAAAAATAAATCGCTCACTAACCTTTTGAAAATCTTCATCAGATGACAGTAATATGACATATTACACAGTACATATTTTTTTTTTTCAATAATATGCCATTTATATCCATAAATGTCCATTTACATGAGTTCACCTTCAGAAATTACTCAAAAATGCCCGCAGGAAATCTATGTAGCGCGGCAAGATAACGTAAATAGACATCATAAACTTTGACTAAATATACATGTTCTACATATAGTTAGAAAGATACACTGCTTCTTTATGCAACCGCTGTGTTAGATTTATTTTTAACGTTACAGAAATCGCACACTATTCCATATGCTGAGACAGCGCTCAGTTCCAAGCTACATTTCCACGTAATGTTGGAGTCAACAGAAACACAGATTTAAGCATAAATATTCCCTTACCTTCGATGGTCTTCGTTCAGAATGTTCTGGAAGGCTTCATACTTACCCAATACATCGTTTGGTTTCAAGTCTTGCGTCTTTGTATTAGCTACTGCTAATAACATCAGCTGAAATGCACCCAAAACGTCCTCTGGTCCGGATAAGTTGCGCATCAAAACTTCAAAATTACACATTATATGTCGACTAAACAGGTCAAACTAAGTGCAGAAGCAAGCTTTATGATGTTTTAGACATGCAAAACAAACTTCAATTCAATCGGCCATCGTCTGCCCTTCTCTTGAGTGCTGGAAACAAAGGAATGGCTGGGACCAATTCGCGCCCATACGCACAGCCTATTCTCTCGTGGCACGCACTAATTTCAATCCCATAGGGTCAATTCTCGCGGGATTTGAACGATTTGAAGCTCTAATGAAAGAGGACATCTAGCGGAAGAGATAGAAAGTGTCCCCAGAATCATAGCTGGTTGGGAAGGGTGGGGGCCATGACGTCAAAGTTGCTCCAACTTTCATGGCCACAAAAACTAGTTTGGAAGAATGCCTGCCCTGTGAGTTCTGCTATACTTACAGACATAATTCCAACGGTTTTAGAATCTTTAGAGTGTTTTCTATCCAATAATAATTTTTTATTTGCATATATTAGCAATTTTTGACAGATTTTTTTTCCAGTTTACTAGGGGTACCCAATCTCTCCAATCTCTCTCTTATAGCTTCCTGTGTGCCATATCCAGACTTAAAACTCAGGATTCTGTAAGAGGCTACCTCAGTCAAGACATGTGTTTACTTATAGCTTCCTGTGCCAACCGGAAGTGCCTTTAATTGGGTCATACTGTCTGTTTTGTAGGGTTAAAAAAGTCACATCTCTCCAAAACTTCATATGTGTGACTAGGTAACCCTCCTGAACTGTAAATCAGTCATTTCTCCCAACAGATGTCAAAGAAAAGCTCTCTCACACACACACAGCAAGGATGGAGTGAAAAAGTGCGGTGCTTAAAGACACAGAGAGCAGGCAATGGCATTACCATAATCCCTAGGCGTGCAGAGTTCATCGAGATATCCCGCTTGACCGTAGCTCGCTCGGTCTAAGCGCAGCGACCATTAGAAAAGTAGGCCCAAAATGAAGCCTGCCCCACAACGTCATTTGCTTTTGGGTGACAGTGAGAGAACCGTTAGGGTGAGAAGCACAATTCGACCTCAGGTACGTTCCTAAGGTCCTCCCGATCCGTGCAAGCCTAACCTCGACCGTGTGGCATTAACCCGTAACAGTTAAAAGTAGGTGTTTACTTCAAACAGTTTGCATTGACTTCTCTCCCCATAGGAATACATTGCCTGCACCCCTAAATTCAACCGGAAGCCTATGTGGGTTATGAATGCCGTATGAACCTGTCATCGATGACAGTCCATCAGGCCACTATGAGGTCTACCTGTGTCGATTCTAAGCTTCCTGGACCAACTGGAAGTGGTTAAAATCACCCTAAAAGTGTATATCCATACAATGCCTGCAGTTTGATAGACATAGTGCATTCAACCCTGTGTAAATCAGTCAGTTCTTAACGTAAGGACTTAAAACTCAGGATTCTGTAAAAGCATACCCCAATGAGGATATGTGTTGACTTATAGCTTCCTGTGCCAACCGGAAGTGCCATAATTGGTGTCACAGGGGCTGTTTCGAAGGATTAAAAAAGTCACATCTTTCCAAAACTTCATATGTGTGATTAGGCAACCCCCATGAACTGTAAATCAGTCATTTTTTCCCATAAAATTTCAAAGGAAAACTAAATCACACAGACACACAACTTGGAAGGAGGGACGTATTGGGGTGCGTAGAGACAGACAGTGCCTGCAATAGTTAGCTTTGTTCGAGCTAAAAAAGAACCGTCCGACCTAGAGTTCTGAAACGTTAGAAACCTGTTCTAGACCTCAGGTCGATAGTGCGTGGTGAGTTACGTGGCTCTAGAAGGTTCTCAGACCGAGAAACAGCCTCGTACATTTGCAATGACTTCAATTCATTTTGACCATTACGAAAATGACGACATTTAGAAAAGTCTCAGAGACGCAAGACTAGGTGCATTGAAACCGGCTCGGCACCAACGTTTCTGTCCGATAGCTCATTCAAGGACCCCATAGCAAGGCATGGAAAAAAGTGGATTTTCAGCACCAATTAGGGTTTTGCTCGGGCACCGAAGGACCTATCGAGCCAAAACTCGGGATTCGGGGTCGCCTCACATAGGCCTACAAATAATGTTCGAACTGGACCCGCAGCTAGAACGTAACTATGTGTTTTACGTTTTTATTATGTTTTAAACTGAAGGCGCTGTGAATTATGGGCCTGCTCTGACATATGTGATAGTTGGCTTCTAAATGAGTTGGAAAAAGTGGGTTTGGTGTCAATTGATATCAGTTTGGTGTCAGAATGACATCTAATTGACTGATGGACACTGACTTGCTAGTTGACTAGGTAACCCTCCTGAACTGTAAATCAGTCATTTCTCCCAACAGATGTCAAAGAAAAGCTCTCTCACACACACACAGCAAGGATGGAGTGAAAAAGTGCGGTGTTTAAACTTCTTGCTCCTACCTGAGACGCAGATGTCTCATCTAGACACCTGGAAATGCAAATGCGCTACGCTAAATGCTAAATGTACTCGTTAAAACTCAAACGTTCATTAAAACACACATGCAGGGTATTGAATTAAAGCTACACTCGTTGTGAATCTAGCCAACAAGTCAGATTTTAAAAATGATTTTCGGCGAAAGCATGAGAAGCTATTATCTGATAGCATGCAACACCCCAAAATACCTGAAGGGGACGTAAACAAAAGAATTAGCGTAGCCGGCGCTACACAAAACGCAGAAATAAACTATAAAACATTAATTACCTTTGATGATATTCTTTGTTGGCACTCCTATATGTTCCATAAACATCACAATTGGGTCTTTTTCCCGATTAAATCCGTCCATGTATGCTCAAAATATCCATTTGTATAGCCTGTCTGGTTCAGGAAAAGCTCCGTTCCAAAACGCAACGTCATTTTTTTAAATTAACCCTAAACAGTTTGCATTGACTTCTCTCCCTATAGGAATACATTGCCTGCACCCCTAAATTCAACCGGAAGCCTATGTGGGTTATGAATGCTGTATGAACCTGTCATCGATGACAGTCCATCAGGCCACTATGAGGTCTACCTGTGTCGATTCTAAGCTTCCTGGACCAACCGGAAGTGGTTAAATTCACCCTAAAAGTGTTTTGAAACACATAACCTGTCATTATGAAAATCACTGCATTCAACCCTGTGTAGATCAGTCAATTCTTAACTTAAAGACTTAAAACTCAGGATTCTGTAAGAGGCTACCTCAGTCAAGACATGTGTTTACTTATAGCTTCCTGTGCCAACCGGAAGTGCCTTTAATTGGGTCACACTGTCTGTTTTGTAGGGTTAAAAAAGTCACATCTCTCCAAAACTTCATGTGTGTGACTAGGTAACCCTCCTGAACTGTAAATCAGTCATTTCTCCCAACAGATGTCAAAGAAAAGCTCTCTCACACACACACAGCAAGGATGGAGTGAAAAAGTGCGGTGCTTAAACTTCTTGCTCCTACCTGAGACGCAGATGTCTCATCTAGACACCTGGAAATGCAAATGCGCTACGCTAAATGCTAAATGTACTCGTTAAAACTCAAACGTTCATTAAAACACACATCCAGGGTATTGAATTAAAGCTACACTCGTTGTGAATCTAGCCAACAAGTCAGATTTTAAAAATGATTTTCGGCGAAAGCATGAGAAGCCATTATCTGATAGCATGCAACACCCCAAAATACCTGAAGGGGACGTAAACAAAAGAATTAGCGTAGCCGGCGCTACACAAAACGCAGAAATAAACTATAAAACATTAATTACCTTTGATGATATTCTTTGTTGGCACTCCTATATGTTCCATAAACATCACAATTGGGTCTTTTTCCCGATTAAATCCGTCCATGTATGTAGGTGTTTACTTCAAACAGTTTGCATTGACTTCTCTCCCCATAGGAATACATTGCCTGCACCCCTAAATTCAACCGGAAGCCTATGTGGGTTATGAATGCTGTATGAACCTGTCATCGATGACAGTCCATCAGGCCACTATGAGGTCTACCTGTGTCGATTCTAAGCTTCCTGGACCAACCGGAAGTGGTTAAATTCACCCTAAAAGTATTTTGAAACACATAACCTGTCATTATGAAAATCACTGCATTCAACCCTGTGTAGATCAGTCAATTCTTAACTTAACCTGTCTACGATACTGGTTCCCAATTGGTGATCAACCCTCCCACGTTCAGCTGAAACGGTGGCGCATGGAACGCAAAAATATTCTTAAAAATATTTAACCTCCACACATTAACAAGTCCAATAGCTCAAATGAAAGATAAACACCTTGTTCATCTAGCCAGCAAGTCAGATTTCTAAAATGTTTTACGGCGAAAACATAGCACATATATATGTAAAACCACCACCAGACACAGCTCATTTCAATAGCCAAAACATGCAATCAACAAACGCAGGATTAAAAAAATAAATCGCTCACTAACCTTTTGAAAATCTTCATCAGATGACAGTAATATGACATATTACACAGTACATATTTTTTTTTTTTCAATAATATGCCATTTATATCCATAAATGTCCATTTACAGTGAGTTCACCTTCAGAAATTACTCAAAAATGCCCGCAGGAAATCTATGTAGCGCGGCAAGATAACGTAAATAGACATCATAAACTTTGACTAAATATACATGTTCTACATATAGTTAGAAAGATACACTGCTTCTTTATGCAACCGCTGTGTTAGATTTATTTTTAACGTTACAGAAATCGCACACTATTCCATATGCTGAGACAGCGCTCAGTTCCAAGCTACATTTCCACGTAATGTTGGAGTCAACAGAAACACAGATTTAAGCATAAATATTCCCTTACCTTCGATGGTCTTCGTTCAGAATGTTCTGGAAGGCTTCATACTTACCCAATACATCGTTTGGTTTCAAGTCTTGCGTCTTTGTATTAGCTACTGCTAATAACATCAGCTGAAATGCACCCAAAACGTCCTCTGGTCCGGATAAGTTGCGCATCAAAACTTCAAAATTACACATTATATGTCGACTAAACAGGTCAAACTAAGTGCAGAAGCAAGCTTTATGATGTTTTAGACATGCAAAACAAACTTCAATTCATTCGGCCATCGTCTGCCCTTCTCTTGAGTGCTGGAAACAAAGGAATGGCTGGGACCAATTCGCGCCCATACGCACAGCCTATTCTCTCGTGGCACGCACTAATTTCAATCCCATAGGGTCAATTCTCGCGGGATTTGAACGATTTGAAGCTCTAATGAAAGAGGACATCTAGCGGAAGAGATAGAAAGTGTCCCCAGAATCATAGCTGGTTGGGAAGGGTGGGGGCCATGACGTCAAAGTTGCTCCAACTTTCATGGCCACAAAAACTAGTTTGGAAGAATGCCTGCCCTGTGAGTTCTGCTATACTTACAGACATAATTCCAACGGTTTTAGAATCTTTAGAGTGTTTTCTATCCAATAACAATTTGTATTTGCATATATTAGCAATTTTTGACAGATTTTTTTTCCAGTTTACCAGGGGTACCCAATCTCTCCAATCTCTCTCTTATAGCTTCCTGTGTGCCATATCCAGACTTAAAACTCAGGATTCTGTAAGAGGCTACCTCAGTCAAGACATGTGTTTACTTATAGCTTCCTGTGCCAACCGGAAGTGCCTTTAATTGGTTCACACTGTCTGTTTTGTAGGGTTAAAAAAGTCACATCTCTCCAAAACTTCATATGTGTGACTAGGTAACCCTCCTGAACTGTAAATCAGTCATTTCTCCCAACAGATGTCAAAGAAAAGCTCTCTCACACACACACAGCAAGGATGGAGTGAAAAAGTGCGGTGCTTAAACTTCTTGCTCCTACCTGAGACGCAGTTGTCTCATCTAGACACCTGGAAATGCAAATGCGCTACGCTAAATGCTAAATGTACTCGTTAAAAAACTCAAACGTTCATTAAAACACACATGCAGGGTATTGAATTAAAGCTACACTCGTTGTGAATCTAGCCAACAAGTCAGATTTTAAAAATGATTTTCGGCGAAAGCATGAGAAGCTATTATCCGATAGCATGCAACACCCCAAAATACCTGAAGGGGACGTAAACAAAAGAATTAGCGTAGCCGGCGCTACACAAAACGCAGAAATAAACTATAAAACATTAATTACCTTTGATGATATTCTTTGTTGGCACTCCTATATGTTCCATAAACATCACAATTGGGTCTTTTTCCCGATTAAATCCGTCCATGTATGCCCAAAATATCCATTTGTATAGCCTGTCTGGTTCAGGAAAAGCTCCGTTCCAAAACGCAACGTCATTTTTTAAAATGATATAAGTTGCCTATATTCTTTGACAAAACACTTCAACCTACTTTTGTAAGCCAACTTTAGGTATTTGTAAACGTTAATAATCGATCAAATTGATCACTGGGCGATCTGTATTCAATAGCAGCTACTCAAGAAAACGTTGTCCTTTGTCTCTCTTCAAAAATCGATTCCTGTATGCTGGACGAAATGAAGGATCTATTTGTCATTACACAAATGATTTTTGTCAATGAAAATGACGTTTTTGGCGACATCGTGTGGAAGTTGTAGGAACTGCAAGCTCCCTGCTATATATTTTTGCTTGCAATAAACAACTCAGAGACTGGCGGATTAATACTTTTCTGTGGTTTTTGTGACAAGGTTTTTCTTGCGATTTCGCTTGCTGTTCACCTTCTGCTTTTGGGTGACAGTGAGAGAACCGTTAGGGTGAGAAGCACAATTCGACCTCAGGTACGTTCCTAAGGTCCTCCTGATCCGTGTAAGCCTAACCTTGACCGTCTGGCATTAACCCTTAACAGTTAAAAGTAGGTGTTTACTTCAAACAGTTTGCATTGACTTCTCTCCCCATAAGAATACATTGCCTGCACCCCTAAAT
This sequence comes from Oncorhynchus mykiss, assembly GCF_013265735.2. NCBI lineage: Eukaryota > Metazoa > Chordata > Actinopteri > Salmoniformes > Salmonidae > Oncorhynchus > Oncorhynchus mykiss. The sequence continues at coordinate 403,402 of NW_023493689.1, forward strand.
TCAACCGGAAGCCTATGTGGGTTATGAATGCTGTATGAACCTGTCATCGATGACAGTCCATCAGGCCACTATGAGGTCTACCTGTGTCGATTCTAAGCTTCCTGGACCAACCGGAAGTGGTTAAATTCACCCTAAAAGTGTTTTGAAACACATAACCTGTCATTATGAAAATCAATGCATTCAACCCTGTGTAGATCAGTCAATTCTTAACTTAAAGACTTAAAACTCAGGATTCTGTAAGAGGCTACCTCAGTCAAGACATGTGTTTACTTATAGCTTCCTGTGCCAACCGGAAGTGCCTTTAATTGGGTCATACTGTCTGTTTTGTAGGGTTAAAAAAGTCACATCTCTCCAAAACTTCATATGTGTGACTAGGTAACCCTCCTGAACTGTAAATCAGTCATTTCTCCCAACAGATGTCAAAGAAAAGCTCTCTCACACACACACAGCAAGGATGGAGTGAAAAAGTGCGGTGCTTAAAGACACAGAGAGCAGGCAATGGCATTACCATAATCCCTAGGCCGTGCAGAGTTCATCGAGATATCCCGCTTGACCGTAGCTCGCTCGGTCTAAGCGCAGCGACCATTAGAAAAGTAGGCCCAAAATGAAGCCTGCCCCACAACGTCATTTGCTTTTGGGTGACAGTGAGAGAACCGTTAGGGTGAGAAGCACAATTCGACCTCAGGTACGTTCCTAAGGTCCTCCAGATCCGTGCAAGCCTAACCTCGACCGTGTGGCATTAACCCTTAACAGTTAAAAGTAGGTGTTTACTTCAAACAGTTTGCATTGACTTCTCTCCCCATAGGAATACATTGCCTGCACCCCTAAATTCAACCGGAAGCCTATGTGGGTTATGAATGCTGTATGAACCTGTCATCGATGACAGTCCATCAGGCCACTATGAGGTCTACCTGTGTCGATTCTAAGCTTCCTGGACCAACCGGAAGTGGTTAAATTCACCCTAAAAGTATTTTGAAACACATAACCTGTCATTATGAAAATCACTGCATTCAACCCTGTGTAGATCAGTCAATTCTTAACTTAACCTGTCTACGATACTGGTTCCCAATTGGTGATCAACCCTCCCACGTTCAGCTGAAACGGTGGCGCATGGAACGCAAAAATATTCTTAAAAATATTTAACCTCCACACATTAACAAGTCCAATAGCTCAAATGAAAGATAAACACCTTGTTCATCTAGCCAGCAAGTCAGATTTCTAAAATGTTTTACGGCGAAAACATAGCACATATATATGTAAAACCACCACCAGACACAGCTCATTTCAATAGCCAAAACATGCAATCAACAAACGCAGGATTAAAAAATAAATCGCTCACTAACCTTTTGAAAATCTTCATCAGATGACAGTAATATGACATATTACACAGTACATTTTTTTTTTTTCAATAATATGCCATTTATATCCATAAATGTCCATTTACATGAGTTCACCTTCAGAAATTACTCAAAAATGCCCGCAGGAAATCTATGTAGCGCGGCAAGATAACGTAAATAGACATCATAAACTTTGACTAAATATACATGTTCTACATATAGTTAGAAAGATACACTGCTTCTTTATGCAACCGCTGTGTTAGATTTATTTTTAACGTTACAGAAATCGCACACTATTCCATATGCTGAGACAGCGCTCAGTTCCAAGCTACATTTCCACGTAATGTTGGAGTCAACAGAAACACAGATTTAAGCATAAATATTCCCTTACCTTCGATGGTCTTCGTTCAGAATGTTCTGGAAGGCTTCATACTTACCCAATACATCGTTTGGTTTCAAGTCTTGCGTCTTTGTATTAGCTACTGCTAATAACATCAGCTGAAATGCACCCAAAACGTCCTCTGGTCCGGATAAGTTGCGCATCAAAACTTCAAAATTACACATTATATGTCGACTAAACAGGTCAAACTAAGTGCAGAAGCAAGCTTTATGATGTTTTAGACATGCAAAACAAACTTCAATTCAATCGGCCATCGTCTGCCCTTCTCTTGAGTGCTGGAAACAAAGGAATGGCTGGGACCAATTCGCGCCCATACTCACAGCCTATTCTCTCGTGGCACGCACTAATTTCAATCCCATAGGGTCAATTCTCGCGGGATTTGAACGATTTGAAGCTCTAATGAAAGAGGACATCTAGCGGAAGAGATAGAAAGTGTCCCCAGAATCATAGCTGGTTGGGAAGGGTGGGGGCCATGACGTCAAAGTTGCTCCAACTTTCATGGCCACAAAAACGAGTTTGGAAGAATGCCTGCCCTGTGAGTTCTGCTATACTTACAGACATAATTCCAACGGTTTTAGAATCTTTAGAGTGTTTCCTATCCAATAATAATTTTTATTTGCATATATTAGCAATTTTTGACAGATTTTTTTTCCAGTTTACTAGGGGTACCCAATCTCTCCAATCTCTCTCTTATAGCTTCCTGTGTGCCATATCCAGACTTAAAACTCAGGATTCTGTAAGAGGCTACCTCAGTCAAGACATGTGTTTACTTATAGCTTCCTGTGCCAACCGGAAGTGCCTTTAATTGGGTCACACTGTCTGTTTTGTAGGGTTAAAAAAGTCACATCTCTCCAAAACTTCATGTGTGTGACTAGGTAACCCTCCTGAACTGTAAATCAGTCATTTCTCCCAACAGATGTCAAAGAAAAGCTCTCTCTCACACACACAGCAAGGATGGAGTGAAAAAGTGCGGTGCTTAAACTTCTTGCTCCTACCTGAGACGCAGATGTCTCATCTAGACACCTGGAAATGCAAATGCGCTACGCTAAATGCTAAATGTACTCGTTAAAACTCAAACGTTCATTAAAACACACATGCAGGGTATTGAATTAAAGCTACACTCGTTGTGAATCTAGCCAACAAGTCAGATTTTAAAAATGATTTTCGGCGAAAGCATGAGAAGCTATTATCTGATAGCATGCAACACCCCAAAATACCTGAAGGGGACGTAAACAAAAGAATTAGCGTAGCCGGCGCTACACAAAACGCAGAAATAAACTATAAAACATTAATTACCTTTGATGATATTCTTTGTTGGCACTCCTATATGTTCCATAAACATCACAATTGGGTCTTTTTCCCGATTAAATCCGTCCATGTATGCCCAAAATATCCATTTGTATAGCCTGTCTGGTTCAGGAAAAGCTCCGTTCCAAAACGCAACGTCATTTTTTAAAATGATATAAGTTGCCTATATTCTTTGACAAAACACTTCAACCTACTTTTGTAAGCCAACTTTAGGTATTTGTAAACGTTAATAATCGATCAAATTGATCACTGGGCGATCTGTATTCAATAGCAGCTACTCAAGAAAACGTTGTCCTTTGTCTCTCTTCAAAAATCGATTCCTGTATGCTGGACGAAATGAAGGATCTATTTGTCATTACACAAATGATTTTTGTCAATGAAAATGACGTTTTTGGCGACATCGTGTGGAAGTTGTAGGAACTGCAAGCTCCCTGCTATATATTTTTGCTTGCAATAAACAACTCAGAGACTGGCGGATTAATACTTTTCTGTGGTTTTTGTGACAAGGTTTTTCTTGCGATTTCGCTTGCTGTTCACCTTCTGCTTTTGGGTGACAGTGAGAGAACCGTTAGGGTGAGAAGCACAATTCGACCTCAGGTACGTTCCTAAGGTCCTCCTGATCCGTGTAAGCCTAACCTCGACCGTGTGGCATTAACCCTTAACAGTTAAAAGTAGGTGTTTACTTCAAACAGTTTGCATTGACTTCTCTCCCCATAGGAATACATTGCCTGCACCCCTAAATTCAACCGGAAGCCTATGTGGGTTATGAATGCTGTATGAACCTGTCATCGATGACAGTCCATCAGGCCACTATGAGGTCTACCTGTGTCGATTCTAAGCTTCCTGGACCAACCGGAAGTGGTTCAATTCACCCTAAAAGTGTTTTGAAACACATAACCTGTCATTATGAAAATCACTGCATTCAACCCTGTGTAGATCAGTCAATTCTTAACTTAACCTGTCTACGATACTGGTTCCCAATTGGTGATCAACCCTCCCACGTTCAGCTGAAACGGTGGCGCATGGAACGCAAAAATATTCTTAAAAATATTTAACCTCCACACATTAACAAGTCCAATAGCTCAAATGAAAGATAAACACCTTGTTCATCTAGCCAGCAAGTCAGATTTCTAAAATGTTTTACGGCGAAAACATAGCACATATATATGTAAAACCACCACCAGACACAGCTCATTTCAATAGCCAAAACATGCAATCAACAAACGCAGGATTAAAAAATAAATCGCTCACTAACCTTTTGAAAATCTTCATCAGATGACAGTAATATGACATATTACACAGTACATATTTTTTTTTTTCAATAATATGCCATTTATATCCATAAATGTCCATTTACATGAGTTCACCTTCAGAAATTACTCAAAAATGCCCGCAGGAAATCTATGTAGCGCGGCAAGATAACGTAAATAGACATCATAAACTTTGACTAAATATACATGTTCTACATATAGTTAGAAAGATACACTGCTTCTTTATGCAACCGCTGTGTTAGATTTATTTTTAACGTTACAGAAATCGCACACTATTCCATATGCTGAGACAGCGCTCAGTTCCAAGCTACATTTCCACGTAATGTTGGAGTCAACAGAAACACAGATTTAAGCATAAATATTCCCTTACCTTCGATGGTCTTCGTTCAGAATGTTCTGGAAGGCTTCATACTTACCCAATACATCGTTTGGTTTCAAGTCTTGCGTCTTTGTATTAGCTACTGCTAATAACATCAGCTGAAATGCACCCAAAACGTCCTCTGGTCCGGATAAGTTGCGCATCAAAACTTCAAAATTACACATTATATGTCGACTAAACAGGTCAAACTAAGTGCAGAAGCAAGCTTTATGATGTTTTAGACATGCAAAACAAACTTCAATTCAATCGGCCATCGTCTGCCCTTCTCTTGAGTGCTGGAAACAAAGGAATGGCTGGGACCAATTCGCGCCCATACGCACAGCCTATTCTCTCGTGGCACGCACTAATTTCAATCCCATAGGGTCAATTCTCGCGGGATTTGAACGATTTGAAGCTCTAATGAAAGAAGACATCTAGCGGAAGAGATAGAAAGTGTCCCCAGAATCATAGCTGGTTGGGAAGGGTGGGGGCCATGACGTCAAAGTTGCTCCAACTTTCATGGCCACAAAAACTAGTTTGGAAGAATGCCTGCCCTGTGAGTTCTGCTATACTTACAGACATAATTCCAACGGTTTTAGAATCTTTAGAGTGTTTTCTATCCAATAATAATTTTTTATTTGCATATATTAGCAATTTTTGACAGATTTTTTTTCCAGTTTACTAGGGGTACCCAATCTCTCCAATCTCTCTCTTATAGCTTCCTGTGTGCCATATCCAGACTTAAAACTCAGGATTCTGTAAGAGGCTACCTCAGTCAAGACATGTGTTTACTTATAGCTTCCTGTGCCAACCGGAAGTGCCTTTAATTGGGTCACACTGTCTGTTTTGTAGGGTTAAAAAAGTCACATCTCTCCAAAACTTCATGTGTGTGACTAGGTAACCCTCCTGAACTGTAAATCAGTCATTTCTCCCAACAGATGTCAAAGAAAAGCTCTCTCACACACACACAGCAAGGATGGAGTGAAAAAGTGCGGTGCTTAAAGACACAGAGAGCAGGCAATGGCATTACCATAATCCCTAGGCCGTGCAGAGTTCATCAAGATATCCCGCTTGACCGTAGCTCGCTCGGTCTAAGCGCAGCGACCATTAGAAAAGTAGGCCCAAAATGAAGCCTGCCCCACAATGTCATTTGCTTTTGGGTGACAGTGAGAGAACCGTTAGGGTGAGAAGCACAATTCAACCTCAGGTACGTTCCCAAGGTCCTCCTGGTCCGTGTAAGCCTAACCTTGACCGTGTTGCATTAACCCTTAACAGTACAACAGGGTTTTTTGATCTCACAGATTACAATGACTTCTCTCCCCATAGGAATACATTGCCTGCACCCGAAATTCAACCTGAAGCCTATGTGGGTTATGAATGCCGTATGAACCTGTCATCGATGACAGTCCATCAGGCCACTATGAGGTCTACCTGTGTCGATTCTAAGCTTCCTGGACCAACCGGAAGTGGTTAAATTCACCCTAAAAGTGTTTTGAAACGCATAAAATGTCATTATGAAAATCACTGCATTCAACCCTGTGTAGATCAGTCAATTCTTAACTTAACCTCTCTGATCTCCCCATCCCGGATCCGGTATCAGGAATACAGACTCAAGCTCATTACCATAACGCAACGTTAACTATTCATGAAAATCGCAAATTAAATTAAATAAATATGCCATCTCTCAAGCTTAGCCTTTTGTAAACAACACTGTCATCTCAGATTTTCAAAATATGCTTCTCAACCATAGGAAAACAATAATTTGTGTAAAAGTAGCTAGCTAGCGTAGCATTTAGCGTTAGCATCCAGCACGCAACATTTCAACAAAAACATAAAAGCCTTCAAATAAAATCATTTACCTTTGAAGAACTTCTGATGTTTTCAATGAGGATACTCTCAGTTAGATAGCAGATGCTCAGTTTTTCCAAAAAGATTCTTTGTGTATTAGAAATAGCTCCGTTTTATACATCACATTTGGCTACCAAAAAAACCCGAAAATTCAGTCCTCAAAACGCAAACTTTTTTCCAAATTAACTCCATAATATCGACTGAAAACATGGCAAACGTTGTTTAGAATCAATCCTCAAGGTGTTTTTCACATATCTCTTCATTGATATATCGTTCTTGGAAGCATGGTTTCTCCCCTCAATCAAATGGAAAAGTACAAGCAGCTGGCAATTGCGCACCGAATTCCACGCAGGACACCAGGCGGACACTTGGAAAATGTAGTCTCTTATGGTCAATCTTCCAATGATATGCCTACAAATACGTCACAATGCTGCTAACACTTTGGGGGAACGACAGAAAGTGTAGGCTCATTCCTTGCGCAATCACAGCCATATAAGGAGACAATGGAAAACAGAGCTTCAGAAATCTGCTCATTTCCTGGTTGACGCATCATCTTGGTTTCACCTGTAGAATGAGTTCTGGGGCACTTACAGACAATATCTTTGCAGATTCTGAAACTTCAGAGTGTTTTCTTTCAAAAACTGTCAAGAATATGCATAGTCGAGCATCTTTTCGTGACAAAATATCGCGCTTAAAACGGGAACGTTTTTTTATCCAAAAATGAAATAGCGCCCCTAGAGATCAAAGAGGTTAAAGACTTAAAACTCAGGATTCTGTAAGAGGCTACCTCAGTCAAGACATGTGTTTACTTATAGCTTCCTGTGCCAACCGGAAGTGCCTTTAATTGGGTCATACTGTCTGTTTTGTAGGGTTAAAAAAGTCACATCTCTCCAAAACTTCATATGTGTGACTAGGTAACCCTCCTGAACTGTAAATCAGTCATTTCTCCCAACAGATGTCAAAGAAAAGCTCTCTCACACACACACAGCAAGGATGGAGTGAAAAAGTGCGGTGCTTAAAGACACAGAGAGCAGGCAATGGCATTACCATAATCCCTAGGCGTGCAGAGTTCATCGAGATATCCCGCTTGACCGTAGCTCGCTCGGTCTAAGCGCAGCGACCATTAGAAAAGTAGGCCCAAAATGAAGCCTGCCCCACAACGTCATTTGCTTTTGGGTGACAGTGAGAGAACCGTTAGGGTGAGAAGCACAATTCGACCTCAGGTACGTTCCTAAGGTCCTCCCGATCCGTGCAAGCCTAACCTCGACCGTGTGGCATTAACCCGTAACAGTTAAAAGTAGGTGTTTACTTCAAACAGTTTGCATTGACTTCTCTCCCCATAGGAATACATTGCCTGCACCCCTAAATTCAACCGGAAGCCTATGTGGGTTATGAATGCCGTATGAACCTGTCATCGATGACAGTCCATCAGGCCACTATGAGGTCTACCTGTGTCGATTCTAAGCTTCCTGGACCAACCGGAAGTGGTTAAAATCACCCTAAAAGTGTATATCCATACAATGCCTGCAGTTTGATAGACATAGTGCATTCAACCCTGTGTAAATCAGTCAGTTCTTAACGTAAGGACTTAAAACTCAGGATTCTGTAAAAGCATACCCCAATGAGGATATGTGTTGACTTATAGCTTCCTGTGCCAACCGGAAGTGCCATAATTGGTGTCACAGGGGCTGTTTCGAAGGATTAAAAAAGTCACATCTTTCCAAAACTTCATATGTGTGATTAGGCAACCCCCATGAACTGTAAATCAGTCATTTTTTCCCATAAAATTTCAAAGGAAAACTAAATCACATAGACACACAACTTGGAAGGAGGGACGTATTGGGGTGCGTAGAGACAGACAGTGCCTGCAATAGTTAGCTTTGTTCGAGCTAAAAAAGAACCGTCCGACCTAGAGTTCTGAAACGTTAGAAACCTGTTCTAGACCTCAGGTCGATAGTGCGTGGTGAGTTACGTGGCTCTAGAAGGTTCTCAGACCGAGAAACAGCCTCGTACATTTGCAATGACTTCAATTCATTTTGACCATTACGAAAATGACGACATTTAGAAAAGTCTCAGAGACGCAAGACTAGGTGCATTGAAACCGGCTCGGCACCAACGTTTCTGTCCGATAGCTCATTCAAGGACCCCATAGCAAGGCATGGAAAAAAGTGGATTTTCAGCACCAATTAGGGTTTTGCTCGGGCACCGAAGGACCTATCGAGCCAAAACTCGGGATTCGGGGTCGCCTCACATAGGCCTACAAATAATGTTCGAACTGGACCCGCAGCTAGAACGTAACTATGTGTTTTACGTTTTTATTATGTTTTAAACTGAAGGCGCTGTGAATTATGGGCCTGCTCTGACATATGTGATAGTTGGCTTCTAAATGAGTTGGAAAAAGTGGGTTTGGTGTCAATTGATATCAGTTTGGTGTCAGAATGACATCTAATTGACTGATGGACACTGACTTGCTAGTTGACTAGGTAACCCTCCTGAACTGTAAATCAGTCATTTCTCCCAACAGATGTCAAAGAAAAGCTCTCTCACACACACACAGCAAGGATGGAGTGAAAAAGTGCGGTGTTTAAACTTCTTGCTCCTACCTGAGACGCAGATGTCTCATCTAGACACCTGGAAATGCAAATGCGCTACGCTAAATGCTAAATGTACTCGTTAAAACTCAAACGTTCATTAAAACACACATGCAGGGTATTGAATTAAAGCTACACTCGTTGTGAATCTAGCCAACAAGTCAGATTTTAAAAATGATTTTCGGCGAAAGCATGAGAAGCTATTATCTGATAGCATGCAACACCCCAAAATACCTGAAGGGGACGTAAACAAAAGAATTAGCGTAGCCGGCGCTACACAAAACGCAGAAATAAACTATAAAACATTAATTACCTTTGATGATATTCTTTGTTGGCACTCCTATATGTTCCATAAACATCACAATTGGGTCTTTTTCCCGATTAAATCCGTCCATGTATGCTCAAAATATCCATTTGTATAGCCTGTCTGGTTCAGGAAAAGCTCCGTTCCAAAACGCAACGTCATTTTTTTAAATTAACCCTAAACAGTTTGCATTGACTTCTCTCCCTATAGGAATACATTGCCTGCACCCCTAAATTCAACCGGAAGCCTATGTGGGTTATGAATGCTGTATGAACCTGTCATCGATGACAGTCCATCAGGCCACTATGAGGTCTACCTGTGTCGATTCTAAGCTTCCTGGACCAACCGGAAGTGGTTAAATTCACCCTAAAAGTGTTTTGAAACACATAACCTGTCATTATGAAAATCACTGCATTCAACCCTGTGTAGATCAGTCAATTCTTAACTTAAAGACTTAAAACTCAGGATTCTGTAAGAGGCTACCTCAGTCAAGACATGTGTTTACTTATAGCTTCCTGTGCCAACCGGAAGTGCCTTTAATTGGGTCACACTGTCTGTTTTGTAGGGTTAAAAAAGTCACATCTCTCCAAAACTTCATGTGTGTGACTAGGTAACCCTCCTGAACTGTAAATCAGTCATTTCTCCCAACAGATGTCAAAGAAAAGCTCTCTCACACACACACAGCAAGGATGGAGTGAAAAAGTGCGGTGCTTAAACTTCTTGCTCCTACCTGAGACGCAGATGTCTCATCTAGACACCTGGAAATGCAAATGCGCTACGCTAAATGCTAAATGTACTCGTTAAAACTCAAACGTTCATTAAAACACACATCCAGGGTATTGAATTAAAGCTACACTCGTTGTGAATCTAGCCAACAAGTCAGATTTTAAAAATGATTTTCGGCGAAAGCATGAGAAGCCATTATCTGATAGCATGCAACACCCCAAAATACCTGAAGGGGACGTAAACAAAAGAATTAGCGTAGCCGGCGCTACACAAAACGCAGAAATAAACTATAAAACATTAATTACCTTTGATGATATTCTTTGTTGGCACTCCTATATGTTCCATAAACATCACAATTGGGTCTTTTTCCCGATTAAATCCGTCCATGTATGTAGGTGTTTACTTCAAACAGTTTGCATTGACTTCTCTCCCCATAGGAATACATTGCCTGCACCCCTAAATTCAACCGGAAGCCTATGTGGGTTATGAATGCTGTATGAACCTGTCATCGATGACAGTCCATCAGGCCACTATGAGGTCTACCTGTGTCGATTCTAAGCTTCCTGGACCAACCGGAAGTGGTTAAATTCACCCTAAAAGTATTTTGAAACACATAACCTGTCATTATGAAAATCACTGCATTCAACCCTGTGTAGATCAGTCAATTCTTAACTTAACCTGTCTACGATACTGGTTCCCAATTGGTGATCAACCCTCCCACGTTCAGCTGAAACGGTGGCGCATGGAACGCAAAAATATTCTTAAAAATATTTAACCTCCACACATTAACAAGTCCAATAGCTCAAATGAAAGATAAACACCTTGTTCATCTAGCCAGCAAGTCAGATTTCTAAAATGTTTTACGGCGAAAACATAGCACATATATATGTAAAACCACCACCAGACACAGCTCATTTCAATAGCCAAAACATGCAATCAACAAACGCAGGATTAAAAAAATAAATCGCTCACTAACCTTTTGAAAATCTTCATCAGATGACAGTAATATGACATATTACACAGTACATATTTTTTTTTTTCAATAATATGCCATTTATATCCATAAATGTCCATTTACAGTGAGTTCACCTTCAGAAATTACTCAAAAATGCCCGCAGGAAATCTATGTAGCGCGGCAAGATAACGTAAATAGACATCATAAACTTTGACTAAATATACATGTTCTACATATAGTTAGAAAGATACACTGCTTCTTTATGCAACCGCTGTGTTAGATTTATTTTTAACGTTACAGAAATCGCACACTATTCCATATGCTGAGACAGCGCTCAGTTCCAAGCTACATTTCCACGTAATGTTGGAGTCAACAGAAACACAGATTTAAGCATAAATATTCCCTTACCTTCGATGGTCTTCGTTCAGAATGTTCTGGAAGGCTTCATACTTACCCAATACATCGTTTGGTTTCAAGTCTTGCGTCTTTGTATTAGCTACTGCTAATAACATCAGCTGAAATGCACCCAAAACGTCCTCTGGTCCGGATAAGTTGCGCATCAAAACTTCAAAATTACACATTATATGTCGACTAAACAGGTCAAACTAAGTGCAGAAGCAAGCTTTATGATGTTTTAGACATGCAAAACAAACTTCAATTCATTCGGCCATCGTCTGCCCTTCTCTTGAGTGCTGGAAACAAAGGAATGGCTGGGACCAATTCGCGCCCATACGCACAGCCTATTCTCTCGTGGCACGCACTAATTTCAATCCCATAGGGTCAATTCTCGCGGGATTTGAACGATTTGAAGCTCTAATGAAAGAGGACATCTAGCGGAAGAGATAGAAAGTGTCCCCAGAATCATAGCTGGTTGGGAAGGGTGGGGGCCATGACGTCAAAGTTGCTCCAACTTTCATGGCCACAAAAACTAGTTTGGAAGAATGCCTGCCCTGTGAGTTCTGCTATACTTACAGACATAATTCCAACGGTTTTAGAATCTTTAGAGTGTTTTCTATCCAATAATAATTTTTATTTGCATATATTAGCAATTTTTGACAGATTTTTTTTCCAGTTTACTAGGGGTACCCAATCTCTCCAATCTCTCTCTTATAGCTTCCTGTGTGCCATATCCAGACTTAAAACTCAGGATTCTGTAAGAGGCTACCTCAGTCAAGACATGTGTTTACTTATAGCTTCCTGTGCCAACCGGAAGTGCCTTTAATTGGGTCACACTGTCTGTTTTGTAGGGTTAAAAAAGTCACATCTCTCCAAAACTTCATGTGTGTGACTAGGTAACCCTCCTGAACTGTAAATCAGTCATTTCTCCCAACAGATGTCAAAGAAAAGCTCTCTCACACACACACAGCAAGGATGGAGTGAAAAAGTGCGGTGCTTAAAGACACAGAGAGCAGGCAATGGCATTACCATAATCCCTAGGCCGTGCAGAGTTCATCGAGATATCCCGCTTGACCGTAGCTCGCTCGGTCTAAGCGCAGCGACCATTAGAAAAGTAGGCCCAAAATGAAGCCTGCCCCACAATGTCATTTGCTTTTGGGTGACAGTGAGAGAACCGTTAGGGTGAGAAGCACGATTCGACCTCAGGTACGTTCCCAAGGTCCTCCTGGTCCGTGTAAGCCTAACCTTGACCGTGTTGCATTAACCCTTAACAGTAAAACAGGGTTTTTTGATCTCACAGATTACAATGACTTCTCTCCCCATAGGAATACATTGCCTGCACCCGAAATTCAACCTGAAGCCTATGTGGGTTATGAATGCCGTATGAACCTGTCATCGATGACAGTCCATCAGGCCACTATGAGGTCTACCTGTGTCGATTCTAAGCTTCCTGGACCAACCGGAAGTGGTTAAAATCACCCTAAAAGTGTATATCCATACAATGCCTGCAGTTTGATAGACATAGTGCATTCAACCCTGTGTAAATCAGTCAGTTCTTAACGTAAGGACTTAAAACTCAGGATTCTGTAAAAGCATACCCCATTGAGGATATGTGTTGACTTATAGCTTCCTGTGCCAACCGGAAGTGCCATAATTGGTGTCACAGGGGCTGTTTCGAAGGGTTAAAAAAGTCACATCTTTCCAAAACTTCATATGTGTGATTAGGCAACCCCCATGAACTGTAAATCAGTCATTTTTTTCCCATAAAATTTCAAAGGAAAACTAAATCACACAGACACACAACTTGGAAGGAGGGACGTATTGGGGTGCGTAGAGACAGACAGTGCCTGCAATAGTTAGCTTTGTTCGAGCTAAAAAAGAACCATCCGACCTAGAGTTCTGAAACGTTAGAAACCTGTTCTAGACCTCAGGTCGATAGTGCGTGGTGAGTTACGTGGCTCTAGAAGGTTCTCGGACCGAGAAACAGCCTCGTACATTTGCAATGACTTCAATTCATTTTGACCATTACGAAAATGACGACATTTAGAAAAGTCTCAGAGACGCAAGACTAGGTGCATTGAAACCGGCTCGGCCCATAGAGACGGACCCCAACGTTTCTGTCCGATAGCTCATTCAAGGACCCCATAGCAAGGCATGGAAAAAAGTGGATTTTCAGCACCAATTAGGGTTTTGCTCGGGCACCGAAGGACCTATCGAGCCAAAACTCGGGATTCGGGGTCGCCTCACATAGGCCTACACATAATGTTCGAACTGGACCCGCAGCTAGAACGTAACTATGTGTTTTACGTTTTTATTATGTTTTAAACTGAAGGCGCTGTGAATTATGGGCCTGCTCTGACATATGTGATAGTTGGCTTCTAAATGAGTTGGAAAAAGTGGGTTTGGTGTCAATTGATATCAGTTTGGTGTCAGAATGACATCTAATTGACTGATGGACACTGACTTGCTAGTTGACTTTTGTACATTTGCAATATGTTTAAACGGAGAGGGACCATCCCCAAAATGGCCTTCTGAAATCAACACAAAAATGGCATCACCATAGACTCCAGACTGTGCCGAGTTCAACGAGACGCCCCGCTTGACCGTAGCTCGCTCTGAGTGCAGCGACCTTGAAAAAAAGAAGGCCAAAAGGAAGCCTGGCCCTCAATGTCATTTGCTTTTGGGTGACAGTGAGAGAACCGTTAGGGTGAGAAGCACAATTCGACCTCAGGTACGTTCCTAAGGTCCTCCTGATCCGTGTAAGCCTAACCTTGACCGTGTGGCATTAACCCTTAACAGTAAAACAGGGTTTTTTGATCTCACAGATTACAATGACTTCTCTCCCCATAGGAATACATTGCCTGCACCCCGAAATTCAACCTGAAGCCTATGTGGGTTATGAATGCCGTATGAACCTGTCATCGATGACAGTCCATCAGGCCACTATGAGGTCTACCTGTGTCGATTCTAAGCTTCCTGGACCAACCGGAAGTGGTTAAATTCACCCTAAAAGTGTTTTGAAACGCATAAAATGTCATTATGAAAATCACTGCATTCAACCCTGTGTAGATCAGTCAATTCTTAACTTAAAGACTTAAAACTCAGGATTCTGTAAGAGGCTACCTCAGTCAAGACATGTGTTTACTTATAGATTCCTGTGCCAACCGGAAGTGCCTTTAATTGGGTCATACTGTCTGTTTTGTAGGGTTAAAAAAGTCACATCTCTCCAAAACTTCATATGTGTGACTAGGTAACCCTCCTGAACTGTAAATCAGTCATTTCTCCCAACAGATGTCAAAGAAAAGCTCTCTCACACACACACAGCAAGGATGGAGTGAAAAAGTGCGGTGCTTAAACTTCTTGCTCCTACCTGAGACGCAGATGTCTCATCTAGACACCTGGAAATGCAAATGCGCTACGCTAAATGCTAAATGTACTCGTTAAAAAACTCAAACGTTCATTAAAACACACATGCAGGGTATTGAATTAAAGCTACACTCGTTGTGAATCTAGCCAACAAGTCAGATTTTAAAAATGATTTTCGGCGAAAGCATGAGAAGCTATTATCTGATAGCATGCAACACCCCAAAATACCTGAAGGGGACGTAAACAAAAGAATTAGCGTAGCCGGCGCTACACAAAACGCAGAAATAAAATATAAAACATTCATTACCTTTGATGATATTCTTTGTTGGCACTCCTATATGTTCCATAAACATCACAATTGGGTCTTTTTCCCGATTAAATCCGTCCATGTATGCCCAAAATATCCATTTGTATAGCCTGTCTGGTTCAGGAAAAGCTCCGTTCCAAAACGCAACGTCATTTTTTAAAATTAACCCTAAACAGTTTGCATTGACTTCTCTCCCCATAGGAATACATTGCCTGCACCCCTAAATTCAACCGGAAGCCTATGTGGGTTATGAATGCTGTATGAACCTGTCATCGATGACAGTCCATCAGGCCACTATGAGGTCTACCTGTGTCGATTCTAAGCTTCCTGGACCAACCGGAAGTGGTTCAATTCACCCTAAAAGTGTTTTGAAACACATAACCTGTCATTATGAAAATCACTGCATTCAACCCTGTGTAGATCAGTCAATTCTTAACTTAAAGACTTAAAACTCAGGATTCTGTAAGAGGCTACCTCAGTCAAGACGTGTTTACTTATAGCTTCCTGTGCCAACCGGAAGTGCCTTTAATTGGGTCACACTGTCTGTTTTGTAGGGTTAAAAAAGTCACATCTCTCCAAAACTTCATATGTGTGACTAGGTAACCCTCCTGAACTGTAAATCAGTCATTTCTCCCAACAGATGTCAAAGAAAAGCTCTCTCACACACACACAGCAAGGATGGAGTGAAAAAGTGCGGTGCTTAAAGACACAGAGAGCAGGCAATGGCATTACCATAATCCCTAGGCCGTGCAGAGTTCATCGAGATATCCCGCTTGACCGTAGCTCGCTCGGTCTAAGCGCAGCGACCATTAGAAAAGTAGGCCCAAAATGAAGCCTGCCCCACAACGTCATTTGCTTTTGGGTGACAGTGAGAGAACCGTTAGGGTGAGAAGCACAATTCGACCTCAGGTACGTTCCTAAGGTCCTCCCGATCCGTGCAAGCCTAACCTCGACCGTGTGGCATTAACCCTTAACAGTTAAAAGTAGGTGTTTACTTCAAACAGTTTGCATTGACTTCTCTCCCCATAGGAATACATTGCCTGCACCCCTAAATTCAACCGGAAGCCTATGTGGGTTATGAATGCTGTATGAACCTGTCATCGATGACAGTCCATCAGTCCACTATGAGGTCTACCTGTGTCGATTCTAAGCTTCCTGGACCAACCGGAAGTGGTTCAATTCACCCTAAAAGTGTTTTGAAACACATAACCTGTCATTATGAAAATCACTGCATTCAACCCTGTGTAGATCAGTCAATTCTTAACTTAACCTGTCTACGATACTGGTTCCCAATTGGTGATCAACCCTCCCACGTTCAGCTGAAACGGTGGCGCATGGAACGCAAAAATATTCTTAAAAATATTTAACCTCCACACATTAACAAGTCCAATAGCTCAAATGAAAGATAAACACCTTGTTCATCTAGCCAGCAAGTCAGATTTCTAAAATGTTTTACGGCGAAAACATAGCACATATATATGTAAAACCACCACCAGACACAGCTCATTTCAATAGCCAAAACATGCAATCAACAAACGCAGGATTAAAAAATAAATCGCTCACTAACCTTTTGAAAATCTTCATCAGATGACAGTAATATGACATATTACACAGTACATATTTTTTTTTTTCAATAATATGCCATTTATATCCATAAATGTCCATTTACATGAGTTCACCTTCAGAAATTACTCAAAAATGCCCGCAGGAAATCTATGTAGCGCGGCAAGATAACGTAAATAGACATCATAAACTTTGACTAAATATACATGTTCTACATATAGTTAGAAAGATACACTGCTTCTTTATGCAACCGCTGTGTTAGATTTATTTTTAACGTTACAGAAATCGCACACTATTCCATATGCTGAGACAGCGCTCAGTTCCAAGCTACATTTCCACGTAATGTTGGAGTCAACAGAAACACAGATTTAAGCATAAATATTCCCTTACCTTCGATGGTCTTCGTTCAGAATGTTCTGGAAGGCTTCATACTTACCCAATACATCGTTTGGTTTCAAGTCTTGCGTCTTTGTATTAGCTACTGCTAATAACATCAGCTGAAATGCACCCAAAACGTCCTCTGGTCCGGATAAGTTGCGCATCAAAACTTCAAAATTACACATTATATGTCGACTAAACAGGTCAAACTAAGTGCAGAAGCAAGCTTTATGATGTTTTAGACATGCAAAACAAACTTCAATTCAATCGGCCATCGTCTGCCCTTCTCTTGAGTGCTGGAAACAAAGGAATGGCTGGGACCAATTCGCGCCCATACGCACAGCCTATTCTCTCGTGGCACGCACTAATTTCAATCCCATAGGGTCAATTCTCGCGGGATTTGAACGATTTGAAGCTCTAATGAAAGAGGACATCTAGCGGAAGAGATAGAAAGTGTCCCCAGAATCATAGCTGGTTGGGAAGGGTGGGGGCCATGACGTCAAAGTTGCTCCAACTTTCATGGCCACAAAAACTAGTTTGGAAGAATGCCTGCCCTGTGAGTTCTGCTATACTTACAGACATAATTCCAACGGTTTTAGAATCTTGAGAGTGTTTTCTATCCAATAATAATTTTTATTTGCATATATTAGCAATTTTTGACAGATTTTTTTTCCAGTTTACTAGGGGTACCCAATCTCTCCAATCTCTCTCTTATAGCTTCCTGTGTGCCATATCCAGACTTAAAACTCAGGATTCTGTAAGAGGCTACCTCAGTCAAGACATGTGTTTACTTATAGCTTCCTGTGCCAACCGGAAGTGCCTTTAATTGGGTCACACTGTCTGTTTTGTAGGGTTAAAAAAGTCACATCTCTCCAAAACTTCATGTGTGTGACTAGGTAACCCTCCTGAACTGTAAATCAGTCATTTCTCCCAACAGATGTCAAAGAAAAGCTCTCTCACACACACACAGCAAGGATGGAGTGAAAAAGTGCGGCGCTTAAAGACACAGAGAGCAGGCAATGGCATTACCATAATCCCTAGGCCGTGCAGAGTTCATCGAGATATCCCGCTTGACCGTAGCTCGCTCGGTCTAAGCGCAGCGACCATTAGAAAAGTAGGCCCAAAATGAAGCCTGCCCCACAACGTCATTTGCTTTTGGGTGACAGTGAGAGAACCGTTAGGGTGAGAAGCACAATTCGACCTCAGGTACGTTCCTAAGGTCCTCCTGATCCGTGTAAGCCTAACCTTGACCGTGTGGCATTAACCCTTAACAGTAAAACAGGGTTTTTTGATCTCACAGATTACAATGACTTCTCTCCCCATAGGAATACATTGCCTGCACCCCGAAATTCAACCTGAAGCCTATGTGGGTTATGAATGCCGTATGAACCTGTCATCGATGACAGTCCATCAGGCCACTATGAGGTCTACCTGTGTCGATTCTAAGCTTCCTGGACCAACCGGAAGTGGTTAAATTCACCCTAAAAGTGTTTTGAAACGCATAAAATGTCATTATGAAAATCACTGCATTCAACCCTGTGTAGATCAGTCAATTCTTAACTTAAAGACTTAAAACTCAGGATTCTGTAAGAGGCTACCTCAGTCAAGACATGTGTTTACTTATAGCTTCCTGTGCCAACCGGAAGTGCCTTTAATTGGGTCATACTGTCTGTTTTGTAGGGTTAAAAAAGTCACATCTCTCCAAAACTTCATATGTGTGACTAGGTAACCCTCCTGAACTGTAAATCAGTCATTTCTCCCAACAGATGTCAAAGAAAAGCTCTCTCACACACACACAGCAAGGATGGAGTGAAAAAGTGCGGTGCTTAAAGACACAGAGAGCAGGCAATGGCATTACCATAATCCCTAGGCCGTGCAGAGTTCATCGAGATATCCCGCTTGACCGTAGCTCGCTCGGTCTAAGCGCAGCGACCATTAGAAAAGTAGGCCCAAAATGAAGCCTGCCCCACAACGTCATTTGCTTTTGGGTGACAGTGAGAGAACCGTTAGGGTGAGAAGCACAATTCGACCTCAGGTACGTTCCTAAGGTCCTCCTGATCCGTGCAAGCCTAACCTTGACCGTGTGGCATTAACCCTTAACAGTAAAACAGGGTTTTTTGATCTCACAGATTACAATGACTTCTCTCCCCATAGGAATACATTGCCTGCACCCCGAAATTCAACCTGAAGCCTATGTGGGTTATGAATGCCGTATGAACCTGTCATCGATGACAGTCCATCAGGCCACTATGAGGTCTACCTGTGTCGATTCTAAGCTTCCTGGACCAACCGGAAGTGGTTAAATTCACCCTGAAAGTGTTTTGAAACGCATAAAATGTCATTATGAAAATCACTGCATTCAACCCTGTGTAGATCAGTCAATTCTTAACTTAAAACCTCTCTGATCTCCCCATCCCGGATCCGGTATCAGGAATACAGACTCAAGCTCATTACCATAACGCAACGTTAACTATTCATGAAAATCGCAAATGAAATGAAATAAATATGCCATCTCTCAAGCTTAGCCTTTTGTAAACAACACTGTCATCTCAGATTTTCAAAATATGCTTCTCAACCATAGGAAAACAATAATTTGTGTAAAAGTAGCTAGCTAGCGTAGCATTTAGCATTAGCATTAGCGTTAGCATCCAGCACGCAACATTTCAACAAAAACATAAAAGCCTTCAAATAAAATAATTTACCTTTGAAGAACTTCTGATGTTTTCAATGAGGATACTCTCAGTTAGATAGCAGATGCTCAGTTTTTCCAAAAAGATTATTTGTGTATTAGAAATTGCTCCGTTTTATACATCACATTTGGCTACCAAAAAAAACCAAAAATTCAGTCCTCAAAACGCAAACTTTTTTCCAAATTAACTCCATAATATCGACTGAAAACATGGCAAACGTTGTTTAGAATCAATCCTCAAGGTGTTTTTCACATATCTCTTCATTGATATATCGTTCTTGGAAGCATGGTTTCTCCCCTCAATCAAATGGAAAAGTACAAGCAGCTGGCAATTGCGCACCGAATTCCACGCAGGACACCAGGCGGACACTTGGAAAATGTAGTCTCTTATGGTCAATCCTCCAATGATATGCCTACAAATACGTCACAATGCTGCTAACACTTTGGGGGAACGACAGAAAGTGTAGGCTCATTCCTTGCGCAATCACAGCCATATAAGGAGACAATGGAAAACAGAGCTTCAGAAATCTGCTCATTTCCTGGTTGACGCATCATCTTGGTTTCGCCTGTAGAATGAGTTCTGGGGCACATACAGACAATATCTTTGCAGATTCTGAAACTTCAGAGTGTTTTCTTTCAAAAACTGTCAAGAATATGCATAGTCGAGCATCTTTTCGTGACAAAATATCGCGCTTAAAACGGGAACGTTTTTTATCCAAAAATGAAATAGCGCCCCGAGAGATCAAAGAGGTTAAAGACTTAAAACTCAGGATTCTGTAAGAGGCTACCTCAGTCAAGACATGTGTTTACTTATAGCTTCCTGTGCCAACCGGAAGTGCCTTTAATTGGGTCATACTGTCTGTTTTGTAGGGTTAAAAAAGTCACATCTCTCCAAAACTTCATATGTGTGACTAGGTAACCCTCCTGAACTGTAAATCAGTCATTTCTCCCAACAGATGTCAAAGAAAAGCTCTCTCACACACACACAGCAAGGATGGAGTGAAAAAGTGCGGTGCTTAAAGACACAGAGAGCAGGCAATGGCATTACCATAATCCCTAGGCCGTGCAGAGTTCATCGAGATATCCCGCTTGACCGTAGCTCGCTCGGTCTAAGCGCAGCGACCATTAGAAAAGTAGGCCCAAAATGAAGCCTGGCCCACAACGTCATTTGCTTTTGGGTGACAGTGAGAGAACCGTTAGGGTGAGAAGCACAATTCGACCTCAGGTACGTTCCTAAGGTCCTCCTGATCCGTGTAAGCCTAACCTTGACCGTGTTGCATTAACCCTTAACAGTAAAACAGGGTTTTTTGATCTCACAGATTACAATGACTTCTCTCCCTATAGGAATACATTGCCTGCACCCCGAAATTCAACCTGAAGCCTATGTGGGTTATGAATGCCGTATGAACCTGTCATCGATGACAGTCCATCAGGCCACTATGAGGTCTACCTGTGTCGATTCTAAGCTTCCTGGACCAACCGGAAGTGGTTAAATTCACCCTGAAAGTGTTTTGAAACGCATAAAATGTCATTATGAAAATCACTGCATTCAACCCTGTGTAGATCAGTCAATTCTTAACTTAAAACCTCTCTGATCTCCCCATCCCGGATCCGGTATCAGGAATACAGACTCAAGCTCATTACCATAACGCAACGTTAACTATTCATGAAAATCGCAAATGAAATGAAATAAATATGCCATATCTCAAGCTTAGCCTTTTGTAAACAACACTGTCATCTCAGATTTTCAAAATATGCTTCTCAACCATAGGAAAACAATAATTTGTGTAAAAGTAGCTAGCTAGCGTAGCATTTAGCATTAGCATTAGCGTTAGCATCCAGCACGCAACATTTCAACAAAAACATAAAAGCCTTCAAATAAAATAATTTACCTTTGAAGAACTTCTGATGTTTTCAATGAGGATACTCTCAGTTAGATAGCAGATGCTCAGTTTTTCCAAAAAGATTATTTGTGTATTAGAAATTGCTCCGTTTTATACATCACATTTGGCTACCAAAAAAAACCGAAAATTCAGTCCTCAAAACGCAAACTTTTTTCCAAATTAACTCCATAATATCGACTGAAAACATGGCAAACGTTGTTTAGAATCAATCCTCAAGGTGTTTTTCACATATCTCTTCATTGATATATCGTTCTTGGAAGCATGGTTTCTCCCCTCAATCAAATGGAAAAGTACAAGCAGCTGGCAATTGCGCACCGAATTCCACGCAGGACACCAGGCGGACACTTGGAAAATGTAGTCTCTTATGGTCAATCCTCCAATGATATGCCTACAAATACGTCACAATGCTGCTAACACTTTGGGGGAAGTGGTTAAATTCACCCTAAAAGTGTTTTGAAACGCATAAAATGTCATTATGAAAATCACTGCATTCAACCCTGTGTAGATCAGTCAATTCTTAACTTAAAGACTTAAAACTCAGGATTCTGTAAGAGGCTACCTCAGTCAAGACATGTGTTTACTTATAGCTTCCTGTGCCAACCGGAAGTGCCTTTAATTGGGTCACACTGTCTGTTTTGAAGGGTTAAAAAAGTCACATCTCTCCAAAACTTCATATGTGTGACTAGGTAACCCTCCTGAACTGTACATCAGTCATTTCTCCAAACAGATGTCAAAGAAAAGCTCTCTCACACACACACAGCAAGGATGGAGTGAAAAAGTGCTTAAACTTCTTGCTCCTACCTGAGAAGCAGATGTCTCATCTAGACACCTGGAAATGCAAATGCGCTACGCTAAATGCTAAATGTACTCGTTAAAACTCAAACGTTCATTAAAACACACATGCAGGGTATTGAATTAAAGCTACACTCGTTGTGAATCTAGCCAACATCTAGCCAACAAGTCAGATTTTTAAAATGATTTTCGGCGAAAGCATGAGAAGCTATTATCTGATAGCATGCAACACCCCAAAATACCTGAAGGGGACGTAAACAAAATAATTAGCGTAGCCGGCGCTACACAAAACGCAGAAATAAAATATAAAACATTCATTACCTTTGATGATATTCTTTGTTGGCACTCCTATATGTTCCATAAACATCACAATTGGGTCTTTTTCCCGATTAAATCCGTCCATGTATGCCCAAAATATCCATTTGTATAGCCTGTCTGGTTCAGGAAAAGCTCCGTTCCAAAACGCAACGTCATTTTTAAAAATTATATAAGTTGCATATATTCTTTGACAAAACACTTCAACCTACTTTTGTAACCCAACTTTAGGTATTTGTAAACGTTAATAATCGATCAAATTGATCACTGGGCGATCTGTATTCAATAGCAGCTACTCAAGAAAACGTTGTCCTTTGTCTCTTCAAAAATCGATTCCTGTATGCTGGACGAAATGAAGGATCTATTTGTCATTACACAAAGAATTTTTGTCAATGAAAATGACGTTTTGGCGACATCGTGTGGAAGTTGTAGGAACTGCAAGCTCCCTGCTATATATTTTTGCTTGCAATAAACAACTCAGAGACTGGCGGATTAATACTTTTCTGTGGTTTTTGTGACCAGGTTTTTCTTGGGATTTCGCTTGCTGTTCACCTTCTGCTTTTGGGTGACAGTGAGAGAACCGTTAGGGTGAGAAGCACAATTCGACCTCAGGTACGTTCCTAAGGTCCTCCCGATCCGTGCAAGCCTAACCTCGACCGTGTGGCATTAACCCTAAACAGTTAAAAGTAGGTGTTTACTTCAAACAGTTTGCATTGACTTCTCTCCCCGGCGCCGACAGAGATGGCCGCCTCGCTTCGCGTTCCTTGGAAACTATGCAGTTTTTTGTTTTTTTACGTGTTATTTCTTACATTAGTACCCCAGGTCATCTTAGGTTTCATTACATACAGTCGAGAAGAACTACTGAATATAAGATCAGCATCAACTCACCATCAGTACTACCAAGAATATGTTTTTTGCGACGCGGATCCTGTGTTCTGCGTTACAAACAGGACAATGGAGTGGATTCCATGCAGCGACCCAAAAAAAAAACAACTCCGAAAAAGAGGGAAACGAGGCGGTCTTCTGGTCAGACTCCGGAGACGGGCACACCGTGCACCACTCCCTAGCATTCTTCTTGCCAATGTCCAGTCTCTTGACAACAAGGTTGATGAAATCCGAGCAAGGGTAGCATTCCAGAGGGACATCAGAGACTAACGTTCTTTGCTTCACGGAAACGTGGCTCACTGGAGAGACTCTATCCGAAGCGGTGCAGCCAACGGGTTTCTCCACGCATCGCGCAGACAGAAACAAACAACTTTCTGGTAAGAAGAGGGGCGGGGGCGTATGCCTTATGACTAACGCGACATGGTGTGATGAAAGAAACATACAGGAACTCAAATCCTTCTGTTCACCTGATTTAGAATTCCTCACAATCAAATGTAGACCGCATTATCTACCAAGAGAATTCTCTTCGATTATAATCACAGCCGTATATATCCCCCCCCCCAAGCAGACACATCGATGGCTCTGAACAAACTCTTAACTCTTAACTCTTTGCAAACTGGAAACCATTCATCCGGAGGCTGCATTCATTGTAGCTGGGGATTTTAACAAGGCTAATCTGAAAACAAGACTCCCTAAATTTTATCAGCATCTCGATTGCGCAACCAGGGGTGGAAAGACCTTGGATCATTGTTACTCTAACTTCCGCGACGCATATAAGGCCCTGCCCCGCCCCCCTTTCGGAAAAGCTGACCACGACTCCATTTTGTTGATCCCTGCCTACAGACAGAAACTAAAACAAGAGGCTCCCACGCTGAGGCCTGTCCAACGCTGGTCTGACCAAGCTGACTCCACACTCCAAGACTGCTTCCACCACGCGGACTGGGACATGTTTCGTATTGCGTCAGACAACAACATTGACGAATACGCTGATTCGGTGTGTGAGTTCATTAGAACGTGCGTTGAAGATGTCGTTCCCATAGCAACGATTAAAACATTCCCTAACCAGAAACCATGGATTGATGGCAGCATTCGCGTGAAACTGAAAGCGCGAACCACTGCTTTTAATCAGGGCAAGGTGTCTGGTAACATGACCGAATACAAACAGTGCAGCTATTCCCTCCGCAAGGCTATCAAACAAGCTAAGCGTCAGTACAGAGACAAAGTAGAATCTCAATTCAACGGCTCAGACACAAGAGGCATGTGGCAGGGTCTACATTCAATCACGGACTACAGGAAGAAATCCAGCCCAGTCACGGACCAGGATGTCCTGCTCCCAGGCAGACTAAATAACTTTTTTGCCCGCTTTGAGGACAATACAGTGCCACTGACACGGCCTGCAACGAAAACATGCGGTCTCTCCTTCACTGCAGCCGAGGTGAGTAAGACATTTAAACGTGTTAACCCTCGCAAGGCTGCAGGCCCAGACGGCATCCCCAGCCGCGCCCTCAGAGCATGCGCAGACCAGCTGGCCGGTGTGTTTACGGACATATTCAATCAATCCCTATACCAGTCTGCTGTTCCCACATGCTTCAAGAGGGCCACCATTGTTCCTGTTCCCAAGAAAGCTAAGGTAACTGAGCTAAACGACTACCGCCCCGTGGCACTCACTTCCGTCATCATGAAGTGCTTTGAGAGACTAGTCAAGGACCATATCACCTCCACCCTACCTGACACCCTAGACCCACTCCAATTTGCTTACCGCCCAAATAGGTCCACAGACGATGCAATCTCAACCACACTGCACACCGCCCTAACCCATCTGGACAAGAGGAATACCTATGTGAGAATGCTGTTCATTGACTACAGCTCGGCATTCAACACCATAGTACCCTCCAAGCTCGTCATCAAGCTCGAGACCCTGGGTCTCGACCCCGCCCTGTGCAACTGGGTACTGGACTTCCTGACGGGCCGCCCCCAGGTGGTGAGGGTAGGCAACAACATCTCCTCCCCGCTGATCCTCAACACTGGGGCCCCACAAGGGTGCGTTCTGAGCCCTCTCCTGTACTCCCTGTTCATCCACGACTGCGTGGCCACGCACGCCTCCAACTCAATCATCAAGTTTGCGGACGACACGACAGTGGTAGGCTTGATTACCAACAACGACGAGATGGCCTACAGGGAGGAGGTGAGGGCCCTCGGAGTGTGGTGTCAGGAAAATAACCTCACACTCAACGTCAACAAAACTAAGGAGATGATTGTGGACTTCAGGAAACAGCAGAGGGAACACCCCCCTATCCACATCGATGGAACAGTAGTGGAGAGGGTAGCAAGTTTTAAGTTCCTCGGCATACACATCACAGACAAACTGAATTGGTCCACACACACAGACAGCATTGTGAAGAAGGCGCAGCAGCGCCTCTTCAACCTCAGGAGGCTGAAGAAATTCGGCTTGTCACCAAAAGCACTCACAAACTTCTACAGATGCACAATCGAGAGCATCCTGGCGGGCTGTATCACCGCCTGGTACGGCAACTGCTCCGCCCTCAACCGTAAGGCTCTCCAGAGGGTGGTGAGGTCTGCACAACGCATCACCGGGGGCAAACTACCTGCCCTCCAGGACACCTACACCACCCGATGTCACAGGAAGGCCATAAAGATCATCAAGGACATCAACCACCCGAGCCACTGCCTGTTCACCCCGCTATCATCCAGAAGGCGAGGTCAGTACAGGTGCATCAAAGCTGGGACCGAGAGACTGAAAAACAGCTTCTATCTCAAGGCCATCAGACTGTTAAACAGCCACCACTAACATTGAGTGGCTGCTGCCAACACACTGACACTGACTCAACTCCAGCCACTTTAATAATGGGAATTGATGGGAAATGATGTAAATATATCACTAGCCACTTTAAACAATGCTACCTTATATAATGTTACTTACCCTACATTATTCATCTCATATGCATACGTATATACTGTACTCTATATCATCGACTGTATCCTTATGTAATACATGTATCACTAGCCACTTTAACTATGCCACTTTGTTTACATACTCATCTCATATGTATATACTGTACTCGATACCATCTACTGTATCTTGCCTATGCTGCTCTGTACCATCACTCATTCATATATCCTTATGTACATATTCTTTATCCCCTTACACTGTGTACAAGACAGTAGTTTTGGAATTGTTAGTTAGATTACTTGTTGGTTATTACTGCATTGTCGGAACTAGAAGCACAAGCATTTCGCTACACTAGCATTAACATCTGCTAACCATGTGTATGTGACAAATAAAATTTGATTTGATTTGATTTGACATAGGAATACATTGCCTGCACCCCTAAATTCAACCGGAAGCCTATGTGGGTTATGAATGCTGTATGAACCTGTCATCGATGACAGTCCATCAGGCCACTATGAGGTCTACCTGTGTCGATTCTAAGCTTCCTGGACCAACCGGAAGTGGTTAAATTCACCCTAAAAGTGTTTTGAAACACATAACCTGTCATTATGAAAATCACTGCATTCAACCCTGTGTAGATCTGTAAGAGGCTACCTCAGTCAAGACATGTGTTTACTTATAGCTTCCTGTGCCAACCGGAAGTGCCTTTAATTGGGTCACACTGTCTGTTTTGTAGGGTTAAAAAAAAGTCACATCTCTCCAAAACTTCATATGTGTGACTAGGTAACCCTCCTGAACTGTAAATCAGTCATTTCTCCCAACAGATGTCAAAGAAAAGCTCTCTCACACACACACAGCAAGGATGGAGTGAAAAAAGTGCGGTGCTTAAAGACACAGAGAGCAGGCAATGGCATTACCATAATCCCTAGGCCGTGCAGAGTTCATCGGGATATCCCGCTTGACCGTAGCTCGCTCGGTCTAAGCGCAGCGACCATTAGAAAAGTAGGCCCAAAATGAAGCCTGCCCCACAACGTCATTTGCTTTTGGGTGACAGTGAGAGAACCGTTAGGGTGAGAAGCACAATTCGACCTCAGGTACGTTCCTAAGGTCCTCCTGATCCGTGCAAGCCTAACCTTGACCGTGTGGCATTAACCCTTAACAGTAAAACAGGGTTTTTTGATCTCACAGATTACAATGACTTCTCTCCCCATAGGAATACATTGCCTGCACCCCGAAATTCAACCTGAAGCCTATGTGGGTTATGAATGCCGTATGAACCTGTCATCGATGACAGTCCATCAGGCCACTATGAGGTCTACCTGTGTCGATTCTAAGCTTCCTGGACCAACAGGAAGTGGTTAAATTCACCCTGAAAGTGTTTTGAAACGCATAAAATGTCATTATGAAAATCACTGCATTCAACCCTGTGTAGATCAGTCAATTCTTAACTTAACCTCTCTGATCTCCCCATCCCGGATCCGGTATCAGGAATACAGACTCAAGCTCATTACCATAACGCAACGTTAACTATTCATGAAAATCGCAAATGAAATAAATATGCCATCTCTCAAGCTTAGCCTTTTGTAAACAACACTGTCATCTCAGATTTTCAAAATATGCTTCTCAACCATAGGAAAACAATAATTTGTGTAAAAGTAGCTAGCTAGCATAGCATTTAGCATTAGCATTAGCGTTAGCATCCAGCACGCAACATTTCAACAAAAACATAAAAGCCTTCAAATAAAATCATTTACCTTTGAAGAACTTCTGATGTTTTCAATGAGGATACTCTCAGTTAGATAGCAGATGCTCAGTTTTTCCAAAAAGATTCTTTGTGTATTAGAAATAGCTCCGTTTTATACATCACATTTGGCTACCAAAAAAAAACGAAAATTCAGTCCTCAAAACGCAAACTTTTTTCCAAATTAACTCCATAATATTGACTGAAAACATGGCAAACGTTGTTTAGAATCAATCCTCAAGGTGTTTTTCACATATCTCTTCATTGATATATCGTTCTTGGAAGCATGGTTTCTCCCCTCAATCAAATGGAAAAGTACAAGCAGCTGGCAATTGCGCACCGAATTCCACGCAGGACACCAGGCGGACACTTGGAAAATGTAGTCTCTTATGGTCAATCTTCCAATGATATGCCTACAAATACGTCACAATGCTGCTAACACTTTGGGGGAACGACAGAAAGTGTAGGCTCATTCCTTGCGCAATCACAGCCATATAAGGAGACAATGGAAAACAGAGCTTCAGAAATCTGCTCATTTCCTGGTTGACGCATCATCTTGGTTTCGCCTGTAGAATGAGTTCTGGGGCACATACAGACAATATCTTTGCAGATTCTGAAACTTCAGAGTGTTTTCTTTCAAAAACTGTCAAGAATATGCATAGTCGAGCATCTTTTCGTGACAAAATATCGCGCTTAAAACGGGAACGTTTTTTATCCAAAAATGAAATAGCGCCCTTAGAGATCAAAGAGGTTAAAGACTTAAAACTCAGGATTCTGTAAGAGGCTACCTCAGTCAAGACATGTGTTTACTTATAGCTTCCTGTGCCAACCGGAAGTGCCTTTAATTGGGTCATACTGTCTGTTTTGTAGGGTTAAAAAAGTCACATCTCTCCAAAACTTCATATGTGTGACTAGGTAACCCTCCTGAACTGTAAATCAGTCATTTCTCCCAACAGATGTCAAAGAAAAGCTCTCTCACACACACACAGCAAGGATGGAGTGAAAAAAGTGCGGTGCTTAAAGACACAGAGAGCAGGCAATGGCATTACCATAATCCCTAGGCCGTGCAGAGTTCATCGAGATATCCCGCTTGACCGTAGCTCGCTCGGTCTAAGCGCAGCGACCATTAGAAAAGTAGGCCCAAAATGAAGCCTGCCCCACAACGTCATTTGCTTTTGGGTGACAGTGAGAGAACCGTTAGGGTGAGAAGCACAATTCGACCTCAGGTACGTTCCTAAGGTCCTCCTGATCCGTGTAAGCCTAACCTTGACCGTGTTGCATTAACCCTTAACAGTAAAACAGGGTTTTTTGATCTCACAGATTACAATGACTTCTCTCCCTATAGGAATACATTGCCTGCACCCCGAAATTCAACCTGAAGCCTATGTGGGTTATGAATGCCGTATGAACCTGTCATCGATGACAGTCCATCAGGCCACTATGGTCTACCTGTGTCGATTCTAAGCTTCCTGGACCAACCGGAAGTGGTTAAATTCACTCTAAAAGTGTTTTGAAACGCATAAAATGTCATTATGAAAATCACTGCATTCAACCCTGTGTAGATCAGTCAATTCTTAACTTAACCTCTCTGATCTCCCCATCCCGGATCCGGTATCAGGAATACAGACTCAAGCTCATTACCATAACGCAACGTTAACTATTCATGAAAATCGCAAATGAAATGAAATAAATATGCCATCTCTCAAGCTTAGCCTTTTGTAAACAACACTGTCATCTCAGATTTTCAAAATATGCTTCTCAACCATAGGAAAACAATAATTTGTGTAAAAGTAGCTAGCGTAGCATTTAGCATTAGCATTAGCGTTAGCATCCAGCACGCAACATTTCAACAAAAACATAAAAGCCTTCAAATAAAATAATTTACCTTTGAAGGACTTCTGATGTTTTCAATGAGGATACTCTCAGTTAGATAGCAGATGCTCAGTTTTTCCAAAAAGATTCTTTGTGTATTAGAAATAGCTCCGTTTTATACATCACATTTGGCTACCAAAAAAAAACTTAAATTCAGTCCTCAAAACGCAAACTTTTTTCCAAATTAACTCCATAATATCGACTGAAAACATGGCAAACGTTGTTTAGAATCAATCCTCAAGGTGTTTTTCACATATCTCTTCATTGATATATCGTTCTTGGAAGCATGGTTTCTCCCCTCAATCAAATGGAAAAGTACAAGCAGCTGGCAATTGCGCACCGAATTCCACGCAGGACACCAGGCGGACACTTGGAAAATGTAGTCTCTTATGGTCAATCTTCCAATGATATGCCTACAAATACGTCACAATGCTGCTAACACTTTGGGGGAACGACAGAAAGTGTAGGCTCATTCCTTGCGCAATCACAGCCATATAAGGAGACAATGGAAAACAGAGCTTCAGAAATCTGCTCATTTCCTGGTTGACGCATCATCTTGGTTTCGCCTGTAGAATGAGTTCTGGGGCACATACAGACAATATCTTTGCAGATTCTGAAACTTCAGAGTGTTTTCTTTCAAAAACTGTCAAGAATATGCATAGTCGAGCATCTTTTCGTGACAAAATATCGCGCTTAAAACGGGAACGTTTTTTATCCAAAAATGAAATAGCGCCCTTAGAGATCAAAGAGGTTAAAGACTTAAAACTCAGGATTCTGTAAGAGGCTACCTCAGTCAAGACATGTGTTTACTTATAGCTTCCTGTGCCAACCGGAAGTGCCTTTAATTGGGTCATACTGTCTGTTTTGTAGGGTTAAAAAAGTCACATCTCTCCAAAACTTCATATGTGTGACTAGGTAACCCTCCTGAACTGTAAATCAGTCATTTCTCCCAACAGATGTCAAAGAAAAGCTCTCTCACACACACACAGCAAGGATGGAGTGAAAAAAGTGCGGTGCTTAAAGACACAGAGAGCAGGCAATGGCATTACCATAATCCCTAGGCCGTGCAGAGTTCATCGAGATATCCCGCTTGACCGTAGCTCGCTCGGTCTAAGCGCAGCGACCATTAGAAAAGTAGGCCCAAAATGAAGCCTGCCCCACAACGTCATTTGCTTTTGGGTGACAGTGAGAGAACCGTTAGGGTGAGAAGCACAATTCGACCTCAGGTACGTTCCTAAGGTCCTCCCGATCCGTGCAAGCCTAACCTCGACCGTGTGGCATTAACCCTAAACAGTTTGCATTGACTTCTCTCCCCATAGGAATACATTGCCTGCACCCCTAAATTCAACCGGAAGCCTATGTGGGTTATGAATGCTGTATGAACCTGTCATCGATGACAGTCCATCAGGCCACTATGAGGTCTACCTGTGTCGATTCTAAGCTTCCTGGACCAACCGGAAGTGGTTCAATTCACCCTAAAAGTGTTTGGAAACACATAACCTGTCATTATGAAAATCACTGCATTCAACCCTGTGTAGATCAGTCAATTCTTAACTTAAAGACTTAAAACTCAGGATTCTGTAAGAGGCTACCTCAGTCAAGACATGTGTTTACTTATAGCTTCCTGTGCCAACCGGAAGTTTTGAAGGGTTAAAAAGTCACATCTCTCCAAAACTTCATATGTGTGACTAGGTAACCCTCCTGAACTGTACATCAGTCATTTCTCCCAACAGATGTCAAAGAAAAGCTCTCTCACACACACACAGCAAGGATGGAGTGAAAAAGTGCGGTGCTTAAACTTCTTGCTCCTACCTGAGACGCAGATGTCTCATCTAGACACCTGGAAATGCAAATGCACTACGCTAAATGCTAAATGTACTCGTTAAAACTCAAACGTTCATTAAAACACACATGCAGGGTATTGAATTAAAGCTACACTCGTTGTGAATCTAGCCAACAAGTCAGATTTTAAAAACGATTTTCGGTGAAAGCATGAGAAGCTATTATCTGATAGCATGCAACACCCCAAAATACCTGAAGGGGACGTAAACAAAAGAATTAGCGTAGCCGGCGCTACACAAAACGCAGAAATAAAATATAAAACATTCATTACCTTTGATGATATTCTTTGTTGGCACTCCTATATGTTCCATAAACATCACAATTGGGTCTTTTTCCCGATTAAATCCGTCCATGTATGCCCAAAATATCCATTTGTATAGCCTGTCTGGTTCAGGAAAAGCTCCGTTCCAAAACGCAACGTCATTTTTAAAAATTATATAAGTTGCCTATATTCTTTGACAAAACACTTCAACCTACTTTTGTAAGCCAACTTTAGGTATTTGTAAACGTTAATAATCGATCAAATTGATCACTGGGCGATCTGTATTCAATAGCAGCTACTCAAGAAAACGTTGTCCTTTGTCTCTTCAAAAATCGATTCCTGTATGCTGGACGAAATGAAGGATCTATTTGTCATTACACAAAGAATTTTTGTCAATGAAAATGACGTTTTGGCGACATCGTGTGGAAGTTGTAGGAACTGCAAGCTCCCTGCTATATATTTTTGCTTGCAATAAACAACTCAGAGACTGGCGGATTAATACTTTTCTGTGGTTTTTGTGACCAGGTTTTTCTTGGGATTTCGCTTGCTGTTCACCTTCTGCTTTTGGGTGACAGTGAGAGAACCGTTAGGGTGAGAAGCACAATTCGACCTCAGGTACGTTCCTAAGGTCCTCCCGATCCGTGCAAGCCTAACCTCGACCGTGTGGCATTAACCCTAAACAGTTAAAAGTAGGTGTTTACTTCAAACAGTTTGCATTGACTTCTCTCCCCATAGGAATACATTGCCTGCACCCCTAAATTCAACCGGAAGCCTATGTGGGTTATGAATGCTGTATGAACCTGTCATCGATGACAGTCCATCAGGCCACTATGAGGTCTACCTGTGTCGATTCTAAAATTCCTGGCCCAACCAGAAGTGGTTAAATTCACCCTAAAAGTGTTTTGAAACACATAACCTGTCATTATGAAAATCACTGCATTCAACCCTGTGTAGATCAGTCAATTCTTAACTTAAAGACTTAAAACTCAGGATTCTGTAAGAGGCTACCTCAGTCAAGACATGTGTTTACTTATAGCTTTCTGTGCCAACCGGAAGTGCCTTTAATTGGGTCACACTGTCTGTTTTGAAGGGTTAAAAAAGTCACATCTCTCCAAAACTTCATATGTGTGACTAGGTAACCCTCCTGAACTGTAAATCAGTCATTTTTCCCATAAAATTTCAAAGGAAAACTAAATCACACAGACACACAACTTGGAAGGAGGGACGTATTGGGGTGCGTAGAGACAGACAGTGCCTGCAATAGTTAGCTTTGTTCGAGCTAAAAAATAACCGTCTGACCTAGAGTTCTGAAACGTTAGAAACCTGTTCTAGACCTCAGGTCGATAGTGCGTGGTGAGTTACGTGGCTCTAGAAGGTTCTCGGACCGAGAAACAGCCTCGTACATTTGCAATGACTTCAATTCATTTTGACCATTACGAAAATGACGACATTTAGAAAAGTCTCAGAGACGCAAGACTAGGTGCATTGAAACCGGCTCGGCCCATAGAGACGGACCCCAACGTTTCTGCCCGATAGCTCATTCAAGGACCCCATAGCAAGGCATGGAAAAAAGTGGATTTTCAGCACCAATTAGGGTTTTGCTCGAAGGACCTATCGAGCCAAAACTCGGGATTCGGGGTCGCCTCACATAGGCCTACACATAATGTTCGAACTGGACCCGCAGCTAGAACGTAACTATGTGTTTTACGTTTTTATTATGTTTTAAACTGAAGGCGCTGTGAATTATGGGCCTGCTCTGACATATGTGATAGTTGGCTTCTAAATGAGTTGGAAAAAGTGGGTTTGGTGTCAATTGATATCAGTTTGTGTCAGAATGACATCTAATTGACTGATGGACACTGACTTGCTAGTTGACTTTTGTACATTTGCAATATGTTTAAACGGAGAGGGACCATCCCCAAAATGGCATTCTGAAATCAACACAAAAAATGGCATCACCATAGACTCCAGACTGTGCCGAGTTCAACGAGACGCCCCGCTTGACCGTAGCTCGCTCTGAGTGCAGCGACCTTGAAAAAAAGAGGGCCAAAATGAAGCCTGGCCCTCAATGTCATTTGCTTTTGGGTGACAGTTAGGGTGAGAAGCACAATTCGACCTCAGGTACGTTCCTAAGGTCCTCCCGATCCGTGCAAGCCTAACCTTGACCGTGTGGCATTAACCCTAAACAGTTTGCATTGACTTCTCTCCCCATAGGAATACATTGCCTGCACCCCTAAATTCAACCGGAAGCCTATGTGGGTTATGAATGCTGTATGAACCTGTCATCGATGACAGTCCATCAGGCCACTATGAGGTCTACCTGTGTCGATTCTAAGCTTCCTGGACCAACCGGAAGTGGTTCAATTCACCCTAAAAGTGTTTGGAAACACATAACCTGTCATTATGAAAATCACTGCATTCAACCCTGTGTAGATCAGTCAATTCTTAACTTAAAGACTTAAAACTCAGGATTCTGTAAGAGGCTACCTCAGTCAAGACATGTGTTTACTTATAGCTTCCTGTGCCAACCGGAAGTGCCTTTAATTGGTTCACACTCTCTGTTTTGAAGGGTTAAAAACGTCACATCTCTCCAAAACTTCATATGTGTGACTAGGTAACCCTCCTGAACTGTAAATCAGTCATTCCTCCCAACAGATGTCAAAGAAAAGCTCTCTCACACACACACAGCAAGGATGGAGTGAAAAAGTGCGGTGCTTAAACTTCTTGCTCCTACCTGAGACGCAGATGTCTCATCTAGACACCTGGAAATGCAAATGCGCTACGCTAAATGCTAAATGTACTCGTTAAAACTCAAACGTTCATTAAAACACACATGCAGGGTATTGAATTAAAGCTACACTCGTTGTGAATCTAGCCAACAAGTCAGATTTTAAAAACGATTTTCGGTGAAAGCATGAGAAGCTATTATCTGATAGCATGCAACACCCCAAAATACCTGAAGGGGACGTAAACAAAAGAATTAGCGTAGCCGGCGCTACACAAAACGCAGAAATAAAATATAAAACATTCATTACCTTTGATGATATTCTTTGTTGGCACTCCTATATGTTCCATAAACATCACAATTGGGTCTTTTTCCCGATTAAATCCGTCCATGTATGCCCAAAATATCCATTTGTATAGCCTGTCTGGTTCAGGAAAAGCTCCGTTCCAAAACGCAACGTCATTTTTTAAAATTATATAAGTTGCCTATATTCTTTGACAAAACACTTCAACCTACTTTTGTAAGCCAACTTTAGGTATTTGTAAACGTTAATAATCGATCAAATTGATCACTGGGCGATCTGTATTCAATAGCAGCTACTCAAGAAAACGTTGTCCTTTGTCTCTTCAAAAATCGATTCCTGTATGCTGGACGAAATGAAGGATCTATTTGTCATTACACAAAGAATTTTTGTCAATGAAAATGACGTTTTGGCGACATCGTGTGGAAGTTGTAGGAACTGCAAGCTCCCTGCTATATATTTTTGCTTGCAATAAACAACTCAGAGACTGGCGGATTCATACTTTTCTGTGGTTTTTGTGACCAGGTTTTTCTTGGGATTTCGCTTGCTGTTCACCTTCTGCTTTTGGGTGACAGTGAGAGAACCGTTAGGGTGAGAAGCACAATTCGACCTCAGGTACGTTCCTAAGGTCCTCCCGATCCGTGCAAACCTCGACCGTGTGGCATTAACCCTAAACAGTTAAAAGTAGGTGTTTACTTCAAACAGTTTGCAATGACTTCTCTCCCCATAGGAATACATTGCCTGCACCCCTAAATTCAACCGGAAGCCTATGTGGGTTATGAATGCTGTATGAACCTGTCATTGACGAAAGTCCATCAGGCCACTATGAGGTCTACCTGTGTCGATTCTAAGCTTCCTGGACCAACCGGAAGTGGTTAAATTCACCCTAAAAGTGTTTTGAAACACATAACCTGTCATTATGAAAATCACTGCATTCAACCCTGTGTAGATCAGTCAATTCTTAACTTAAAGACTTAAAACTCAGGATTCTGTAAGAGGCTACCTCAGTCAAGACATGTGTTTACTTATAGCTTCCTGTGCCAACCGGAAGTGCCTTTAATTGGGTCACACTGTCTGTTTTGAAAGGTTAAAAAGTCACATCTCTCCAAAACTTCATATGTGTGACTAGGTAACCCTCCTGAACTGTAAATCAGTCATTTCTCCCAACAGATGTCAAAGAAAAGCTCTCTCACACACACACAGCAAGGATGGAGTGAAAAAGTGCGGTGCTTAAACTTCTTGCTCCTACCTGAGATGCAGATGTCTCATCTAGACACCTGGAAATGCAAATGCACTACGCTAAATGCTAAATGTACTCGTTAAAACTCAAACGTTCATTAAAACACACATGCAGGGTATTGAATTAAAGCTACACTCGTTGTGAATCTAGCCAACAAGTCAGATTTTTAAAATGCTTTTCGGCGAAAGCATGAGAAGCTATTATCTGATAGCATGCAACACCCCAAAATACCTGAAGGGGACGTAAACAAAATAATTAGCGTAGCCGGCGCTACACAAAACGCAGAAATAAAATATAAAACATTCATTACCTTTGATGATATTCTTTGTTGGCACTCCTATATGTTCCATAAACATCACAATTGGGTCTTTTTCCCGATTAAATCCGTCCATGTATGCCCAAAATATCAATTTGTATAGCCTGTCTGGTTCAGGAAAAGCTCCGTTCCAAAACGCAACGTCATTTTTTAAAATGATATAAGTTGCCTATATTCTTTGACAAAACACTTCAACCTACTTTTGTAAGCCAACTTTAGGTATTTGTAAACGTTAATAATCGATCAAATTGATCACTGGGCGATCTGTATTCAACAGCAGCTACTCAAGAAAACGTTGTCCTTTGTCTCTCTTCAAAAATCGATTCCTGTATGCTGGACGAAATGAAGGATCTATTTGTCATTACACAAATGATTTTTGTCAATGAAAATGACGTTTTTGACGACATCGTGTGGAAGTTGTAGGAACTGCAAGCTCCCTGCTATATATTTTTGCTTGCAATAAACAACTCAGAGACTGGCGGATTAATACTTTTCTGTGGTTTTTGTGACAAGGTTTTTCTTGCGATTTCGCTTGCTGTTCACCTTCTGCTTTTGGGTGACAGTGAGAGAACCGTTAGGGTGAGAAGCACAATTCGACCTCAGGTACGTTCCTAAGGTCCTCCCGATCCGTGCAAGCCTAACCTCGACCGTGTGGCATTAACCCTAAACAGTTAAAAGTAGGTGTTTACTTCAAACAGTTTGCATTGACTTCTCTCCCCATAGGAATACATTGCCTGCACCCCTAAATTCAACCGGAAGCCTATGTGGGTTATGAATGCTGTATGAACCTGTCATCGATGACAGTCCATCAGGCCACTATGAGGTCTACCTGTGTCGATTCTAAGCTTCCTGGACCAACCGGAAGTGGTTAAATTCACCCTAAAAGTGTTTTGAAACACATAACCTGTCATTATGAAAATCACTGCATTCAACCCTGTGTAGATCAGTCAATTCTTAACTTAAAGACTTAAAACTCAGGATTCTGTAAGAGGCTACCTCAGTCAAGACATGTGTTTACTTATAGCTTCCTGTGCCAACCGGAAGTGCCTTTAATTGGGTCACACTGTCTGTTTTGAAGGGTTAAAAAGTCACATCTCTCCAAAACTTCATATGTGTGACTAGGTAACCCTCCTGAACTGTAAATCAGTAATTTCTCCCAACAGATGTCAAAGAAAAGCTCTCTCACACACACACAGCAAGGATGGAGTGAAAAAAGTGCGGTGCTTAAAGACACAGAGAGCAGGCAATGGCATTACCATAATCCCTAGGCCGTGCAGAGTTCATCGAGATATCCCGCTTGACCGTAGCTCGCTCGGTCTAAGCGCAGCGACTATTAGAAAAGTAGGCCCAAAATGAAGCCTGCCCCACAACGTCATTTGCTTTTGGGTGACAGTGAGAGAACCGTTAGGGTGAGAAGCACAATTCGACCTCAGGTACGTTCCTAAGGTCCTCCTGATCCGTGTAAGCCTAACCTCGACCGTGTGGCATTAACCCTTAACAGTAAAACAGGGTTTTTTGATCTCACAGATTACAATGACCCCTCTCCCCATAGGAATACATTGCCTGCACCCCGAAATTCAACCTGAAGCCTATGTGGGTTATGAATGCCGTATGAACCTGTCATCGATGACAGTCCATCAGGCCACTATGAGGTCTACCTGTGTCGATTCTAAGCTTCCTGGACCAACCGGAAGTGGTTAAAATCACCCTAAAAGTGTATATCCATACAATGCCTGCAGTTTGATAGACATAGTGCATTCAACCCTGTGTAAATCAGTCAGTTCTTAACGTAAGGACTTAAAACTCAGGATTCTATAAAAGCATACCCCAATGAGGATATGTGTTGACTTATAGCTTCCTGTCCCAACCGGAAGTGCCATAATTGGTGTCACAGGGGCTGTTTCTAAGGGTTAAAAAAGTCACATCTTTCCAAAACTTCATATGTGTGATTAGGCAACCCCCATGAACTGTAAATCAGTCATTTTTCCCATAAAATTTCAAAGGAAAACTAAATCACACAGACACACAACTTGGAAGGAGGGACGTATTGGGGTGCGTAGAGACAGACAGTGCCTGCAATAGTTAGCTTTGTTCGAGCTAAAAAAGAACCGTCCGACCTAGAGTTCTGAAACGTTAGAAACCTGTTCTAGACCTCAGGTCGATAGTGCGTGGTGAGTTACGTGGCTCTAGAAGGTTCTCGGACCGAGAAACAGCCTCGTACATTTGCAATGACTTCAATTCATTTTGACCATTACGAAAATGACGACATTTAGAAAAGTCTCAGAGATGCAAGACTAGGTGCATTGAAACCGGCAAAAGTGGATTTTCAGCACCAAATAGGGTTTTGCTTGGGCATCGAAGGACCTATCGAGCCAAAACTCGGGATTCGGGGTCGCCTCACATAGGCCTACACATAATGTTCGAACTGGACCCGCAGCTAGAACGTAACTATGTGTTTTACGTTTTTATTATGTTTTAAACTGAAGGCGCTGTGAATTATGGGCCTGCTCTGACATATGTTATAGTTGGCTTCTAAATGAGTTGGAAAAAGTGGGTTTGGTGTCAATTGATATCAGTTTGGTGTCAGAATGACATCTAATTGACTGATGGACACTGACTTGCTAGTTGACTTTTGTACATTTGCAATATGTTTAAACGGAGAGGGACCATCCCCAAAATGGCATTCTGAAATCAACACAAAAAATGGCATCACCACAGACTCCAGACTGTGCCGAGTTCAACGAGACACCCCGCTTGACCGTAGCTCGCTCTGAGTGCAGCGACCTTGAAAAAAAGAAGGCCAAAATGAAGCCTGGCCCTCAATGTCATTTGCTTTTGGATGACAGTGAGAGAACCGTTAGGGTGAGAAGCACAATTCGACCTCAGGTACGTTCCTAAGGTCCTCCCGATCCGTGCAAGCCTAACCTCGACCGTGTGGCATTAACCCTAAACAGTTAAAAGTAGGTGTTTACTTCAAACAGTTTGCATTGACTTCTCTCCCCATAGGAATACATTGCCTGCACCCCTAAATTCAACCGGAAGCCTATGTGGGTTATGAATGCTGTATGAACCTGTCATCGATGACAGTCCATCAGGCCACTATGAGGTCTACCTGTGTCAATTCTAAATTTCCTGGCCCAACCAGAAGTGGTTAAATTCACCCTAAAAGTGTTTTGAAACACATAACCTGTCATTATGAAAATCACTGCATTCAACCCTGTGTAGATCAGTCAATTCTTAACCTAAAGACTTAAAACTCAGGATTCTGTAAGAGGCTACCTCAGTCAAGACATGTGTTTACTTATAGCTTCCTGTGCCAACCGGAAGTGCCTTTAATTGGGTCACACTGTCTGTTTTGAAGGGTTAAAAAAGTCACATCTCTCCAAAACTTCATATGTGTGACTAGGTAACCCTCCTGAACTGTAAATCAGTCATTTCTCCCAACAGATGTCAAAGAAAAGCTCTCTCACACACACACAGCAAGGATGGAGTGAAAAAGTGCGGTGCTTAAACTTCTTGCTCCTACCTGAGACGCAGATGTCTCATCTAGACACCTGGAAATGCAAATGCACTACGCTAAATGCTAAATGTACTCGTTAAAACTCAAACGTTCATTAAAACACACATGCAGGGTATTGAATTAAAGCTACACTCGTTGTGAATCTAGCCAACAAGTCAGATTTTTAAAATGCTTTTCGGCGAAAGCATGAGAAGCTATTATCTGATAGCATACAACACCCCAAAATACCTGAAGGGGACGTAAACAAAATAATTAGCGTAGCCGGCGCTACACAAAACGCAGAAATAAAATATAAAACATTCATTACCTTTGATGATATTCTTTGTTGGCACTCCTATATGTTCCATAAACATCACAATTGGGTCTTTTTCCCGATTAAATCCGTCCATGTATGCCCAAAATATCCATTTGTATAGCCTGTCTGGTTCAGGAAAATCTCCGTTCCAAAACGCAACGTCATTTTTTAAAATGATATAAGTTGCCTATATTCTTTGACAAAACACTTCAACCTACTTTTGTAAGCCAACTTTAGGTATTTGTAAACGTTAATAATCGATCAAATTGATCACTGGGCGATCTGTATTCAATAGCAGCTACTCAAGAAAACGTTGTCCTTTGTCTCTCTTCAAAAATCGATTCCTGTATGCTGGACGAAATGAAGGATCTATTTGTCATTACACAAATGATTTTTGTCAATGAAAATGACGTTTTTGGCGACATCGTGTGGAAGTTGTAGGAACTGCAAGCTCCCTGCTATATATTTTTGCTTGCAATAAACAACTCAGAGACTGGCGGATTAATACTTTTCTGTGGTTTTTGTGACCAGGTTTTTCTTGGGATTTCGCTTGCTGTTCACCTTCTGCTTTTGGGTGACAGTGAGAGAACCGTTAGGGTGAGAAGCACAATTCGACCTCAGGTACGTTCCTAAGGTCCTCCTGATCCGTGTAAGCCTAACCTTGACCGTGTTGCATTAACCCTAAACAGTTAAAAGTAGGTGTTTACTTCAAACAGTTTGCATTGACTTCTCTCCCCATAGGAATACATTGCCTGCACCCCTAAATTCAACCGGAAGCCTATGTGGGTTATGAATGCTGTATGAACCTGTCATCGATGACAGTCCATCAGGCCACTATGAGGTCTACCTGTGTCGATTCTAAGCTTCCTGGACCAACCGGAAGTGGTTAAATTCACCCTAAAAGTGTTTTGAAACACATAACCTGTCATTATGAAAATCACTGCATTCAACCCTGTGTAGATCAGTCAATTCTTAACTTAAAGACTTAAAACTCAGGATTATGTAAGAGGCTACCTCAGTCAAGACATGTGTTTACTTATAGCTTCCTGTGCCAACCGGAAGTGCCTTTAATTGGGTCACACTGTCTGTTTTGAAGGGTTAAAAAAGTCACATCTCTCCAAAACTTCATATGTGTGACTAGGTAACCCTCCTGAACTGTAAACCAGTCATTTCTCCCAACAGATGTCAAAGAAAAGCTCTCTCACACACACACAGCAAGGATGAGGTGAAAAAAGTGCAGTCCGTAAAGACACAGAGAGCAGGCAATGGCATTACCATAATCCCTAGGCCGTGCAGAGTTCATCGAGATATCCCGCTTGACCGTAGCTCGCTCGGTCTAAGCGCAGCGACCATTAGAAAAGTAGGCCCAAAATTAAGCCTGCCCCACAACGTCATTTGCTTTTGGGTGACAGTGAGAGAACCGTTAGGGTGAGAAGCACAATTCGACCTCAGGTACGTTCCTAAGGTCCTCCTGATCCGTGTAAGCCTAACCTTGACCGTGTTGCATTAACCCTTAACAGTAAAACAGGGTTTTTTGATCTCACAGATTACAATGACTTCTCTCCCCATAGGAATACATTGCCTGCACCCCGAAATTCAACCTGAAGCCTATGTGGGTTATGAATGCCGTATGAACCTGTCATCGATGACAGTCCATCAGGCCACTATGAGGTCTACCTGTGTCGATTCTAAGCTTCCTGGACCAACCGGAAGTGGTTAAAATCACCCTAAAAGTGTGTATCCATACAATGCCTGCAGTTTGATAGACATAGTGCATTCAACCCTGTGTAAATCAGTCAGTTCTTAACGTAAGGACTTAAAACTCAGGATTCTGTAAAAGCATACCCCAATGAGGATATGTGTTGACTTATAGCTTCCTGTGCCAACCGGAAGTGCCATAATTGGTGTCACAGGGGCTGTTTCGAAGGGTTAAAAAAGTCACATCTTTCCAAAACTTCATATGTGTGATTAGGCAACCCCCATGAACTGTAAATCAGTCATTTTTC
The DNA here is from genome assembly GCF_013265735.2 of Oncorhynchus mykiss. Taxonomy (NCBI): domain Eukaryota; kingdom Metazoa; phylum Chordata; class Actinopteri; order Salmoniformes; family Salmonidae; genus Oncorhynchus; species Oncorhynchus mykiss. Next base: position 446,126 of record NW_023493689.1, read on the forward strand.
CCATAAAATTTCAAAGGAAAACTAAATCACACAGACACACAACTTGGAAGGAGGGACGTATTGGGGCGCGTAGAGACAGACAGTGCCTGCAATAGTTAGCTTTGTTCGAGCTAAAAAAGAACCGTCCGACCTAGAGTTCTGAAACGTTAGAAACCTGCTCTAGACCTCAGGTCGATAGTGCGTGGTGAGTTACGTGGCTCTAGAAGGTTATCGGACCGAGAAACAGCCTCGTACATTTGCAATGACTTCAATTCATTTTGACCATTACGAAAATTACGACATTTAGAAAAGTCTCAGAGACGCAAGACTAGGTGCATTGAAACCGGCTCGGCCCATAGAGACGGACCCCAACGTTTCTGTCCGATAGCTCATTCAAGGACCCCATAGCAAGGCATGGAAAAAAGTGGATTTTCAGCACCAATTAGGGTTTTGCTTGGGCACCGAAGGACCTATCGAGCCAAAACTCGGGATTCGGGGTCGCCTCACATAGGCCTACACATAATGTGGACCCGCAGCTAGAACGTAACTATGTGTTTTACGTTTTTATTATGTTTTAAACTGAAGGCGCTGTGAATTATGGGCCTGCTCTGACATATGTGATAGTTGGCTTCTAAATGAGTTGGAAAAAGTGGGTTTGGTGTCAATTGATATCAGTTTGGTGTCAGAATGACATCTAATTGACTGATGGACACTGACTTGCTAGTTGACTTTTGTACATTTGCAATATGTTTAAACGGAGAGGGACCATCCCCAAAATGGCATTCTGAAATCAACACAAAAAATGGCATCACCATAGACTCCAGACTGTGCCGAGTTCAACGAGACGCCCCGCTTGACCGTAGCTCGCTCTGAGTGCAGCGACCTTGAAAAAAAGAAGGCCAAAATGAAGCCTGGCCCTCAATGTCATTTGCTTTTGGGTGACAGTGAGAGAACCGTTAGGGTGAGAAGCACAATTCGACCTCAGGTACGTTCCTAAGGTCCTCCCGATCCGTGCAAGCCTAACCTCGACCGTGTGGCATTAACCCTTAACAGTTAAAAGTAGGTGTTTACTTCAAACAGTTTGCATTGACTTCTCTCCCCATAGGAATACATTGCCTGCACCCCTAAATTCAACCGGAAGCCTATGTGGGTTATGAATGCTGTATGAACCTGTCATCGATGACAGTCCATCAGGCCACTATGAGGTCTACCTGTGTCGATTCTAAGCTTCCTGGACCAACCGGAAGTGGTTAAATTCACCCTAAAAGTGTTTTGAAACACATAACCTGTCATTATGAAAATCACTGCATTCAACCCTGTGTAGATCAGTCAATTCTTAACTTAAAGACTTAAAACTCAGGATTCTGTAAGAGGCTACCTCAGTCAAGACATGTGTTTACTTATAGCTTCCTGTGCCAACCGGAAGTGCCTTTAATTGGGTCACACTCTCTGTTTTGAAGGGTTAAAAACGTCACATCTCTCCAAAACTTCATATGTGTGACTAGGTAACCCTCCTGAACTGTAAATCAGTCATTCCTCCCAACAGATGTCAAAGAAAAGCTCTCTCACACACACACAGCAAGGATGGAGTGAAAAAGTGCGGTGCTTAAAGACACAGAGAGCAGGCAATGGCATTACCATAATCCCTAGGCCGTGCAGAGTTCATCGAGATATCCCGCTTGACCGTAGCTCGCTCGGTCTAAGCGCAGCGACCATTAGAAAAGTAGGCCCAAAATGAAGCCTGCCCCACAACGTCATTTGCTTTTGGGTGACAGTGAGAGAACCGTTAGGGTGAGAAGCACAATTCGACCTCAGGTACGTTCCTAAGGTCCTCCCGATCCGTGCAAGCCTAACCTCGACTGTGTGGCATTAACCCGTAACAGTTAAAAGTAGGTGTTTACTTCAAACAGTTTGCATTGACTTCTCTCCCCATAGGAATACATTGCCTGCACCCCTAAATTCAACCGGAAGCCTATGTGGGTTATGAATGCTGTATGAACCTGTCATCGATGACAGTCCATCAGGCCACTATGAGGTCTACCTGTGTCGATTCTAAGCTTCCTGGACCAACCGGAAGTGGTTAAATTCACCCTAAAAGTGTTTTGAAACACATAACCTGTCATTATGAAAATCACTGCATTCAACCCTGTGTAGATCAGTCAATTCTTAACTTAAAGACTTAAAACTCAGGATTCTGTAAGAGGCTACCTCAGTCAAGACATGTGTTTACTTATAGCTTCCTGTGCCAACCGGAAGTGCCTTTAATTGGGTCACACTGTCTGTTTTGAAGGGTTAAAAAAGTCACATCTCTCCAAAACCTCATAAGTGTGACTAGGTAACCCTCCTGAACTGTAAATCAGTCATTTCTCCCAACAGATGTCAAAGAAAAGCTCTCTCACACACACACAGCAAGGATGGAGTGAAAAAGTGCGGTGCTTAAAGACACAGAGAGCAGGCAATGGCATTACCATAATCCCTAGGCCGTGCAGAGTTCATCGAGATATCCCGCTTGACCGTAGCTCGCTCGGTCTAAGCGCAGCGACCATTAGAAAAGTAGGCCCAAAATGAAAAACTTCATATGTGTGATTAGGCAACCCCCATGAACTGTAAATCAGTCATTTTTCCCATAAAATTTCAAAGGAAAACTAAATCACACAGACACACAACTTGGAAGGAGGGACGTATTGGGGCGCGTAGAGACAGACAGTGCCTGCAATAGTTAGCTTTGTTCGAGCTAAAAAAGAACCGTCCGACCTAGAGTTCTGAAACGTTAGAAACCTGCTCTAGACCTCAGGTCGATAGTGCGTGGTGAGTTACGTGGCTCTAGAAGGTTATCGGACCGAGAAACAGCCTCGTACATTTGCAATGACTTCAATTCATTTTGACCATTACGAAAATTACGACATTTAGAAAAGTCTCAGAGACGCAAGACTAGGTGCATTGAAACCGGCTCGGCCCATAGAGACGGACCCCAACGTTTCTGTCCGATAGCTCATTCAAGGACCCCATAGCAAGGCATGGAAAAAAGTGGATTTTCAGCACCAATTAGGGTTTTGCTTGGGCACCGAAGGACCTATCGAGCCAAAACTCGGGATTCGGGGTCGCCTCACATAGGCCTACACATAATGTGGACCCGCAGCTAGAACGTAACTATGTGTTTTACGTTTTTATTATGTTTTAAACTGAAGGCGCTGTGAATTATGGGCCTGCTCTGACATATGTGATAGTTGGCTTCTAAATGAGTTGGAAAAAGTGGGTTTGGTGTCAATTGATATCAGTTTGGTGTCAGAATGACATCTAATTGACTGATGGACACTGACTTGCTAGTTGACTTTTGTACATTTGCAATATGTTTAAACGGAGAGGGACCATCCCCAAAATGGCATTCTGAAATCAACACAAAAAATGGCATCACCATAGACTCCAGACTGTGCCGAGTTCAACGAGACGCCCCGCTTGACCGTAGCTCGCTCTGAGTGCAGCGACCTTGAAAAAAAGAAGGCCAAAATGAAGCCTGGCCCTCAATGTCATTTGCTTTTGGGTGACAGTGAGAGAACCGTTAGGGTGAGAAGCACAATTCGACCTCAGGTACGTTCCTAAGGTCCTCCCGATCCGTGCAAGCCTAACCTCGACCGTGTGGCATTAACCCTTAACAGTTAAAAGTAGGTGTTTACTTCAAACAGTTTGCATTGACTTCTCTCCCCATAGGAATACATTGCCTGCACCCCTAAATTCAACCGGAAGCCTATGTGGGTTATGAATGCTGTATGAACCTGTCATCGATGACATTCCATCAGGCCACTATGAGGTCTACCTGTGTCGATTCTAAGCTTCCTGGACCAACCGGAAGTGGTTAAATTCACCCTAAAAGTGTTTTGAAACACATAAAATGTCATTATGAAAATCACTGCATTCAACCCTGTGTAGATCAGTCAATTCCTAACTTAAAGACTTAAAACTCAGGATTCTGTAAGAGGCTACCTCAGTCAAGACATGTGTTTACTTATAGCTTCCTGTGCCAACCGGAAGTGCCTTTAATTGGGTCACACTGTCTGTTTTGTAGGGTTAAAAAAGTCACATCTCTCCAAAACGTAATATGTGTGACTAGGTAACCCTCCTGAACTGTAAATCAGTCATTTCTCCCAACAGATGTCAAAGAAAAGCTCTCTCACACACACACAGCAAGGATGGAGTGAAAAAGTGCGGTGCTTAAACTTCTTGCTCCTACCTGAGACGCAGATGTCTCATCTAGACACCTGGAAATGCAAATGCGCTACGCTAAATGCTAAATGTACTCGTTAAAACTCAAACGTTCATTAAAACACACATGCAGGGTATTGAATTAAAGCTACACTCGTTGTGAATCTAGCCAACAAGTCAGATTTTAAAAATGATTTTCGGCGAAAGCATGAGAAGCTATTATCTGATAGCATGCAACACCCCAAAATACCTGAAGGGGACGTAAACAAAAGAATTAGCGTAGCCGGCGCTACACAAAACGCAGAAATAAACTATAAAACATTAATTACCTTTGATGATATTCTTTGTTGGCACTCCTATATGTTCCATAAACATCACAATTGGGTCTTTTTCCCGATTAAATCCGTCCATGTATGCTCAAAATATCCATTTGTATAGCCTGTCTGGTTCAGGAAAAGCTCCGTTCCAAAACGCAACGTCATTTTTTTAAATTAACCCTAAACAGTTTGCATTGACTTCTCTCCCTATAGGAATACATTGCCTGCACCCCTAAATTCAACCGGAAGCCTATGTGGGTTATGAATGCTGTATGAACCTGTCATCGATGACAGTCCATCAGGCCACTATGAGGTCTACCTGTGTCGATTCTAAGCTTCCTGGACCAACCGGAAGTGGTTAAATTCACCCTAAAAGTGTTTTGAAACACATAACCTGTCATTATGAAAATCACTGCATTCAACCCTGTGTAGATCAGTCAATTCTTAACTTAAAGACTTAAAACTCAGGATTCTGTAAGAGGCTACCTCAGTCAAGACATGTGTTTACTTATAGCTTCCTGTGCCAACCGGAAGTGCCTTTAATTGGGTCACACTGTCTGTTTTGTAGGGTTAAAAAAGTCACATCTCTCCAAAACTTCATGTGTGTGACTAGGTAACCCTCCTGAACTGTAAATCAGTCATTTCTCCCAACAGATGTCAAAGAAAAGCTCTCTCACACACACACAGCAAGGATGGAGTGAAAAAGTGCGGTGCTTAAACTTCTTGCTCCTACCTGAGACGCAGATGTCTCATCTAGACACCTGGAAATGCAAATGCGCTACGCTAAATGCTAAATGTACTCGTTAAAACTCAAACGTTCATTAAAACACACATCCAGGGTATTGAATTAAAGCTACACTCGTTGTGAATCTAGCCAACAAGTCAGATTTTAAAAATGATTTTCGGCGAAAGCATGAGAAGCTATTATCTGATAGCATGCAACACCCCAAAATACCTGAAGGGGACGTAAACAAAAGAATTAGCGTAGCCGGCGCTACACAAAACGCAGAAATAAACTATAAAACATTAATTACCTTTGATGATATTCTTTGTTGGCACTCCTATATGTTCCATAAACATCACAATTGGGTCTTTTTCCCGATTAAATCCGTCCATGTATGCCCAAAATAACCATTTGTATAGCCTGTCTGGTTCAGGAAAAGCTCCGTTCCAAAACGCAACGTCATTTTTTAAAATTATATAAGTTGCCTATATTCTTTGACAAAACACTTCAACCTACTTTTGTAACCCAACTTTAGGTATTTGTAAACGTTAATAATCGAGCAAATTGATCACTGGGCGATCTGTATTCAATAGCAGCTACTCAAGAAAACGTTGTCCTTTGTCTCTTCAAAAATCGATTCCTGTATGCTGGACGAAATGAAGGATCTATTTGTCATTACACAAAGGTTTTTGTCAATGAAAATGACGTTTTTGGCGACATCGTGTGGAAGTTGTAGGAACTGCAAGCTCCCTGCTATATATTTTTGCTTGCAATAAACAACTCAGAGACTGGCGGATTAATACTTTTCTGTGGTTTTTGTGACCAGGTTTTTCTTGGGATTTCGCTTGCTGGTCACCTTCTGCTTTTGGGGTGACAGTGAGAGAACCGTTAGGGTGAGAAGCACAATTCGACCTCAGGTACGTTCCTAAGGTCCTCCCGATCCGTGCAAGCCTAACCTCGACCGTGTGGCATTAACCCTTAACAGTTAAAAGTAGGTGTTTACTTCAAACAGTTTGCATTGACTTCTCTCCCCATAGGAATACATTGCCTGCACCCCTAAATTCAACCGGAAGCCTATGTGGGTTATGAATGCTGTATGAACCTGTCATCGATGACAGTCCATCAGGCCACTATGAGGTCTACCTGTGTCGATTCTAAGCTTCCTGTGCCAACCGGAAGTGCCTTTAATTGGGTCACACTGTCTGTTTTGTAGGGTTAAAAAAGTCACATCTCTCCAAAACGTAATATGTGTGACTAGGTAACCCTCCTGAACTGTAAATCAGTCATTTCTCCCAACAGATGTCAAAGAAAAGCTCTCTCACACACACACAGCAAGGATGGAGTGAAAAAGTGCGGTGCTTAAACTTCTTGCTCCTACCTGAGACGCAGATGTCTCATCTAGACACCTGGAAATGCAAATGCGCTACGCTAAATGCTAAATGTACTCGTTAAAACTCAAACGTTCATTAAAACACACATGCAGGGTATTGAATTAAAGCTACACTCGTTGTGAATCTAGCCAACAAGTCAGATTTTAAAAATGATTTTCGGCGAAAGCATGAGAAGCTATTATCTGATAGCATGCAACACCCCAAAATACCTGAAGGGGACGTAAACAAAAGAATTAGCGTAGCCGGCGCTACACAAAACGCAGAAATAAACTATAAAACATTAATTACCTTTGATGATATTCTTTGTTGGCACTCCTATATGTTCCATAAACATCACAATTGGGTCTTTTTCCCGATTAAATCCGTCCATGTATGCTCAAAATATCCATTTGTATAGCCTGTCTGGTTCAGGAAAAGCTCCGTTCCAAAACGCAACGTCATTTTTTTAAATTAACCCTAAACAGTTTGCATTGACTTCTCTCCCTATAGGAATACATTGCCTGCACCCCTAAATTCAACCGGAAGCCTATGTGGGTTATGAATGCTGTATGAACCTGTCATCGATGACAGTCCATCAGGCCACTATGAGGTCTACCTGTGTCGATTCTAAGCTTCCTGGACCAACCGGAAGTGGTTAAATTCACCCTAAAAGTGTTTTGAAACACATAACCTGTCATTATGAAAATCACTGCATTCAACCCTGTGTAGATCAGTCAATTCTTAACTTAAAGACTTAAAACTCAGGATTCTGTAAGAGGCTACCTCAGTCAAGACATGTGTTTACTTATAGCTTCCTGTGCCAACCGGAAGTGCCTTTAATTGGGTCACACTGTCTGTTTTGTAGGGTTAAAAAAGTCACATCTCTCCAAAACTTCATGTGTGTGACTAGGTAACCCTCCTGAACTGTAAATCAGTCATTTCTCCCAACAGATGTCAAAGAAAAGCTCTCTCACACACACACAGCAAGGATGGAGTGAAAAAGTGCGGTGCTTAAACTTCTTGCTCCTACCTGAGACGCAGATGTCTCATCTAGACACCTGGAAATGCAAATGCGCTACGCTAAATGCTAAATGTACTCGTTAAAACTCAAACGTTCATTAAAACACACATCCAGGGTATTGAATTAAAGCTACACTCGTTGTGAATCTAGCCAACAAGTCAGATTTTAAAAATGATTTTCGGCGAAAGCATGAGAAGCTATTATCTGATAGCATGCAACACCCCAAAATACCTGAAGGGGACGTAAACAAAAGAATTAGCGTAGCCGGCGCTACACAAAACGCAGAAATAAACTATAAAACATTAATTACCTTTGATGATATTCTTTGTTGGCACTCCTATATGTTCCATAAACATCACAATTGGGTCTTTTTCCCGATTAAATCCGTCCATGTATGCCCAAAATAACCATTTGTATAGCCTGTCTGGTTCAGGAAAAGCTCCGTTCCAAAACGCAACGTCATTTTTTAAAATTATATAAGTTGCCTATATTCTTTGACAAAACACTTCAACCTACTTTTGTAACCCAACTTTAGGTATTTGTAAACGTTAATAATCGAGCAAATTGATCACTGGGCGATCTGTATTCAATAGCAGCTACTCAAGAAAACGTTGTCCTTTGTCTCTTCAAAAATCGATTCCTGTATGCTGGACGAAATGAAGGATCTATTTGTCATTACACAAAGGTTTTTGTCAATGAAAATGACGTTTTTGGCGACATCGTGTGGAAGTTGTAGGAACTGCAAGCTCCCTGCTATATATTTTTGCTTGCAATAAACAACTCAGAGACTGGCGGATTAATACTTTTCTGTGGTTTTTGTGACCAGGTTTTTCTTGGGATTTCGCTTGCTGGTCACCTTCTGCTTTTGGGGTGACAGTGAGAGAACCGTTAGGGTGAGAAGCACAATTCGACCTCAGGTACGTTCCTAAGGTCCTCCCGATCCGTGCAAGCCTAACCTCGACCGTGTGGCATTAACCCTTAACAGTTAAAAGTAGGTGTTTACTTCAAACAGTTTGCATTGACTTCTCTCCCCATAGGAATACATTGCCTGCACCCCTAAATTCAACCGGAAGCCTATGTGGGTTATGAATGCTGTATGAACCTGTCATCGATGACAGTCCATCAGGCCACTATGAGGTCTACCTGTGTCGATTCTAAGCTTCCTGGACCAACCGGAAGTGGTTAAATTGATCACTGGGCGATCTGTATTCAATAGCAGCTACTCAAGAAAACGTTGTCCTTTGTCTCTTCAAAAATCGATTCCTGTATGCTGGACGAAATGAAGGATCTATTTGTCATTACACAAAGGTTTTTGTCAATGAAAATGACGTTTTTGGCGACATCGTGTGGAAGTTGTAGGAACTGCAAGCTCCCTGCTATATATTTTTGCTTGCAATAAACAACTCAGAGACTGGCGGATTAATACTTTTCTGTGGTTTTTGTGACCAGGTTTTTCTTGGGATTTCGCTTGCTGGTCACCTTCTGCTTTTGGGGTGACAGTGAGAGAACCGTTAGGGTGAGAAGCACAATTCGACCTCAGGTACGTTCCTAAGGTCCTCCCGATCCGTGCAAGCCTAACCTCGACCGTGTGGCATTAACCCTTAACAGTTAAAAGTAGGTGTTTACTTCAAACAGTTTGCATTGACTTCTCTCCCCATAGGAATACATTGCCTGCACCCCTAAATTCAACCGGAAGCCTATGTGGGTTATGAATGCTGTATGAACCTGTCATCGATGACAGTCCATCAGGCCACTATGAGGTCTACCTGTGTCGATTCTAAGCTTCCTGGACCAACCGGAAGTGGTTAAATTCACCCTAAAAGTGTTTTGAAACACATAACCTGTCATTATGAAAATCACTGCATTCAACCCTGTGTAGATCAGTCAATTCTTAACTTAAAGACTTAAAACTCAGGATTCTGTAAGAGGCTACCTCAGTCAAGACATGTGTTTACTTATAGCTTCCTGTGCCAACCGGAAGTGCCTTTAATTGGGTCACACTCTCTGTTTTGAAGGGTTAAAAACGTCACATCTCTCCAAAACTTCATATGTGTGACTAGGTAACCCTCCTGAACTGTAAATCAGTCATTCCTCCCAACAGATGTCAAAGAAAAGCTCTCTCACACACACACAGCAAGGATGGAGTGAAAAAGTGCGGTGCTTAAAGACACAGAGAGCAGGCAATGGCATTACCATAATCCCTAGGCCGTGCAGAGTTCATCGAGATATCCCGCTTGACCGTAGCTCGCTCGGTCTAAGCGCAGCGACCATTAGAAAAGTAGGCCCAAAATGAAGCCTGCCCCACAACGTCATTTGCTTTTGGGTGACAGTGAGAGAACCGTTAGGGTGAGAAGCACAATTCGACCTCAGGTACGTTCCTAAGGTCCTCCCGATCCGTGCAAGCCTAACCTCGACTGTGTGGCATTAACCCGTAACAGTTAAAAGTAGGTGTTTACTTCAAACAGTTTGCATTGACTTCTCTCCCCATAGGAATACATTGCCTGCACCCCTAAATTCAACCGGAAGCCTATGTGGGTTATGAATGCTGTATGAACCTGTCATCGATGACAGTCCATCAGGCCACTATGAGGTCTACCTGTGTCGATTCTAAGCTTCCTGGACCAACCGGAAGTGGTTAAATTCACCCTAAAAGTGTTTTGAAACACATAACCTGTCATTATGAAAATCACTGCATTCAACCCTGTGTAGATCAGTCAATTCTTAACTTAAAGACTTAAAACTCAGGATTCTGTAAGAGGCTACCTCAGTCAAGACATGTGTTTACTTATAGCTTCCTGTGCCAACCGGAAGTGCCTTTAATTGGGTCACACTGTCTGTTTTGAAGGGTTAAAAAAGTCACATCTCTCCAAAACCTCATAAGTGTGACTAGGTAACCCTCCTGAACTGTAAATCAGTCATTTCTCCCAACAGATGTCAAAGAAAAGCTCTCTCACACACACACAGCAAGGATGGAGTGAAAAAGTGCGGTGCTTAAAGACACAGAGAGCAGGCAATGGCATTACCATAATCCCTAGGCCGTGCAGAGTTCATCGAGATATCCCGCTTGACCGTAGCTCGCTCGGTCTAAGCGCAGCGACCATTAGAAAAGTAGGCCCAAAATGAAGCCTGCCCCACAACGTCATTTGCTTTTGGGTGACAGTGAGAGAACCGTTAGGGTGAGAAGCACAATTCGACCTCAGGTACGTTTCTAAGGTCCTCCCGATCCGTGCAAGCCTAACCTCGACCGTGTGGCATTAACCCTAAACAGTTTGCATTGACTTCTCTCCCCATAGGAATACATTGCCTGCACCCCTAAATTCAACCGGAAGCCTATGTGGGTTATGAATGCTGTATGAACCTGTCATCGATGACAGTCCATCAGGCCACTATGAGGTCTACCTGTGTCGATTCTAAGCTTCCTGGACCAACCGGAAGTGGTTAAATTCACCCTAAAAGTGTTTTGAAACACATAACCTGTCATTATGAAAATCACTGCATTCAACCCTGTGTAGATCAGTCAATTCTTAACTTAAAGACTTAAAACTCAGGATTCTGTAAGAGGCTACCCCAGTCAAGACATGTGTTTACTTATAGCTTCCTGTGCCAACCGGAAGTGCCTTTAATTGGGTCACACTCTCTGTTTTGAAGGGTTAAAAACGTCACATCTCTCCAAAACTTCATATGTGTGACTAGGTAACCCTCCTGAACTGTAAATCAGTCATTCCTCCCAACAGATGTCAAAGAAAAGCTCTCTCACACACACACAGCAAGGATGGAGTGAAAAAGTGCGGTGCTTAAACTTCTTGCTCCTACCTGAGACGCAGATGTCTCATCTAGACACCTGGAAATGCAAATGCGCTACGCTAAATGCTAAATGTACTCGTTAAAACTCAAACGTTCATTAAAACACACATGCAGGGTATTGAATTAAAGCTACACTCGTTGTGAATCTAGCCAACAAGTCAGATTTTAAAAACGATTTTCGGTGAAAGCATGAGAAGCTATTATCTGATAGCATGCAACACTCCAAAATACCTGAAGGGGACGTAAACAAAAGAATTAGCGTAGCCGGCGCTACACAAAACGCAGAAATAAAATATAAAACATTCATTACCTTTGATGATATTCTTTGTTGGCACTCCTATGTGTTCCATAAACATCACAATTGAGTCTTTTTCCCGATTAAATCCGTCCATGTATGCCCAAAATATCCATTTGTATAGCCTGTCTGGTTCAGGAAAAGCTCCGTTCCAAAACGCAACGTCATTTTTAAAAATTATATAAGTTGCCTATATTCTTTGACAAAACACTTCAACCTACTTTTGTAACCCAACTTTAGGTATTTGTAAACGTTAATAATCGATCAAATTGATCACTGGGCGATCTGTATTCAATAGCAGCTACTCAAGAAAACGTTGTCCTCTTTTCAAAAATCGATTCCTGTATGCTGGACGAAATGAAGGATCTATTTGTCATTACACAAAGGATATTTGTCAATGAAAATGACGTTTTTGGCGACATCGTGTGGAAGTTGTAGGAACTGCAAGCTCCCTGCTATATATTTTTGCTTGCAATAAACAACTCAGAGACTGGCGGATTAATACTTTTCTGTGGTTTTTGTGACCAGGTTTTTCTTGGGATTTCGCTTGCTGTTCACCTGCTTTTGGGGTGACAGTGAGAGAACCGTTAGGGTGAGAAGCACAATTCGACCTCAGGTACGTTCCTAAGGTCCTCCCGATCCGTGCAAGCCTAACCTCGACCGTGTGGCATTAACCCTAAACAGTTAAAAGTAGGTGTTTACTTCAAACAGTTTGCATTGACTTCTCTCCCCATAGGAATACATTGCCTGCACCCCTAAATTCAACCGGAAGCCTATGTGGGTTATGAATGCTGTATGAACCTGTCATCGATGACAGTCCATCAGGCCACTATGAGGTCTACCTGTGTCGATTCTAAGCTTCCTGGACCAACCGGAAGTGGTTAAATTCACCCTAAAAGTGTTTTGAAACACATAACCTGTCATTATGAAAATCACTGCATTCAACCCTGTGTAGATCAGTCAATTCTTAACTTAAAGACTTAAAACTCAGGATTCTGTAAGAGGCTACCCCAGTCAAGACATGTGTTTACTTATAGCTTCCTGTGCCAACCGGAAGTGCCTTTAATTGGGTCACACTCTCTGTTTTGAAGGGTTAAAAACGTCACATCTCTCCAAAACTTCATATGTGTGACTAGGTAACCCTCCTGAACTGTAAATCAGTCATTCCTCCCAACAGATGTCAAAGAAAAGCTCTCTCACACACACACAGCAAGGATGGAGTGAAAAAGTGCGGTGCTTAAACTTCTTGCTCCTACCTGAGACGCAGATGTCTCATCTAGACACCTGGAAATGCAAATGCGCTACGCTAAATGCTAAATGTACTCGTTAAAACTCAAACGTTCATTAAAACACACATGCAGGGTATTGAATTAAAGCTACACTCGTTGTGAATCTAGCCAACAAGTCAGATTTTAAAAACGATTTTCGGTGAAAGCATGAGAAGCTATTATCTGATAGCATGCAACACTCCAAAATACCTGAAGGGGACGTAAACAAAAGAATTAGCGTAGCCGGCGCTACACAAAACGCAGAAATAAAATATAAAACATTCATTACCTTTGATGATATTCTTTGTTGGCACTCCTATGTGTTCCATAAACATCACAATTGAGTCTTTTTCCCGATTAAATCCGTCCATGTATGCCCAAAATATCCATTTGTATAGCCTGTCTGGTTCAGGAAAAGCTCCGTTCCAAAACGCAACGTCATTTTTAAAAATTATATAAGTTGCCTATATTCTTTGACAAAACACTTCAACCTACTTTTGTAACCCAACTTTAGGTATTTGTAAACGTTAATAATCGATCAAATTGATCACTGGGCGATCTGTATTCAATAGCAGCTACTCAAGAAAACGTTGTCCTCTTTTCAAAAATCGATTCCTGTATGCTGGACGAAATGAAGGATCTATTTGTCATTACACAAAGGATATTTGTCAATGAAAATGACGTTTTTGGCGACATCGTGTGGAAGTTGTAGGAACTGCAAGCTCCCTGCTATATATTTTTGCTTGCAATAAACAACTCAGAGACTGGCGGATTAATACTTTTCTGTGGTTTTTGTGACCAGGTTTTTCTTGGGATTTCGCTTGCTGTTCACCTTCTGCTTTTGGGTGACAGTGAGAGAACCGTTAGGGTGAGAAGCACAATTCGACCTCAGGTACGTTCCTAAGGTCCTCCCGATCCGTGCAAGCCTAACCTCGACCGTGTGGCATTAACCCTAAACAGTTAAAAGTAGGTGTTTACTTCAAACAGTTTGCATTGACTTCTCTCCCCATAGGAATACATTGCCTGCACCCCTAAATTCAACCGGAAGCCTATGTGGGTTATGAATGCTGTATGAACCTGTCATCGATGACAGTCCATCAGGCCACTATGAGGTCTACCTGTGTCGATTCTAAGCTTCCTGGACCAACCGGAAGTGGTTAAATTCACCCTAAAAGTGTTTTGAAACACATAACCTGTCATTATGAAAATCACTGCATTCAACCCTGTGTAGATCAGTCAATTCTTAACTTAAAGACTTAAAACTCAGGATTCTGTAAGAGGCTACCTCAGTCAAGACATGTGTTTACTTATAGCTTCCTGTGCCAACCGGAAGTGCCTTTAATTGGGTCACACTGTCTGTTTTGAAGGGTTAAAAAAGTCACATCTCTCCAAAACTTCATATGTGTGACTAGGTAACCCTCCTGAACTGTAAATCAGTCATTCCTCCCAACAGATGTCAAAGAAAAGCTCTCTCACACACACACAGCAAGGATGGAGTGAAAAAGTGCGGTGCTTAAACTTCTTGCTCCTACCTGAGACGCAGATGTCTCATCTAGACACCTGGAAATGCAAATGCGCTACGCTAAATGCTAAATGTACTCGTTAAAACTCAAACGTTCATTAAAACACACATGCAGGGTATTGAATTAAAGCTACACTCGTTGTGAATCTAGCCAACAAGTCAGATTTTAAAAACGATTTTCGGTGAAAGCATGAGAAGCTATTATCTGATAGCATGCAACACTCCAAAATACCTGAAGGGGACGTAAACAAAAGAATTAGCGTAGCCGGCGCTACACAAAACGCAGAAATAAAATATAAAACATTCATTACCTTTGATGATATTCTTTGTTGGCACTCCTATGTGTTCCATAAACATCACAATTGAGTCTTTTTCCCGATTAAATCCGTCCATGTATGCCCAAAATATCCATTTGTATAGCCTGTCTGGTTCAGGAAAAGCTCCGTTCCAAAACGCAACGTCATTTTTAAAAATTATATAAGTTGCCTATATTCTTTGACAAAACACTTCAACCTACTTTTGTAACCCAACTTTAGGTATTTGTAAACGTTAATAATCGATCAAATTGATCACTGGGCGATCTGTATTCAATAGCAGCTACTCAAGAAAACGTTGTCCTCTTTTCAAAAATCGATTCCTGTATGCTGGACGAAATGAAGGATCTATTTGTCATTACACAAAGGATATTTGTCAATGAAAATGACGTTTTTGGCGACATCGTGTGGAAGTTGTAGGAACTGCAAGCTCCCTGCTATATATTTTTGCTTGCAATAAACAACTCAGAGACTGGCGGATTAATACTTTTCTGTGGTTTTTGTGACCAGGTTTTTCTTGGGATTTCGCTTGCTGTTCACCTTCTGCTTTTGGGTGACAGTGAGAGAACCGTTAGGGTGAGAAGCACAATTCGACCTCAGGTACGTTCCTAAGGTCCTCCCGATCCGTGCAAGCCTAACCTCGACCGTGTGGCATTAACCCTAAACAGTTAAAAGTAGGTGTTTACTTCAAACAGTTTGCATTGACTTCTCTCCCCATAGGAATACATTGCCTGCACCCCTAAATTCAACCGGAAGCCTATGTGGGTTATGAATGCTGTATGAACCTGTCATCGATGACAGTCCATCAGGCCACTATGAGGTCTACCTGTGTCGATTCTAAGCTTCCTGGACCAACCGGAAGTGGTTAAATGCACCCTAAAAGTGTTTTGAAACACATAACCTGTCATTATGAAAATCACTGCATTCAACCCTGTGTAGATCAGTCAATTCTTAACTTAAAGACTTAAAACTCAGGATTCTGTAAGAGGCTACCTCAGTCAAGACATGTGTTTACTTATAGCTTCCTGTGCCAACCGGAAGTGCCTTTAATTGGGTCACACTGTCTGTTTTGAAGGGTTAAAAAAGTCACATCTCTCCAAAACTTCATATGTGTGACTAGGTAACCCTCCTGAACTGTAAATCAGTCATTTCTCCCAACAGATGTCAAAGAAAAGCTCTCTCACACACACACAGCAAGGATGAGGTGAAAAAAGTGCGGTGCGTAAAGACACAGAGAGCAGGCAATGGCATTACCATAATCCCTAGGCCGTGCAGAGTTCATCGAGATATCCCGCTTGACCGTAGCTCGCTCGGTCTAAGCGCAGCGACCATTAGAAAAGTAGGCCCAAAATTAAGCCTGCCCCACAACGTCATTTGCTTTTGGGTGACAGTGAGAGAACCGTTAGGGTGAGAAGCACAATTCGACCTCAGGTACGTTCCTAAGGTCCTCCTGATCCGTGTAAGCCTAACCTTGACCGTGTTGCATTAACCCTTAACAGTAAAACAGGGTTTTTTGATCTCACAGATTACAATGACTTCTCTCCCCATAGGAATACATTGCCTGCACCCCGAAATTCAACCTGAAGCCTATGTGGGTTATGAATGCCGTATGAACCTGTCATCAATGACAGTCCATCAGGCCACTATGAGGTCTGCCTGTGTCGATTCTAAGCTTCCTGAACCAACCGGAAGTGGTTAAAATCACCCTAAAAGTGTGTATCCATACAATGCCTGCAGTTTGATAGACATAGTGCATTCAACCCTGTGTAAATCAGTCAGTTCTTAACGTAAGGACTTAAAACTCAGGATTCTGTAAAAGCATACCCCAATGAGGATATGTGTTGACTTATAGCTTCCTGTGCCAACCGGAAGTGCCATAATTGGTGTCACAGGGGCTGTTTCGAAGGGTTAAAAAAGTCACATCTTTCCAAAACTTCATATGTGTGATTAGGCAACCCCCATGAACTGTAAATCAGTCATTTTTCCCATAAAATTTCAAAGGAAAACTAAATCACACAGACACACAACTTGGAAGGAGGGACGTATTGGGGTGCGTAGAGACAGCCTGCAATAGTTAGCTTTGTTCGAGCTAAAAAAGAACCGTCCGACCTAGAGTTCTGAAACGTTAGAAACCTGCTCTAGACCTCAGGTCGATAGTGCGTGGTGAGTTACGTGGCTCTAGAAGGTTATCGGACCGAGAAACAGCCTCGTACATTTGCAATGACTTCAATTCATTTTGACCATTACGAAAATGACGACATTTAGAAAAGTCTCAGAGACGCAAGACTAGGTGCATTGAAACCGGCTCGGCCCATAGAGACGGACCCCAACGTTTCTGTCCGATAGCTCATTCAAGGACCCCATAGCAAGGCATGGAAAAAAGTGGATTTTCAGCACCAATTAGGGTTTTGCTTGGGCACCGAAGGACCTATCGAGCCAAAACTCGGGATTCGGGGTCGCCTCACATAGGCCTACACATAATGTGGACCCGCAGCTAGAACGTAACTATGTGTTTTACGTTTTTATTATGTTTTAAACTGAAGGCGCTGTGAATTATGGGCCTGCTCTGACATATGTGATAGTTGGCTTCTAAATGAGTTGGAAAAAGTGGGTTTGGTGTCAATTGATATCAGTTTGGTGTCAGAATGACATCTAATTGACTGATGGACACTGACTTGCTAGTTGACTTTTGTACATTTGCAATATGTTTAAACGGAGAGGGACCATCCCCAAAATGGCATTCTGAAATCAACACAAAAAATGGCATCACCATAGACTCCAGACTGTGCCGAGTTCAACGAGACGCCCCGCTTGACCGTAGCTCGCTCTGAGTGCAGCGACCTTGAAAAAAAGAAGGCCAAAATGAAGCCTGGCCCTCAATGTCATTTGCTTTTGGGTGACAGTGAGAGAACCGTTAGGGTGAGAAGCACAATTCGACCTCAGGTACGTTCCTAAGGTCCTCCCGATCCGTGCAAGCCTAAGCTCGACCGTGTGGCATTAACCCTTAACAGTTAAAAGTAGGTGTTTACTTCAAACAGTTTGCATTGACTTCTCTCCCCATAGGAATACATTGCCTGCACCCCTAAATTCAACCGGAAGCCTATGTGGGTTATGAATGCTGTATGAACCTGTCATCGATGACAGTCCATCAGGCCACTATGAGGTCTACCTGTGTCGATTCTAAGCTTCCTGGACCAACCGGAAGTGGTTAAATTCACCCTAAAAGTGTTTTGAAACACATAAAATGTCATTATGAAAATCACTGCATTCAACCCTGTGTAGATCAGTCTTAACTTAAAGACTTAAAACTCAGGATTCTGTAAGAGGCTACCTCAGTCAAGACATGTGTGTACTTATAGCTTCCTGTGCCAACCGGAAGTGCCTTTAATTGGGTCACACTGTCTGTTTTGTAGGGTTAAAAAAGTCACATCTCTCCAAAACTTCATATGTGTGACTAGGTAACCCTCCTGAACTGTAAATCAGTCATTTATCCCAACAGATGTCAAAGAAAAGCTCTCTCACACACACACAGCAAGGATGGAGTGAAAAAGTGCGGTGCTTAAACTTCTTGCTCCTACCTGAGACGCAGATGTCTCATCTAGACACCTGGAAATGCAAATGCGCTACGCTAAATGCTAAATGTACTCGTTAAAACTCAAACGTTCATTAAAACACACATGCAGGGTATTGAATTAAAGCTACACTCGTTGTGAATCTAGCCAACATCTAGCCAACAAGTCAGATTTTTAAAATGATTTTCGGCGAAAGCATGAGAAGCTATTATCTGATAGCATGCAACACCCCAAAATACCTGAAGGGGACGTAAACAAAAGAATTAGCGTAGCCGGCGCTACACAAAACGCAGAAATAAAATATAAAACATTCATTACCTTTGATGATATTCTTTGTTGGCACTCCTATATGTTCCATAAACATCACAATTGGGTCTTTTTCCCGATTAAATCCGTCCATGTATGCCCAAAATATCCATTTGTATAGCCTGTCTGGTTCAGGAAAATCTCCGTTCCAAAACGCAACGTCATTTTTTAAAATGATATAAGTTGCCTATATTCTTTGACAAAACACTTCAACCTACTTTTGTAACCCAACTTTAGGTATTTGTAAACGTTAATAATCGATCAAATTGATCACTGGGCGATCTGTATTCAATAGCAGCTACTCAAGAAAACGTTGTCCTTTGTCTCTCTTCAAAAATCGATTCCTGTATGCTGGACGAAATGAAGGATCTATTTGTCATTACACAAATGATTTTTGTCAATGAAAATGACGTTTTTGGCGACATCGTGTGGAAGTTGTAGGAACTGCAAGCTCCCTGCTATATATTTTTGCTTGCAATAAACAACTCAGAGACTGGCGGATTAATACTTTTCTGTGGTTTTTGTGACCAGGTTTTTCTTGGGATTTCGCTTGCTGTTCACCTTCTGCTTTTGGGTGACAGTGAGAGAACCGTTAGGGTGAGAAGCACAATTCGACCTCAGGTACGTTCCTAAGGTCCTCCCGATCCGTGCAAGCCTAACCTTGACCGTGTGGCATTAACCCTAAACAGTTAAAAGTAGGTGTTTACTTCAAACAGTTTGCATTGACTTCTCTCCCCATAGGAATACATTGCCTGCACCCCTAAATTCAACCGGAAGCCTATGTGGGTTATGAATGCTGTATGAACCTGTCATCGATGACATTCCATCAGGCCACTATGAGGTCTACCTGTGTCGATTCTAAGCTTCCTGGACCAACCGGAAGTGGTTAAAATCACCCTAAAAGTGTATATCCATACAATGCCTGCAGTTTGATAGACATAGTGCATTCAACCCTGTGTAAATCAGTCAGTTCTTAACGTAAGGACTTAAAACTCAGGATTCTGTAAAAGCATACCCCAATGAGGATACGTGTTGACTTATAGCTTCCTGTGCCAACCGGAAGTGCCATAATTGGTGTCACAGGGGCTGTTTCGAAGGGTTAAAAAAGTCACATCTTTCCAAAACTTCATATGTGTGATTAGGCAACCCCCATGAACTGTAAATCAGTCATTTTTCCCATAAAATTTCAAAGGAAAACTAAATCACACAGACACACAACTTGGAAGGAGGGACGTATTGGGGTGCGTAGAGACAGACAGTGCCTGCAATAGTTAGCTTTGTTCGAGCTAAAAAAGAACCGTCCGACCTAGAGTTCTGAAACGTTAGAAACCTGTTCTAGACCTCAGGTCGATAGTGCGTGGTGAGTTACGTGGCTCTAGAAGGTTCTTGGACCGAGAAACAGCCTCGTACATTTGCAATGACTTCAATTCATTTTGACCATTACGAAAATGACGACATTTAGAAAAGTCTCAGAGACGCAAGACTAGGTGCATTGAAACCGGCTCGGCCCATAGAGACGGACCCCAACGTTTCTGTCCGATAGCTCATTCAAGGACCCCATAGCAAGGCATGGAAAAAAGTGGATTTTCAGCACCAATTAGGGTTTTGCTCGAAGGACCTATCGAGCCAAAACTCGGGATTCGGGGTCGCCTCACATAGGCCTACACATAATGTTCGAACTGGACCCGCAGCTAGAACGTAACTATGTGTTTTACGTTTTTATTATGTTTTAAACTGAAGGCGCTGTGAATTATGGGCCTGCTCTGACATATGTGATAGTTGGCTTCTAAATGAGTTGGAAAAAGTGGGTTTGGTGTCAATTGATATCAGTTTGGTGTCAGAATGACATCTAATTGACTGATGGACACTGACTTGCTAGTTGACTTTTGTATATTTGCAATATGTTTAAACGGAGAGGGACCATCCCCAAAATGGCATTCTGAAATCAACACAAAAAATGGCATCACCATAGACTCCAGACTGTGCCGAGTTCAACGAGACGCCCCGCTTGACCGTAGCTCGCTCTGAGTGCAGCGACCTTGAAAAAAAGAAGGCCAAAATGAAGCCTGGCCCTCAATGTCATTTGCTTTTGGGTGACAGTGAGAGAACCGTTAGGGTGAGAAGCACAATTCGACCTCAGGTACGTTCCTAAGGTCCTCCCGATCCGTGCAAGCCTAACCTCGACCGTGTGGCATTAACCCTTAACTGTTAAAAGTAGGTGTTTACTTCGAACAGTTTGCAATGACTTCTCTCCCCATAGGAATACATTGCCTGCACCCCTAAATTCAACCGGAAGCCTATGTGGGTTATGAATGCTGTATGAACCTGTCATCGATGACAGTCCATCAGGCCACTATGAGGTCTACCTGTGTCGATTCTAAGCTTCCTGGACCAACCGCAAGTGGTTAAATTCACCCTAAAAGTGTTTTGAAACACATAACCTGTCACTATGAAAATCAATGCATTCAACCCTGTGTAGATCAGTCAATTCTTAACTTAAAGACTTAAAACTCAGGATTCTGTAAGAGGCTACCTCAGTCAAGACATGTGTTTACTTATAGCTTCCTGTGCCAACCGGAAGTGCCTTTAATTGGGTCACACTGTCTGTTTTGAAGGGTTAAAAAAGTCACATCTCTCCAAAACTTCATAAGTGTGACTAGGTAACCCTCCTGAACTGTAAATCAGTCATTTCTCCCAACAGATGTCAAAGAAAAGCTCTCTCACACACACACAGCAAGGATGGAGTGAAAAAGTGCGGTGCTTAAAGACACAGAGAGCAGGCAATGGCATTACCATAATCCCTAGGCCGTGCAGAGTTCATCGAGATATCCCGCTTGACCGTAGCTCGCTCGGTCTAAGCGCAGCGACCATTAGAAAAGTAGGCCCAAAATGAAGCCTGCCCCACAACGTCATTTGCTTTTGGGTGACAGTGAGAGAACCGTTAGGGTGAGAAGCACAATTCGACCTCAGGTACGTTCCTAAGGTCCTCCCGATCCGTGCAAGCCTAACCTTGACCGTGTGGCATTAACCCTTAACAGTAAAACAGTTTTTTTTGATCTCACAGATTACAATGACTTCTCTCCCCATAGGAATACATTGCCTGCACCCCGAAATTCAACCTGAAGCCTATGTGGGTTATGAATGCCGTATGAACCTGTCATCGATGACAGTCCATCAGGCCACTATGAGGTCTACCTGTGTCGATTCTAAGCTTCCTGGACCAACCGGAAGTGGTTAAAATCACCCTAAAAGTGTATATCCATACAATGCCTGCAGTTTGATAGACATAGTGCATTCAACCCTGTGTAAATCAGTCAGTTCTTAACGTAAGGACTTAAAACTCAGGATTCTGTAAAAGCATACCCCAATGAGGATATGTGTTGACTTATAGCTTCCTGTGCCAACCGGAAGTGCCATAATTGGTGTCACAGGGGCTGTTTCGAAGGGTTAAAAAAGTCACATCTTTCCAAAACTTCATATGTGTGATTAGGCAACCCCCATGAACTGTAAATCAGTCATTTTTCCCATAAAATTTCAAAGGAAAACTAAATCACACAGACACACAACTTGGAAGGAGGGACGTATTGGGGTGCGTAGAGACAGACAGTGCCTGCAATAGTTAGCTTTGTTCGAGCTAAAAAAGAACCGTCCGACCTAGAGTTCTGAAACGTTAGAAACCTGTTCTAGACCTCAGGTCGATAGTGCGTGGTGAGTTACGTGGCTCTAGAAGGTTCTTGGACCGAGAAACAGCCTCGTACATTTGCAATGACTTCAATTCATTTTGACCATTACGAAAATGACGACATTTAGAAAAGTCTCAGAGACGCAAGACTAGGTGCATTGAAACCGGCTCGGCCCATAGAGACGGACCCCAACGTTTCTGTCCGATAGCTCATTCAAGGACCCCATAGCAAGGCATGGAAAAAAGTGGATTTTTAGCACCAATTAGGGTTTTGCTCGAAGGACCTATCGAGCCAAAACTCGGGATTCGGGGTCGCCTCACATAGGCCTACACATAATGTTCGAACTGGACCCGCAGCTAGAACGTAACTATGTGTTTTACGTTTTTATTATGTTTTAAACTGAAGGCGCTGTGAATTATGGGCCTGCTCTGA
Source organism: Oncorhynchus mykiss (assembly GCF_013265735.2). Classification (NCBI taxonomy): domain Eukaryota; kingdom Metazoa; phylum Chordata; class Actinopteri; order Salmoniformes; family Salmonidae; genus Oncorhynchus; species Oncorhynchus mykiss. Next base: position 468,933 of record NW_023493689.1, read on the forward strand.
CATATGTGATAGTTGGCTTCTAAATGAGTTGTAAAAAGTGGGTTTGGTGTCAATTGATATCAGTTTGGTGTCAGAATGACATCTAATTGACTGATGGACACTGACTTGCTAGTTGACTTTTGTATATTTGCAATATGTTTAAACGGAGAGGGACCATCCCCAAAATGGCATTCTGAAATCAACACAAAAAATGGCATCACCATAGACTCCAGACTGTGCCGAGTTCAACGAGACGCCCCGCTTGACCGTAGCTCGCTCTGAGTGCAGCGACCTTGAAAAAAAGAAGGCCAAAATGAAGCCTGGCCCTCAATGTCATTTGCTTTTGGGTGACAGTGAGAGAACCGTTAGGGTGAGAAGCACAATTCGACCTCAGGTACGTTCCTAAGGTCCTCCCGATCCGTGCAAGCCTAGCCTCGACCGTGTGGCATTAACCCTTAACTGTTAAAAGTAGGTGTTTACTTCGAACAGTTTGCAATGACTTCTCTCCCCATAGGAATACATTGCCTGCACCCCTAAATTCAACCGGAAGCCTATGTGGGTTATGAATGCTGTATGAACCTGTCATCGATGACAGTCCATCAGGCCACTATGAGGTCTACCTGTGTCGATTCTAAGCTTCCTGGACCAACCGCAAGTGGTTAAATTCACCCTAAAAGTGTTTTGAAACACATAACCTGTCATTATGAAAATCAATGCATTCAACCCTGTGTAGATCAGTCAATTCTTAACTTAAAGACTTAAAACTCAGGATTCTGTAAGAGGCTACCTCAGTCAAGACATGTGTTTACTTATAGCTTCCTGTGCCAACCGGAAGTGCCTTTAATTGGGTCACACTGTCTGTTTTGAAGGGTTAAAAAAGTCACATCTCTCCAAAACTTCATAAGTGTGACTAGGTAACCCTCCTGAACTGTAAATCAGTCATTTCTCCCAACAGATGTCAAAGAAAAGCTCTCTCACACACACACAGCAAGGATGGAGTGAAAAAGTGCGGTGCTTAAAGACACAGAGAGCAGGCAATGGCATTACCATAATCCCTAGGCCGTGCAGAGTTCATCGAGATATCCCGCTTGACCGTAGCTCGCTCGGTCTAAGCGCAGCGACCATTAGAAAAGTAGGCCCAAAATGAAGCCTGCCCCACAACGTCATTTGCTTTTGGGTGACAGTGAGAGAACCGTTAGGGTGAGAAGCACAATTCGACCTCAGGTACGTTCCTAAGGTCCTCCCGATCCGTGCAAGCCTAACCTTGACCGTGTGGCATTAACCCTTAACAGTAAAACAGTTTTTTTTGATCTCACAGATTACAATGACTTCTCTCCCCATAGGAATACATTGCCTGCACCCCGAAATTCAACCTGAAGCCTATGTGGGTTATGAATGCCGTATGAACCTGTCATCGATGACAGTCCATCAGGCCACTATGAGGTCTACCTGTGTCGATTCTAAGCTTCCTGGACCAACCGGAAGTGGTTAAATTCACCCTAAAAGTGTTTTGAAAAACATAACCTGTCATTATGAAAATCATTGCATTCAACCCTGTGTAGATCAGTCAATTCTTAACTTAAAGACTTAAAACTCAGGATTCTGTAAGAGGCTACCTCAGTCAATACATGTGTTTACTTATAGCTTCCTGTGCCAACCGGAAGTGCCTTTAATTGGGTCACACTCTCTGTTTTGAAGGGTTAAAAACGTCACATCTCTCCAAAACTTCATATGTGTGACTAGGTAACCCTCCTGAACTGTAAATCAGTCATTCCTCCCAACAGATGTCAAAGAAAAGCTCTCTCACACACACACAGCAAGGATGGAGTGAAAAAGTGCGGTGCTTAAACTTCTTGCTCCTACCTGAGACGCAGATGTCTCATCTAGACACCTGGAAATGCAAATGCGCTACGCTAAATGCTAAATGTACTCGTTAAAACTCAAACGTTCATTAAAACACACATGCAGGGTATTGAATTAAAGCTACACTCGTTGTGAATCTAGCCAACAAGTCAGAATTTTAAAATGCTCTTCGGCGAAAGCATGAGAAGCTATTATCTGATAGCATGCAACACCCCAAAATACCTGAAGGGGACGTAAACAAAATAATTAGCGTAGCCGGCGCTACACAAAACGCAGAAATAAAATATAAAACATTCATTACCTTTGATGATATTCTTTGTTGGCACTCCTATATGTTCCATAAACATCACAATTGGGTCTTTTTCCCGATTAAATCCGTCCATGTATGCCCAAAATATCCATTTGTATAGCCTGTCTGGTTCAGGAAAAGCTCCGTTCCAAAACGCAACGTCATTTTTAAAAATTATATAAGTTGCCTATATTCTTTGACAAAACACTTCAACCTACTTTTGTAAGCCAACTTTAGGTATTTGTAAACGTTAATAATCGATCAAATTGATCACTGGGCGATCTGTATTCAATAGCAGCTACTCAAGAAAACGTTGTCCTTTGTCTCTCTTCAAAAATCGATTCCTGTATGCTGGACGAAATGAAGGATCTATTTGTCATTACACAAATGATTTTTGTCAATGAAAATGACGTTTTTGGCGACATCGTGTGGAAGTTGTAGGAACTGCAAGCTCCCTGCTATATATTTTTGCTTGCAATAAACAACTCAGAGACTGGCGGATTAATACTTTTCTGTGGTTTTTGTGACCAGGTTTTTGTGACCAAGCGCAGCGACCATTAGAAAAGTAGGCCCAAAATGAAGCCTGCCCCACAACGTCATTTGCTTTTGGGTGACAGTGAGAGAACCGTTAGGGTGAGAAGCACAATTCTACCTCAGGTACGTTCCTAAGGTCCTCCCGATCCGTGCAAGCCTAACCTTGACCGTGTGGCATTAACCCTTAACAGTAAAACAGGTTTTTTTTGATCTCACAGATTACAATGACTTCTCTCCCCATAGGAATACATTGCCTGCACCCCGAAATTCAACCTGAAGCCTATGTGGGTTATGAATGCCGTATGAACCTGTCATCGATGACAGTCCATCACGCCACTATGAGGTCTACCTGTGTCGATTCTAAGCTTCCTGGACCAACCGGAAGTGGTTAAAATCACCCTAAAAGTGTATATCCATACAATGCCTGCAGTTTGATAGACATAGTGCATTCAACCCTGTTTAAATCAGTCAGTTCTTAACGTAAGGACTTAAAACTCAGGATTCTGTAAAAGCATACCCCAATGAGGATATGTGTTGACTTATAGCTTCCTGTCCCAACCGGAAGTGCCATAATTGGTGTCACAGGGGCTGTTTCAAAGGGTTAAAAAAGTCACATCTTTCCAAAACTTCATATGTGTGATTAGGCAACCCCCATGAACTGTAAATCAGTCATTTTTCCCATAAAATTTCAAAGGAAAACTAAATCACACAGACACACAACTTGGAAGGAGGGACGTATTGGGGTGCGAAGAGACAGACAGTGCCTGCAATAGTTAGCTTTGTTCGAGCTAAAAAAGAACCGTCCAACCTAGAGTTCTGAAACTTTAGAAACCTGTTCTAGACCTCAGGTCGATAGTGCGTGGTGAGTTACGTGGCTCTAGAAGGTTCTCGGACCGAGAAACAGCCTCGTACATTTGCAATGACTTCAATTCATTTTGACCATTACGAAAATGACGACATTTAGAAAAGTCTCAGAGACGCAAGACTAGGTGCATTGAAACCGGCTCGGCCCATAGAGACGGACCCCAACGTTTCTGTCCGATAGCTCATTCAAGGACCCCATAGCAAGGCATGGAAAAAAAGTGGATTTTCAGCACCGATTAGGGTTTTGCTCGGGCACCGAAGGACCTTTCGAGTCAAAACTCGGGATTCGGGGTCGCCTCACATAGGCCTACACATAATGTTCGAACTGGACCCGCAGCTAGAACGTAACTATGTGTTTTACGTTTTTATTATGTTTTAAACTGAAGGCGCTGTGAATTATGGGCCTGCTCTGACATATGTGATAGTTGGCTTCTAAATGAGTTGGAAAAAGTGGGTTTGGTGTCAATTGATATCAGTTTGGTGTCAGAATGACATCTAATTGACTGATGGACACTGACTTGCTAGTTGACTTTTGTACATTTGCAATATGTTTAAACGGAGAGGGACCATCCCCAAAATGGCATTCTGAAATCAACACAAAAAATGGCATCACCATAGACTCCAGACTGTGCCGAGTTCAACGAGACGCCCCGCTTGACCGTAGCTCGCTCTGAGTGCAGCGACCTTGAAAAAAAGAAGGCCAAAATGAAGCCTGGCCCTCAATGTCATTTGCTTTTGGGTGACAGTGAGAGAACCGTTAGGGTGAGAAGCACAATTCGACCTCAGGTACGTTCCTAAGGTCCTCCCGATCCGTGCAAGCCTAACCTCGACCGTGTGGCATTAACCCTAAACAGTTTGCATTGACTTCTCTCCCCATAGGAATACATTGCCTGCACCCCTAAATTCAACCGGAAGCCTATGTGGGTTATGAATGCTGTATGAACCTGTCATCGATGACAGTCCATCAGGCCACTATGAGGTCTACCTGTGTCGATTCTAAGCTTCCTGGACCAACCGGAAGTGGTTAAATTCACCCTAAAAGTGTTTTGAAACACATAACCTGTCATTATGAAAATCACTGCATTCAACCCTGTGTAGATCAGTCAATTCTTAACTTAAAGACTTAAAACTCAGGATTCTGTAAGAGGCTACCTCAGTCAAGACATGTGTTTACTTATAGCTTCCTGTGCCAACCGGAAGTGCCTTTAATTGGGTCACACTCTCTGTTTTGAAGGGTTAAAAACGTCACATCTCTCCAAAACATCATATGTGTGACTAGGTAACCCTCCTGAACTGTAAATCAGTCATGTCTCCCAACAGATGTCAAAGAAAAGCTCTCTCACACACACACAGCAAGGATGGAGTGAAAAAGTGCGGTGCTTAAACTTCTTGCTCCTACCTGAGACGCAGATGTCTCATCTAGACACCTGTAAATGCAAATGCGCTACGCTAAATGCTAAATGTACTCGTTAAAACTCTAACGTTCATTAAAACACACATGCAGGGTATTGAATTAAAGCTACACTCGTTGTGAATCTAGCCAACAAGTCAGAATTTTAAAATGCTTTTCGGCGAAAGCATGAGAAGCTATTATCTGATAGCATGCAACACCCCAAAATACCTGAAGGGGACGTAAACAAAATAATTAGCGTAGCCGGCGCTACACAAAACGCAGAAATAAAATATAAAACATTCATTACCTTTGATGATATTCTTTGTTGGCACTCCTATATGTTCCATAAACATCACAATTGGGTCTTTTTCCCGATTAAATCCGTCCATGTATGCCCAAAATATCCATTTGTATAGCCTGTCTGGTTCAGGAAAAGCTCCGTTCCAAAACGCAACGTCATTTTTAAAAATTATATAAGTTGCCTATATTCTTTGACAAAACACTTCAACCTACTTTTGTAAGCCAACTTTAGGTATTTGTAAACGTTAATAATCGATCAAATTGATCACTGGGCGATCTGTATTTGATAGCAGCTACTCAAGAAAACGTTGTCCTTTGTCTCTCTTCAAAAATCGATTCCTGTATGCTGGACGAAATGAAGGATCTATTTGTCATTACACAAAGGATTTTTGTCAATGAAAATGACGTTTTTGGCGACATCGTGTGGAAGTTGTAGGAACTGCAAGCTCCCTGCTATATATTTTTGCTTGCAATAAACAACTCAGAGACTGGCGGATTAATACTTTTCTGTGGTTTTTGTGACCAGGTTTTTGTGACCAAGCGCAGCGACCATTAGAAAAGTAGGCCCAAAATGAAGCCTGCCCCACAACGTCATTTGCTTTTGGGTGACAGTGAGAGAACCGTTAGGGTGAGAAGCACAATTCGACCTCAGGTACGTTCCTAAGGTCCTCCCGATCCGTGCAAGCCTAACCTTGACCGTGTGGCATTAACCCTTAACAGTAAAACAGTTTTTTTTTGATCTCACAGATTACAATGACTTCTCTCCCCATAGGAATACATTGCCTGCACCCCGAAATTCAACCTGAAGCCTATGTGGGTTATGAATGCCGTATGAACCTGTCATCGATGACAGTCCATCACGCCACTATGAGGTCTACCTGTGTCGATTCTAAGCTTCCTGGACCAACCGGAAGTGGTTAAATTCACCCTAAAAGTGTTTTGAAACACATAACCTGTCATTATGAAAATCACTGCATTCAACCCTGTGTAGATCAGTCAATTCTTAACTTAAAGACTTAAAACTCAGGATTCTGTAAGAGGCTACCTCAGTCAAGACATGTGTTTACTTATAGCTTCCTGTGCCAACCGGAAGTGCCTTTAATTGGGTCACACTCTCTGTTTTGAAGGGTTAAAAACGTCACATCTCTCCAAAACATCATATGTGTGACTAGGTAACCCTCCTGAACTGTAAATCAGTCATGTCTCCCAACAGATGTCAAAGAAAAGCTCTCTCACACACACACAGCAAGGATGGAGTGAAAAAGTGCGGTGCTTAAACTTCTTGCTCCTACCTGAGACGCAGATGTCTCATCTAGACACCTGGAAATGCAAATGCGCTACGCTAAATGCTAAATGTACTCGTTAAAACTCTAACGTTCATTAAAACACACATGCAGGGTATTGAATTAAAGCTACACTCGTTGTGAATCTAGCCAACAAGTCAGAATTTTAAAATGCTTTTCGGCGAAAGCATGAGAAGCTATTATCTGATAGCATGCAACACCCCAAAATACCTGAAGGGGACGTAAACAAAATAATTAGCGTAGCCGGCGCTACACAAAACGCAGAAATAAAATATAAAACATTCATTACCTTTGATGATATTCTTTGTTGGCACTCCTATATGTTCCATAAACATCACAATTGGGTCTTTTTCCCGATTAAATCCGTCCATGTATGCCCAAAATATCCATTTGTATAGCCTGTCTGGTTCAGGAAAAGCTCCGTTCCAAAACGCAACGTCATTTTTAAAAATTATATAAGTTGCCTATATTCTTTGACAAAACACTTCAACCTACTTTTGTAAGCCAACTTTAGGTATTTGTAAACGTTAATAATCGATCAAATTGATCACTGGGCGATCTGTATTTGATAGCAGCTACTCAAGAAAACGTTGTCCTTTGTCTCTCTTCAAAAATCGATTCCTGTATGCTGGACGAAATGAAGGATCTATTTGTCATTACACAAAGGATTTTTGTCAATGAAAATGACGTTTTTGGCGACATTGTGTGGAAGTTGTAGGAACTGCAAGCTCCCTGCTATATATTTTTGCTTGCAATAAACAACTCAGAGACTGGCGGATTAATACTTTTCTGTGGTTTTTGTGACCAGGTTTTTGTGACCAAGCGCAGCGACCATTAGAAAAGTAGGCCCAAAATGAAGCCTGCCCCACAACGTCATTTGCTTTTGGGTGACAGTGAGAGAACCGTTAGGGTGAGAAGCACAATTCGACCTCAGGTACGTTCCTAAGGTCCTCCCGATCCGTGCAAGCCTAACCTTGACCGTGTGGCATTAACCCTTAACAGTAAAACAGTTTTTTTTTGATCTCACAGATTACAATGACTTCTCTCCCCATAGGAATACATTGCCTGCACCCCGAAATTCAACCTGAAGCCTATGTGGGTTATGAATGCCGTATGAACCTGTCATCGATGACAGTCCATCACGCCACTATGAGGTCTACCTGTGTCGATTCTAAGCTTCCTGGACCAACCGGAAGTGGTTAAAATCACCCTAAAAGTGTATATCCATACAATGCCTGCAGTTTGATAGACATAGTGCATTCAACCCTGTTTAAATCAGTCAGTTCTTAACGTAAGGACTTAAAACTCAGGATTCTGTAAAAGCATACCCCAATGAGGATATGTGTTGACTTATAGCTTCCTGTCCCAACCGGAAGTGCCATAATTGGTGTCACAGGGGCTGTTTCAAAGGGTTAAAAAAGTCACATCTTTCCAAAACTTCATATGTGTGATTAGGCAACCCCCATGAACTGTAAATCAGTCATTTTTCCCATAAAATTTCAAAGGAAAACTAAATCACGCAGACACACAACTTGGAAGGAGGGACGTATTGGGGTGCGAAGAGACAGACAGTGCCTGCAATAGTTAGCTTTGTTCGAGCTAAAAAAGAACCGTCCGACCTAGAGTTCTGAAACTTTATAAACCTGTTCTAGACCTCAGGTCGATAGTGCGTGGTGAGTTACGTGGCTCTAGAAGGTTCTCGGACCGAGAAACAGCCTCGTACATTTGCAATGACTTCAATTCATTTTGACCATTACGAAAATGACGACATTTAGAAAAGTCTCAGAGACGCAAGACTAGGTGCATTGAAACCGGCTCGGCCCATAGAGACGGACCCCAACGTTTCTGTCCGATAGCTCATTCAAGGACCCCATAGCAAGGCATGGAAAAAAGTGGATTTTCAGCACCAATTAGTGTTTTGCTCAAAGGACCTATCGAGCCAAAACTCGGGATTCGGGGTCGCCTCACATAGGCCTACACATAATGTTCGAACTGGACCCGCAGCTAGAACGTAACTATGTGTTTTACGTTTTTATTATGTTTTAAACTGAAGGCGCTGTGAATTATGGGCCTGCTCTGACATATGTGATAGTTGGCTTCTAAATGAGTTGGAAAAAGTGGGTTTGGTGTCAATTGATATCAGTTTGGTGTCAGAATGACATCTAATTGACTGATGGACACTGACTTGCTAGTTGACTTTTGTACATTTGCAATATGTTTAAACGGAGAGGGACCATCCCCAAAATGGCATTCTGAAATCAACACAAAAAATGGCATCACCATAGACTCCAGACTGTGCCGAGTTCAACGAGACGCCCCGCTTGACCGTAGCTCGCTCTGAGTGCAGCGACCTTGAAAAAAAGAAGGCCAAAATGAAGCCTGGCCCTCAATGTCATTTGCTTTTGGGTGACAGTGAGAGAACCGTTAGGGTGAGAAGCACAATTCGACCTCAGGTACGTTCCTAAGGTCCTCCCGATCCGTGCAAGCCTAACCTCGACCGTGTGGCATTAACCCTAAACAGTTTGCATTGACTTCTCTCCCCATAGGAATACATTGCCTGCACCCCTAAATTCAACCGGAAGCCTATGTGGGTTATGAATGCTGTATGAACCTGTCATCGATGACAGTCCATCAGGCCACTATGAGGTCTACCTGTGTCGATTCTAAGCTTCCTGGACCAACCGGAAGTGGTTAAATTCACCCTAAAAGTGTTTTGAAACACATAACCTGTCATTATGAAAATCACTGCATTCAACCCTGTGTAGATCAGTCAATTCTTAACTTAAAGACTTAAAAATCAGGATTCTGTAAGAGGCTACCTCAGTCAAGACATGTGTTTACTTATAGCTTCCTGTGCCAACCGGAAGTGCCTTTAATTGGGTCACACTCTCTGTTTTGAAGGGTTAAAAAGTCACATCTCTCCAAAACTTCATATGTGTGACTAGGTAACCCTCCTGAACTGTACATCAGTCATTTCTCCCAACAGATGTCAAAGAAAAGCTCTCTCACACACACACAGCAAGGATGGAGTGAAAAAGTGCGGTGCTTAAACTTCTTGCTCCTACCTGAGACGCAGATGTCTCATCTAGACACCTGGAAATGCAAATGCGCTACGCTAAATGCTAAATGTACTCGTTAAAACTCTAACGTTCATTAAAACACACATGCAGGGTATTGAATTAAAGCTACACTCGTTGTGAATCTAGCCAACATCTAGCCAACAAGTCAGATATTTAAAATGCTTTTCGGCGAAAGCATGAGAAGCTATTATCTGATAGCATGCAACACCCCAAAATACCTGAAGGGGACGTAAACAAAATAATTAGCGTAGCCGGCGCTACACAAAACGCAGAAATAAAATATAAAACATTCATTACCTTTGATGATATTCTTTGTTGGCACTCCTATATGTTCCATAAACATCACAATTGGGTTTTTTTCCCGATTAAATCCGTCCATGTATGCCCAAAATATCCATTTGTATAGCCTGTCTGGTTCAGGAAAAGCTCCGTTCCAAAACGCAACGTCATTTTTAAAAATTATATAAGTTGCCTATATTCTTTGACAAAACACTTCAACCTACTTTTGTAAGCCAACTTTAGGTATTTGTAAACGTTAATAATCGATCAAATTGATCACTGGGCGATCTGTATTCAATAGCAGCTACTCAAGAAAACGTTGTCCTTTGTCTCTCTTCAAAAATCGATTCCTGTATGCTGGACGAAATGAAGGATCTATTTGTCATTACACAAAGGATTTTTGTCAATGAAAATGACGTTTTTGGCGACATCGTGTGGAAGTTGTAGGAACTGCAAGCTCCCTGCTATATATTTTTGCTTGCAATAAACAACTCAGAGACTGGCGGATTAATACTTTTCTGTGGTTTTTGTGACCAGGTTTTTGTGACCAAGCGCAGCGACCATTAGAAAAGTAGGCCCAAAATGAAGCCTGCCCCACAACGTCATTTGCTTTTGGGTGACAGTGAGAGAACCGTTAGGGTGAGAAGCACAATTCGACCTCAGGTACGTTCCTAAGGTCCTCCCGATCCGTGCAAGCTTAACCTTGACCGTGTGGCATTAACCCTTAACAGTAAAACAGGTTTTTTTTGATCTCACAGATTACAATGACTTCTCTCCCCATAGGAATACATTGCCTGCACCCCGAAATTCAACCTGAAGCCTATGTGGGTTATGAATGCCGTATGAACCTGTCATCGATGACAGTCCATCAGGCCACTATGAGGTCTACCTGTGTCGATTCTAAGCTTCCTGGACCAACCAAAAGTTGTTAAAATCACCCTAAAAGTGTATATCCATACAATGCCTGCAGTTTGATAGACATAGTGCATTCAACCCTGTTTAAATCAGTCAGTTCTTAACGTAAGGACTTAAAACTCAGGATTCTGTAAAAGCATACCCCAATGAGGATATGTGTTGACTTATAGCTTCCTGTCCCAACCGGAAGTGCCATAATTGGTGTCACAGGGGCAGTTTCAAAGGGTTAAAAAAGTCACATCTTTCCAAAACTTCATATGTGTGATTAGGCAACCCCCATGAACTGTAAATCAGTCATTTTTCCCATAAAATTTCAAAGGAAAACTAAATCACGCAGACACACAACTTGGAAGGAGGGACGTATTGGGGTGCGAAGAGACAGACAGTGCCTGCAATAGTTAGCTTTGTTCGAGCTAAAAAAGAACCGTCCGACCTAGAGTTCTGAAACTTTATAAACCTGTTCTAGACCTCAGGTCGATAGTGCGTGGTGAGTTACGTGGCTCTAGAAGGTTCTCGGACCGAGAAACAGCCTCGTACATTTGCAATGACTTCAATTCATTTTGACCATTACGAAAATGACGACATTTAGAAAAGTCTCAGAGACGCAAGACTAGGTGCATTGAAACCGGCTCGGCCCATAGAGACGGACCCCAACGTTTCTGTCCGATAGCTCATTCAAGGACCCCATAGCAAGGCATGGAAAAAAGTGGATTTTCAGCACCAATTAGTGTTTTGCTCAAAGGACCTATCGAGCCAAAACTCGGGATTCGGGGTCGCCTCACATAGGCCTACACATAATGTTCGAACTGGACCCGCAGCTAGAACGTAACTATGTGTTTTACGTTTTTATTATGTTTTAAACTGAAGGCGCTGTGAATTATGGGCCTGCTCTGACATATGTGATAGTTGGCTTCTAAATGAGTTGGAAAAAGTGGGTTTGGTGTCAATTGATATCAGTTTGGTGTCAGAATGACATCTAATTGACTGATGGACACTGACTTGCTAGTTGACTTTTGTACATTTGCAATATGTTTAAACGGAGAGGGACCATCCCCAAAATGGCATTCTGAAATCAACACAAAAAATGGCATCACCATAGACTCCAGACTGTGCCGAGTTCAACGAGACGCCCCGCTTGACCGTAGCTCGCTCTGAGTGCAGCGACCTTGAAAAAAAGAAGGCCAAAATGAAGCCTGGCCCTCAATGTCATTTGCTTTTGGGTGACAGTGAGAGAACCGTTAGGGTGAGAAGCACAATTCGACCTCAGGTACGTTCCTAAGGTCCTCCCGATCCGTGCAAGCCTAACCTCGACCGTGTGGCATTAACCCTAAACAGTTTGCATTGACTTCTCTCCCCATAGGAATACATTGCCTGCACCCCTAAATTCAACCGGAAGCCTATGTGGGTTATGAATGCTGTATGAACCTGTCATCGATGACAGTCCATCAGGCCACTATGAGGTCTACCTGTGTCGATTCTAAGCTTCCTGGACCAACCGGAAGTGGTTAAATTCACCCTAAAAGTGTTTTGAAACACATAAAATGTCATTATGAAAATCACTGCATTCAACCCTGTGTAGATCAGTCAATTCTTAACTTAAAGACTTAAAACTCAGGATTCTGTAAGAGGCTACCTCAGTCAAGACATGTGTTTACTTATAGCTTCCTGTGCCAACCGGAAGTGCCTTTAATTGGGTCACACTCTCTGTTTTGAAGGGTTAAAAAGTCACATCTCTCCAAAACTTCATATGTGTGACTAGGTAACCCTCCTGAACTGTACATCAGTCATTTCTCCCAACAGATGTCAAAGAAAAGCTCTCTCACACACACACAGCAAGGATGGAGTGAAAAAGTGCGGTGCTTAAACTTCTTGCTCCTACCTGAGACGCAGATGTCTCATCTAGACACCTGGAAATGCAAATGCGCTACGCTAAATGCTAAATGTACTCGTTAAAACTCTAACGTTCATTAAAACACACATGCAGGGTATTGAATTAAAGCTACACTCGTTGTGAATCTAGCCAACATCTAGCCAACAAGTCAGATATTTAAAATGCTTTTCGGCGAAAGCATGAGAAGCTATTATCTGATAGCATGCAACACCCCAAAATACCTGAAGGGGACGTAAACAAAATAATTAGCGTAGCCGGCGCTACACAAAACGCAGAAATAAAATATAAAACATTCATTACCTTTGATGATATTCTTTGTTGGCACTCCTATATGTTCCATAAACATCACAATTGGGTCTTTTTCCCGATTAAATCCGTCCATGTATGCCCAAAATATCCATTTGTATAGCCTGTCTGGTTCAGGAAAAGCTCAGTTCCAAAACGCAACGTCATTTTTAAAAATTATATAAGTTGCCTATATTCTTTGACAAAACACTTCAACCTACTTTTGTAAGCCAACTTTAGGTATTTGTAAACGTTAATAATCGATCAAATTGATCACTGGGCGATCTGTATTCAATAGCAGCTACTCAAGAAAACGTTGTCCTTTGTCTCTCTTCAAAAATCGATTCCTGTATGCTGGACGAAATGAAGGATCTATTTGTCATTACACAAAGGATTTTTGTCAATGAAAATGACGTTTTTGGCGACATCGTGTGGAAGTTGTAGGAACTGCAAGCTCCCTGCTATATATTTTTGCTTGCAATAAACAACTCAGAGACTGGCGGATTAATACTTTTCTGTGGTTTTTGTGACCAGGTTTTTGTGACCAAGCGCAGCGACCATTAGAAAAGTAGGCCCAAAATGAAGCCTGCCCCACAACGTCATTTGCTTTTGGGTGACAGTGAGAGAACCGTTAGGGTGAGAAGCACAATTCGACCTCAGGTACGTTCCTAAGGTCCTCCCGATCCGTGCAAGCTTAACCTTGACCGTGTGGCATTAACCCTTAACAGTAAAACAGGTTTTTTTTGATCTCACAGATTACAAAAACTTCTCTCCCCATAGGAATACATTGCCTGCACCCCGAAATTCAACCTGAAGCCTATGTGGGTTATGAATGCCGTATGAACCTGTCATCGATGACAGTCCATCAGGCCACTATGAGGTCTACCTGTGTCGATTCTAAGCTTCCTGGACCAACCAAAAGTTGTTAAAATCACCCTAAAAGTGTATATCCATACAATGCCTGCAGTTTGATAGACATAGTGCATTCAACCCTGTTTAAATCAGTCAGTTCTTAACGTAAGGACTTAAAACTCAGGATTCTGTAAAAGCATACCCCAATGAGGATATGTGTTGACTTATAGCTTCCTGTCCCAACCGGAAGTGCCATAATTGGTGTCACAGGGGCAGTTTCAAAGGGTTAAAAAAGTCACATCTTTCCAAAACTTCATATGTGTGATTAGGCAACCCCCATGAACTGTAAATCAGTCATTTTTCCCATAAAATTTCAAAGGAAAACTAAATCACGCAGACACACAACTTGGAAGGAGGGACGTATTGGGGTGCGAAGAGACAGACAGTGCCTGCAATAGTTAGCTTTGTTCGAGCTAAAAAAGAACCGTCCGACCTAGAGTTCTGAAACTTTATAAACCTGTTCTAGACCTCAGGTCGATAGTGCGTGGTGAGTTACGTGGCTCTAGAAGGTTCTCGGACCGAGAAACAGCCTCGTACATTTGCAATGACTTCAATTCATTTTGACCATTACGAAAATGACGACATTTAGAAAAGTCTCAGAGACGCAAGACTAGGTGCATTGAAACCGGCTCGGCCCATAGAGACGGACCCCAACGTTTCTGTCCGATAGCTCATTCAAGGACCCCATAGCAAGGCATGGAAAAAAGTGGATTTTCAGCACCAATTAGTGTTTTGCTCAAAGGACCTATCGAGCCAAAACTCGGGATTCGGGGTCGCCTCACATAGGCCTACACATAATGTTCGAACTGGACCCGCAGCTAGAACGTAACTATGTGTTTTACGTTTTTATTATGTTTTAAACTGAAGGCGCTGTGAATTATGGGCCTGCTCTGACATATGTGATAGTTGGCTTCTAAATGAGTTGGAAAAAGTGGGTTTGGTGTCAATTGATATCAGTTTGGTGTCAGAATGACATCTAATTGACTGATGGACACTGACTTGCTAGTTGACTTTTGTACATTTGCAATATGTTTAAACGGAGAGGGACCATCCCCAAAATGGCATTCTGAAATCAACACAAAAAATGGCATCACCATAGACTCCAGACTGTGCCGAGTTCAACGAGACGCCCCGCTTGACCGTAGCTCGCTCTGAGTGCAGCGACCTTGAAAAAAAGAAGGCCAAAATGAAGCCTGGCCCTCAATGTCATTTGCTTTTGGGTGACAGTGAGAGAACCGTTAGGGTGAGAAGCACAATTCGACCTCAGGTACGTTCCTAAGGTCCTCCCGATCCGTGCAAGCCTAACCTCGACCGTGTGGCATTAACCCTAAACAGTTTGCATTGACTTCTCTCCCCATAGGAATACATTGCCTGCACCCCTAAATTCAACCGGAAGCCTATGTGGGTTATGAATGCTGTATGAACCTGTCATCGATGACAGTCCATCAGGCCACTATGAGGTCTACCTGTGTCGATTCTAAGCTTCCTGGACCAACCGGAAGTGGTTAAATTCACCCTAAAAGTGTTTTGAAACACATAAAATGTCATTATGAAAATCACTGCATTCAACCCTGTGTAGATCAGTCAATTCTTAACTTAAAGACTTAAAACTCAGGATTCTGTAAGAGGCTACCTCAGTCAAGACATGTGTTTACTTATAGCTTCCTGTGCCAACCGGAAGTGCCTTTAATTGGGTCACACTCTCTGTTTTGAAGGGTTAAAAAGTCACATCTCTCCAAAACTTCATATGTGTGACTAGGTAACCCTCCTGAACTGTACATCAGTCATTTCTCCCAACAGATGTCAAAGAAAAGCTCTCTCACACACACACAGCAAGGATGGAGTGAAAAAGTGCGGTGCTTAAACTTCTTGCTCCTACCTGAGACGCAGATGTCTCATCTAGACACCTGGAAATGCAAATGCGCTACGCTAAATGCTAAATGTACTCGTTAAAACTCTAACGTTCATTAAAACACACATGCAGGGTATTGAATTAAAGCTACACTCGTTGTGAATCTAGCCAACATCTAGCCAACAAGTCAGATATTTAAAATGCTTTTCGGCGAAAGCATGAGAAGCTATTATCTGATAGCATGCAACACCCCAAAATACCTGAAGGGGACGTAAACAAAATAATTAGCGTAGCCGGCGCTACACAAAACGCAGAAATAAAATATAAAACATTCATTACCTTTGATGATATTCTTTGTTGGCACTCCTATATGTTCCATAAACATCACAATTGGGTCTTTTTCCCGATTAAATCCGTCCATGTATGCCCAAAATATCCATTTGTATAGCCTGTCTGGTTCAGGAAAAGCTCAGTTCCAAAACGCAACGTCATTTTTAAAAATTATATAAGTTGCCTATATTCTTTGACAAAACACTTCAACCTACTTTTGTAAGCCAACTTTAGGTATTTGTAAACGTTAATAATCGATCAAATTGATCACTGGGCGATCTGTATTCAATAGCAGCTACTCAAGAAAACGTTGTCCTTTGTCTCTCTTCAAAAATCGATTCCTGTATGCTGGACGAAATGAAGGATCTATTTGTCATTACACAAAGGATTTTTGTCAATGAAAATGACGTTTTTGGCGACATCGTGTGGAAGTTGTAGGAACTGCAAGCTCCCTGCTATATATTTTTGCTTGCAATAAACAACTCAGAGACTGGCGGATTAATACTTTTCTGTGGTTTTTGTGACCAGGTTTTTGTGACCAAGCGCAGCGACCATTAGAAAAGTAGGCCCAAAATGAAGCCTGCCCCACAACGTCATTTGCTTTTGGGTGACAGTGAGAGAACCGTTAGGGTGAGAAGCACAATTCGACCTCAGGTACGTTCCTAAGGTCCTCCCGATCCGTGCAAGCTTAACCTTGACCGTGTGGCATTAACCCTTAACAGTAAAACAGGTTTTTTTTGATCTCACAGATTACAATGACTTCTCTCCCCATAGGAATACATTGCCTGCACCCCGAAATTCAACCTGAAGCCTATGTGGGTTATGAATGCCGTATGAACCTGTCATCGATGACAGTCCATCAGGCCACTATGAGGTCTACCTGTGTCGATTCTAAGCTTCCTGGACCAACCAAAAGTTGTTAAAATCACCCTAAAAGTGTATATCCATACAATGCCTGCAGTTTGATAGACATAGTGCATTCAACCCTGTTTAAATCAGTCAGTTCTTAACGTAAGGACTTAAAACTCAGGATTCTGTAAAAGCATACCCCAATGAGGATATGTGTTGACTTATAGCTTCCTGTCCCAACCGGAAGTGCCATAATTGGTGTCACAGGGGCTGTTTCAAAGGGTTAAAAAAGTCACATCTTTCCAAAACTTCATATGTGTGATTAGGCAACCCCCATGAACTGTAAATCAGTCATTTTTCCCATAAAATTTCAAAGGAAAACTAAATCACGCAGACACACAACTTGGAAGGAGGGACGTATTGGGGTGCGAAGAGACAGACAGTGCCTGCAATAGTTAGCTTTGTTCGAGCTAAAAAAGAACCGTTCGACCTAGAGTTCTGAAACTTTAGAAACCTGTTCTAGACCTCAGGTCGATAGTGCGTGGTGAGTTACGTGGCTCTAGAAGGTTCTCGGACCGAGAAACAGCCTCGTACATTTGCAATGACTTCAATTCATTTTGACCATTACGAAAATGACGACATTTAGAAAAGTCTCAGAGACGCAAGACTAGGTGCATTGAAACCGGCTCGGCCCATAGAGACGGACCCCAACGTTTCTGTCCGATAGCTCATTCAAGGACCCCATAGCAAGGCATGGAAAAAAGTGGATTTTCAGCACCAATTAGTGTTTTGCTCAAAGGACCTATCGAGCCAAAACTCGGGATTCGGGGTCGCCTCACATAGGCCTACACATAATGTTCGAACTGGACCCGCAGCTAGAACGTAACTATGTGTTTTACGTTTTTATTATGTTTTAAACTGAAGGCGCTGTGAATTATGGGCCTGCTCTGACATATGTGATAGTTGGCTTCTAAATGAGTTGGAAAAAGTGGGTTTGGTGTCAATTGATATCAGTTTGGTGTCAGAATGACATCTAATTGACTGATGGACACTGACTTGCTAGTTGACTTTTGTACATTTGCAATATGTTTAAACGGAGAGGGACCATCCCCAAAATGGCATTCTGAAATCAACACAAAAAATGGCATCACCATAGACTCCAGACTGTGCCGAGTTCAACGAGACGCCCCGCTTGACCGTAGCTCGCTCTGAGTGCAGCGACCTTGAAAAAAAGAAGGCCAAAATGAAGCCTGGCCCTCAATGTCATTTGCTTTTGGGTGACAGTGAGAGAACCGTTAGGGTGAGAAGCACAATTCGACCTCAGGTACGTTCCTAAGGTCCTCCCGATCCGTGCAAGCCTAACCTCGACCGTGTGGCATTAACCCTAAACAGTTTGCATTGACTTCTCTCCCCATAGGAATACATTGCCTGCACCCCTAAATTCAACCGGAAGCCGTTAACCGGAAGTGGTTCAACCGGAAGTGGTTAAATTCACCCTAAAAGTGTTTTGAAACACATAACCTGTCATTATGAAAATCACTGCATTCAACCCTGTGTAGATCAGTCAATTCTTAACTTAAAGACTTAAAAATCAGGATTCTGTAAGAGGCTACCTCAGTCAAGACATGTGTTTACTTATAGCTTCCTGTGCCAACCGGAAGTGCCTTTAATTGGGTCACACTCTCTGTTTTGAAGGGTTAAAAACGTCACATCTCTCCAAAACTTCATATGTGTGACTAGGTAACCCTCCTGAACTGAAAATCAGTCATGTCTCCCAACAGATGTCAAAGAAAAGCTCTCTCACACACACACAGCAAGGATGGAGTGAAAAAGTGCGGTGCTTAAACTTCTTGCTCCTACCTGAGACGCAGATGTCTCATCTAGACACCTGGAAATGCAAATGCGCTACGCTAAATGCTAAATGTACTCGTTAAAACTCTAACGTTCATTAAAACACACATGCAGGGTATTGAATTAAAGCTACACTCGTTGTGAATCTAGCCAACAAGTCAGAATTTTAAAATGCTCTTCGGCGAAAGCATGAGAAGCTATTATCTGATAGCATGCAACACCCCAAAATACCTGAAGGGGACGTAAACAAAATAATTAGCGTAGCCGGCGCTACACAAAACGCAGAAATAAAATATAAAACATTCATTACCTTTGATGATATTCTTTGTTGGCACTCCTATATGTTCCATAAACATCACAATTGGGTCTTTTTCCCGATTAAATCCGTCCATGTATGCCCAAAATATCCATTTGTATAGCCTGTCTGGTTCAGGAAAAGCTCTGTTCCAAAACGCAACGTCATTTTTAAAAATTATATAAGTTGCCTATATTCTTTGACAAAACACTTCAACCTACTTTTGTAAGCCAACTTTAGGTATTTGTAAACGTTAATAATCGATCAAATTGATCACTGGGCGATCTGTATTCAATAGCAGCTACTCAAGAAAATGTTGTCCTTTGTCTCTCTTCAAAAATCGATTCCTGTATGCTGGACGAAATGAAGGATCTATTTGTCATTACACAAAGGATTTTTGTCAATGAAAATGACGTTTTTGGCGACATCGTGTGGAAGTTGTAGGAACTGCAAGCTCCCTGCTATATATTTTTGCTTGCAATAAACAACTCAGAGACTGGCGGATTAATACTTTTCTGTGGTTTTTGTGACCAGGTTTTTGTGACCAAGCGCAGCGACCATTAGAAAAGTAGGCCCAAAATGAAGCCTGCCCCACAACGTCATTTGCTTTTGGGTGACAGTGAGAGAACCGTTAGGGTGAGAAGCACAATTCGACCTCAGGTACGTTCCTAAGGTCCTCCCGATCCGTGCAAGCCTAACCTTGACCGTGCTTCGCCGGCTCGGCCCATAGAGACGGACCCCAACGTTTCTGTCCGATAGCTCATTCAAGGACCCCATAGCAAGGCATGGAAAAAAAGTGGATTTTCAGCACCGATTAGGGTTTTGCTCGGGCACCGAAGGACCTTTCGAGTCAAAACTCGGGATTCGGGGTCGCCTCACATAGGCCTACACATAATGTTCGAACTGGACCCGCAGCTAGAACGTAACTATGTGTTTTACGTTTTTATTATGTTTTAAACTGAAGGCGCTGTGAATTATGGGCCTGCTCTGACATATGTGATAGTTGGCTTCTAAATGAGTTGGAAAAAGTGGGTTTGGTGTCAATTGATATCAGTTTGGTGTCAGAATGACATCTAATTGACTGATGGACACTGACTTGCTAGTTGACTTTTGTACATTTGCAATATGTTTAAACGGAGAGGGACCATCCCCAAAATGGCATTCTGAAATCAACACAAAAAATGGCATCACCATAGACTCCAGACTGTGCCGAGTTCAACGAGACGCCCCGCTTGACCGTAGCTCGCTCTGAGTGCAGCGACCTTGAAAAAAAGAAGGCCAAAATGAAGCCTGGCCCTCAATGTCATTTGCTTTTGGGTGACAGTGAGAGAACCGTTAGGGTGAGAAGCACAATTCGACCTCAGGTACGTTCCTAAGGTCCTCCCGATCCGTGCAAGCCTAACCTTGACCGTGTGGCATTAACCCTAAACAGTTTGCATTGACTTCTCTCCCCATAGGAATACATTGCCTGCACCCCTAAATTCAACCGGAAGCCGTTAACCGGAAGTGGTTCAACCGGAAGTGGTTAAATTCACCCTAAAAGTGTTTTGAAACACTTAACCTGTCATTATGAAAATCACTGCATTCAACCCTGTGTAGATCAGTCAATTCATAACTTAAAGACTTAAAAATCAGGATTCTGTAAGAGGCTACCTCAGTCAAGACATGTGTTTACTTATAGCTTCCTGTGCCAACCGGAAGTGCCTTTAATTGGGTCACACTCTCTGTTTTGAAGGGTTAAAAACGTCACATCTCTCCAAAACTTCATATGTGTGACTAGGTAACCCTCCTGAACTGAAAATCAGTCATGTCTCCCAACAGATGTCAAAGAAAAGCTCTCTCACACACACACAGCAAGGATGGAGTGAAAAAGTGCGGTGCTTAAACTTCTTGCTCCTACCTGAGACGCAGATGTCTCATCTAGACACCTGGAAATGCAAATGCGCTACGCTAAATGCTAAATGTACTCGTTAAAACTCTAACGTTCATTAAAACACACATGCAGGGTATTGAATTAAAGCTACACTCGTTGTGAATCTAGCCAACAAGTCAGAATTTTAAAATGCTCTTCGGCGAAAGCATGAGAAGCTATTATCTGATAGCATGCAACACCCCAAAATACCTGAAGGGGACGTAAACAAAATAATTAGCGTAGCCGGCGCTACACAAAACGCAGAAATAAAATATAAAACATTAATTACCTTTGATGATATTCTTTGTTGGCACTCCTATATGTTCCATAAACATCACAATTGGGTCTTTTTCCCGATTAAATCCGTCCATGTATGCCCAAAATATCCATTTGTATAGCCTGTCTGGTTCGGGAAAAGCTCCGTTCCAAAACGCAACGTCATTTTTAAAAATTATATAAGTTGCCTATATTCTTTGACAAAACACTTCAACCTACTTTTGTAAGCCAACTTTAGGTATTTGTAAACGTTAATAATCGATCAAATTGATCACTGGGCGATCTGTATTCAATAGCAGCTACTCAAGAAAACGTTGTCCTTTGTCTCTCTTCAAAAATCGATTCCTGTATGCTGGACGAAATGAAGGATCTATTTGTCATTACACAAAGGATTTTTGTCAATGAAAATGACGTTTTTGGCGACATCGTGTGGAAGTTGTAGGAACTGCAAGCTCCCTGCTATATATTTTTGCTTGCAATAAACAACTCAGAGACTGGCGGATTAATACTTTTCTGTGGTTTTTGTGACCAGGTTTTTGTGAGCAAGCGCAGCGACCATTAGAAAAGTAGGCCCAAAATGAAGCCTGCCCCACAACGTCATTTGCTTTTGGGTGACAGTGAGAGAACCGTTAGGGTGAGAAGCACAATTCGACCTCAGGTACGTTCCTAAGGTCCTCCCGATCCGTGCAAGCCTAACCTTGACCGTGTGGCATTAACCCTTAACAGTAAAACAGGGTTTTTTTGATCTCACAGATTACAATGACTTCTCTCCCCATAGGAATACATTGCCTGCACCCCGAAATTCAACCTGAAGCCTATGTGGGTTATGAATGCCGTATGAACCTGTCATCGATGACAGTCCATCACGCCACTATGAGGTCTACCTGTGTCGATTCTAAGCTTCCTGGACCAACCGGAAGTGGTTAAAATCACCCTAAAAGTGTATATCCATACAATGCCTGCAGTTTGATAGACATAGTGCATTCAACCCTGTTTAAATCAGTCAGTTCTTAACGTAAGGACTTAAAACTCAGGATTCTGTAAAAGCATACCCCAATGAGGATATGTGTTGACTTATAGCTTCCTGTCCCAACCGGAAGTGCCATAATTGGTGTCACAGGGGCTGTTTCAAAGGGTTAAAAAAGTCACATCTTTCCAAAACTTCATATGTGTGATTAGGCAACCCCCATGAACTGTAAATCAGTCATTTTTCCCATAAAATTTCAAAGGAAAACTAAATCACGCAGACACACAACTTGGAAGGAGGGACGTATTGGGGTGCGAAGAGACAGACAGTGCCTGCAATAGTTAGCTTTGTTCGAGCTAAAAAAGAACCGTCCGACCTAGAGTTCTGAAACTTTAGAAACCTGTTCTAGACCTCAGGTCGATAGTGCGTGGTGAGTTACGTGGCTCTAGAAGGTTCTCGGACCGAGAAACAGCCTCGTACATTTGCAATGACTTCAATTCATTTTGACCATTACGAAAATGACGACATTTAGAAAAGTCTCAGAGACGCAAGACTAGGTGCATTGAAACCGGCTCGGCCCATAGAGACGGACCCCAACGTTTCTGTCCGATAGCTCATTCAAGGACCCCATAGCAAGGCATGGAAAAAAGTGGATTTTCAGCACCAATTAGTGTTTTGCTCAAAGGACCTATCGAGCCAAAACTCGGGATTCGGGGTCGCCTCACATAGGCCTACACATAATGTTCGAACTGGACCCGCAGCTAGAACGTAACTATGTGTTTTACGTTTTTATTATGTTTTAAACTGAAGGCGCTGTGAATTATGGGCCTGCTCTGACATATGTGATAGTTGGCTTCTAAATGAGTTGGAAAAAGTGGGTTTGGTGTCAATTGATATCAGTTTGGTGTCAGAATGACATCTAATTGACTGATGGACACTGACTTGCTAGTTGACTTTTGTATATTTGCAATATGTTTAAACGGAGAGGGACCATCCCCAAAATGGCATTCTGAAATCAACACAAAAAATGGCATCACCATAGACTCCAGACTGTGCCGAGTTCAACGAGACGCCCCGCTTGACCGTAGCTCGCTCTGAGTGCAGCGACCTTGAAAAGAAGAAGGCCAAAATGAAGCCTGGCCCTCAATGTCATTTGCTTTTGGGTGACAGTGAGAGAACCGTTAGGGTGAGAAGCACAATTCGACCTCAGGTACGTTCCTAAGGTCCTCCCGATCCGTGCAAGCCTCGACCGTGTGGCATTAACCCTTAACTGTTAAAAGTAGGTGTTTACTTCAAACAGTTTGCATTGACTTCTCTCCCCATAGGAATACATTGCCTGCACCCCTAAATTCAACCGGAAGCCTATGTGGGTTATGAATGCTGTATGAACCTGTCATTGATGAAAGTCCATCAGGCCACTATGAGGTCTACCTGTGTCGATTCTAAGCTTCCTGGACCAACCGGAAGTGGTTCAATTCACCCTAAAAGTGTTTTGAAACACATAACCTGTCATTATGAAAATCACTGCATTCAACCCTGTGTAGATCAGTCAATTCTTAACTTAAAGACTTAAAACTCAGGATTCTGTAAGAGGCTACCTCAGTCAAGACATGTGTTTACTTATAGCTTCCTGTGCCAACCGGAAGTGCCTTTAATTGGGTCACACTGTCTGTTTTGAAGGGTTAAAAAGTCACATCTCTCCAAAACTTCATATGTGTGACTAGGTAACCCTCCTGAACTGTACATCAGTCATTTCTCCCAACAGATGTCAAAGAAAAGCTCTCTCACACACACACAGCAAGGATGGAGTGAAAAAGTGCGGTGCTTAAACTTCTTGCTCCTACCTGAGACGCAGATGTCTCATCTAGACACCTGGAAATGCAAATGCGCTACGCTAAATGCTAAATGTACTCGTTAAAACTCAAACGTTCATTAAAACACACATGCAGGGTATTGAATTAAAGCTACACTCGTTGTGAATCTAGCCAACATCTAGCCAACAAGTCAGATATTTAAAATGCTTTTCGGCGAAAGCATGAGAAGCTATTATCTGATAGCATGCAACACCCCAAAATACCTGAAGGGGACGTAAACAAAATAATTAGCGTAGCCGGCGCTACACAAAACGCAGAAATAAAATATAAAACATTCATTACCTTTGATGATATTATTTGTTGGCACTCCTATATGTTCCATAAACATCACAATTGGGTCTTTTTCCCGATTAAATCCGTCCATGTATGCCCAAAATATCCATTTGTATAGCCTGTCTGGTTCAGGAAAAGCTCCGTTCCAAAACGCAACGTCATTTTTTAAAATGATATAAGTTGCCTATATTCTTTGACAAAACACTTCAACCTACTTTTGTAAGCCAACTTTAGGTATTTGTAAACGTTAATAATCGATCAAATTGATCACTGGGCGATCTGTATTCAATAGCAGCTACTCAAGAAAACGTTGTCCTTTGTCTCTCTTCAAAAATCGATTCCTGTATGCTGGACGAAATGAAGGATCTATTTGTCATTACACAAATGATTTTTGTCAATGAAAATGACGTTTTTGGCGACATCGTGTGGAAGTTGTAGGAACTGCAAGCTCCCTGCTATATATTTTTGCTTGCAATAAACAACTCAGAGACTGGCGGATTAATACTTTTCTGTGGTTTTTGTGACAAGGTTTTTCTTGCGATTTCGCTTGCTGTTCACCTTCTGCTTTTGGGTGACAGTGAGAGAACCGTTAGGGTGAGAAGCACAATTCGACCTCAGGTACGTTCCTAAGGTCCTCCTGATCCGTGTAAGCCTAACCTCGACCGTGTGGCATTAACCCTTAACAGTTAAAAGTAGGTGTTTACTTCAAACAGTTTGCATTGACTTCTCTCCCCATAGGAATACATTGCCTGCACCCCTAAATTCAACCGGAAGCCTATGTGGGTTATGAATGCTGTATGAACCTGTCATCGATGACAGTCCATCAGGCCACTATGAGGTCTACCTGTGTCGATTCTAAGCTTCCTGGACCAACCGGAAGTGGTTCAATTCACCCTAAAAGTGTTTTGAAACACATAACCTGTCATTATGAAAATCACTGCATTCAACCCTGTGTAGATCAGTCAATTCTTAACTTAAAGACTGACCAGAACCAGAACCAGAACCAAGACCCAGAACCAGACCAGAACCAGAACCAGAACCAGAACCAAGACCAGAACCAGAACCAAGACCCAGAACCAGAACCAGACCAGAACCAGAACCAAGACCAGAACCAGAACCAGAACCAGACCCAGAACCAGAACCAGAACCTATCGAGCCAAAACTCGGGATTCGGGGTCGCCTCACATAGGCCTACACATAATGTTCGAACTGGACCCGCAGCTAGAACGTAACTATGTGTTTTACGTTTTTATTATGTTTTAAACTGAAGGCGCTATGAATTATGGGCCTGCTCTGACATATGTGATAGTTGGCTTCTAAATGAGTTGGAAAAAGTGGGTTTGGTGTCAATTGATATCAGTTTGGTGTCAGAATGACATTTAATTGACTGATGGACACTGACTTGCTAGTTGACTTTTGTATATTTGCAATATGTTTAAACGGAGAGGGACCATCCCCAAAATGGCATTCTGAAATCAACACAAAAAATGGCATCACCATAGACTCCAGACTGTGCCGAGTTCAACGAGACACCCCGCTTGACCGTAGCTCGCTCTGAGTGCAGCGACCTTGAAAAAAAGAAGGCCAAAATGAAGCCTGGCCCTCAATGTCATTTGCTTTTGGGTGACAGTGAGAGAACCGTTAGGGTGAGAAGCACAATTCGACCTCAGGTACGTTCCTAAGGTCCTCCCGATCCGTGCAAGCCTAACCTCGACCGTGTGGCATTAACCCTAAACAGTTTGCATTGACTTCTCTCCCCATAGGAATACATTGCCTGCACCCCTAAATTCAACCGGAAGCCTATGTGGGTTATGAATGCTGTATGAACCTGTCATCGATGACAGTCCATCAGGCCACTATGAGGTCTACCTGTGTCGATTCTAAGCTTCCTGGACCAACCGGAAGTGGTTAAATTCACCCTAAAAGTGTTTTGAAACACATAAAATGTCATTATGAAAATCACTGCATTCAACCCTGTGTAGATCAGTCAATTCTTAACTTAAAGACTTAAAACTCAGGATTCTGTAAGAGGCTACCTCAGTCAAGACATGTGTTTACTTATAGCTTCCTGTGCCAACCGGAAGTGCCTTTAATTGGGTCACACTCTCTGTTTTGAAGGGTTAAAAACGTCACATCTCTCCAAAACTTCATATGTGTGACTAGGTAACCCTCCTGAACTGTAAATCAGTCATTCCTCCCAACAGATGTCAAAGAAAATCTCTCTCACACACACACAGCAAGGATGGAGTGAAAAAGTGCGGTGCTTAAACTTCTTGCTCCTACCTGAGACGCAGATGTCTCATCTAGACACCTGGAAATGCAAATGCGCTACGCTAAATGCTAAATGTACTCGTTAAAACTCAAACGTTCATTAAAACACACATGCAGGGTATTGAATTAAAGCTACACTCGTTGTGAATCTAGCCAACAAGTCAGATTTTAAAAACGATTTTCGGTGAAAGCATGAGAAGCTATTATCTGATAGCATGCAACACCCCAAAATACCTGAAGGGGACGTAAACAAAATAATTAGCGTAGCCGGCGCTACACAAAACGCAGAAATAAAATATAAAACATTCATTACCTTTGATGATATTATTTGTTGGCACTCCTATATGTTCCATAAACATCACAATTGGGTCTTTTTCCCGATTAAATCCGTCCATGTATGCCCAAAATATCCATTTGTATAGCCTGTCTGGTTCAGGAAAAGCTCCGTTCCAAAACGCAACGTCATTTTTTAAAATGATATAAGTTGCCTATATTCTTTGACAAAACACTTCAACCTACTTTTGTAAGCCAACTTTAGGTATTTGTAAACGTTAATAATCGATCAAATTGATCACTGGGCGATCTGTATTCAATAGCAGCTACTCAAGAAAACGTTGTCCTTTGTCTCTCTTCAAAAATCGATTCCTGTATGCTGGACGAAATGAAGGATCTATTTGTCATTACACAAATGATTTTTGTCAATGAAAATGACGTTTTTGGCGACATCGTGTGGAAGTTGTAGGAACTGCAAGCTCCCTGCTATATATTTTTGCTTGCAATAAACAACTCAGAGACTGGCGGATTAATACTTTTCTGTGGTTTTTGTGACAAGGTTTTTCTTGCGATTTCGCTTGCTGTTCACCTTCTGCTTTTGGGTGACAGTGAGAGAACCGTTAGGGTGAGAAGCACAATTCGACCTCAGGTACGTTCCTAAGGTCCTCCCGATCCGTGCAAGCCTAACCTCGACCGTGTGGCATTAACCCTAAACAGTTAAAAGTAGGTGTTTACTTCAAACAGTTTGCATTGACTTCTCTCCCCATAGGAATACATTGCCTGCACCCCTAAATTCAACCGGAAGCCTATGTGGGTTATGAATGCTGTATGAACCTGTCATCGATGACAGTCCATCAGGCCACTATGAGGTCTACCTGTGTCGATTCTAAGCTTCCTGGACCAACCGGAAGTGGTTAAATTCACCCTAAAAGTGTTTTGAAACACATAACCTGTCATTATGAAAATCACTGCATTCAACCCTGTGTAGATCAGTCAATTCTTAACTTAAAGACTTAAAACTCAGGATTCTGTAAGAGGCTACCTCAGTCAAGACATGTGTTTACTTATAGCTTCCTGTGCCAACCGGAAGTGCCTTTAATTGGGTCACACTGTCTGTTTTGAAGGGTTAAAAAAGTCACATCTCTCCAAAACTTCATATGTGTGACTAGGTAACCCTCCTGAACTGTAAATCAGTCATTTCCCCCAACAGATGTCAAAGAAAAGCTCTCTCACACACACACAGCAAGGATGAGGTGAAAAAAGTGCGGTGCGTAAAGACACAGAGAGCAGGCAATGGCATTACCATAATCCCTAGGCCGTGCAGAGTTCATCGAGATATCCCGCTTGACCGTAGCTCGCTCGGTCTAAGCGCAGCGACCATTAGAAAAGTAGGCCCAAAATTAAGCCTGCCCCACAACGTCATTTGCTTTTGGGTGACAGTGAGAGAACCGTTAGGGTGAGAAGCACAATTCGACCTCAGGTACGTTCCTAAGGTCCTCCTGATCCGTGTAAGCCTAACCTTGACCGTGTTGCATTAACCCTTAACAGTAAAACAGTTTTTTTTGATCTCACAGATTACAATGACTTCTCTCCCCATAGGAATACATTGCCTGCACCCCGAAATTCAACCTGAAGCCTATGTGGGTTATGAATGCCGTATGAACCTGTCATCGATGACAGTCCATCAGGCTACTATGAGGTCTACCTGTGTCGATTCTAAGCTTCCTGGACCAACCGGAAGTGGTTAAAATCACCCTAAAAGTGTATATCCATACAATGCCTGCAGTTTGATAGACATAGTGCATTCAACCCTGTGTAAATCAGTCAGTTCTTAACGTAAGGACTTAAAACTCAGGATTCTGTAAAAGCATACCCCAATGAGGATACGTGTTGACTTATAGCTTCCTGTGCCAACCAGAAGTGCCATAATTGGTGTCACAGGGGCTGTTTCGAAGGGTTAAAAAAGTCACATCTTTCCAAAACTTCATATGTGTGATTAGGCAACCCCCATGAACTGTAAATCAGTCATTTTTCCCATAAAATTTCAAAGGAAAACTAAATCACACAGACACACAACTTGGAAGGAGGGACGTATTGGGGTGCGTAGAGACAGACAGTGCCTGCAATAGTTAGCTTTGTTCGAGCTAAAAAAGAACCGTCCGACCTAGAGTTCTGAAACGTTAGAAACCTGTTCTAGACCTCAGGTCGATAGTGCGTGGTGAGTTACGTGGCTCTAGAAGGTTCTCGGACCGAGAAACAGCCTCGTACATTTGCAATGACTTCAATTCATTTTGACCATTACGAAAATGACGACATTTAGAAAAGTCTCAGAGACGCAAGACTAGGTGCATTGAAACCGGCTCGGCCCATAGAGACGGACCCCAACGTTTCTGTCCGATAGCTCATTCAAGGACCCCATAGCAAGGCATGGAAAAAAGTGGATTTTCAGCACCAATTAGGGTTTTGCTCGAAGGACCTATCGAGCCAAAACTCGGGATTCGGGGTCGCCTCACATAGGCCTACACATAATGTTCGAACTGGACCCGCAGCTAGAACGTAACTATGTGTTTTACGTTTTTATTATGTTTTAAACTGAAGGCGCTGTGAATTATGGGCCTGCTCTGACATATGTGATAGTTGGCTTCTAAATGAGTTGGAAAAAGTGGGTTTGGTGTCAATTGATATCAGTTTGGTGTCAGAATGACATTTAATTGACTGATGGACACTGACTTGCTAGTTGACTTTTGTATATTTGCAATATGTTTAAACGGAGAGGGACCATCCCCAAAATGGCATTCTGAAATCAACACAAAAAATGGCATCACCATAGACTCCAGACTGTGCCGAGTTCAACGAGACGCCCCGCTTGACCGTAGCTCGCTCTGAGTGCAGCGACCTTGAAAAAAAGAAGGCCAAAATGAAGCCTGGCCCTCAATGTCATTTGCTTTTGGGTGACAGTGAGAGAACCGTTAGGGTGAGAAGCACAATTCGACCTCAGGTACGTTCCTAAGGTCCTCCCGATCCGTGCAAACCTCGACCGTGTGGCATTAACCCTAAACAGTTAAAAGTAGGTGTTTACTTCAAACAGTTTGCATTGACTTCTCTCCCCATAGGAATACATTGCCTGCACCCCTAAATTCAACCGGAAGCCTATGTGGGTTATGAATGCTGTATGAACCTGTCATCGATGACAGTCCATCAGGCCACTATGAGGTCTACCTGTGTCGATTCTAAGCTTCCTGGACCAACCGGAAGTGGTTAAATTCACCCTAAAAGTGTTTTGAAACACATAACCTGTCATTATGAAAATCACTGCATTCAACCCTGTGTAGATCAGTCAATTCTTAACTTAAAGACTTAAAACTCAGGATTCTGTAAGAGGCTACCTCAGTCAAGACATGTGTTTACTTATAGCTTCCTGTGCCAACCGGAAGTGCCTTTAATTGGGTCACACTGTCTGTTTTGAAGGGTTAAAAAAGTCACATCTCTCCAAAACTTCATATGTGTGACTAGGTAACCCTCCTGAACTGTAAATCAGTCATTTCCCCCAACAGATGTCAAAGAAAAGCTCTCTCACACACACACAGCAAGGATGAGGTGAAAAAAGTGCGGTGCGTAAAGACACAGAGAGCAGGCAATGGCATTACCATAATCCCTAGGCCGTGCAGAGTTCATCGAGATATCCCGCTTGACCGTAGCTCGCTCGGTCTAAGCGCAGCGACCATTAGAAAAGTAGGCCCAAAATTAAGCCTGCCCCACAACGTCATTTGCTTTTGGGTGACAGTGAGAGAACCGTTAGGGTGAGAAGCACAATTCGACCTCAGGTACGTTCCTAAGGTCCTCCTGATCCGTGTAAGCCTAACCTTGACCGTGTTGCATTAACCCTTAACAGTAAAACAGTTTTTTTTGATCTCACAGATTACAATGACTTCTCTCCCCATAGGAATACATTGCCTGCACCCCGAAATTCAACCTGAAGCCTATGTGGGTTATGAATGCCGTATGAACCTGTCATCGATGACAGTCCATCAGGCTACTATGAGGTCTACCTGTGTCGATTCTAAGCTTCCTGGACCAACCGGAAGTGGTTAAAATCACCCTAAAAGTGTATATCCATACAATGCCTGCAGTTTGATAGACATAGTGCATTCAACCCTGTGTAAATCAGTCAGTTCTTAACGTAAGGACTTAAAACTCAGGATTCTGTAAAAGCATACCCCAATGAGGATACGTGTTGACTTATAGCTTCCTGTGCCAACCAGAAGTGCCATAATTGGTGTCACAGGGGCTGTTTCGAAGGGTTAAAAAAGTCACATCTTTCCAAAACTTCATATGTGTGATTAGGCAACCCCCATGAACTGTAAATCAGTCATTTTTCCCATAAAATTTCAAAGGAAAACTAAATCACACAGACACACAACTTGGAAGGAGGGACGTATTGGG
This sequence comes from Oncorhynchus mykiss, assembly GCF_013265735.2. NCBI lineage: Eukaryota > Metazoa > Chordata > Actinopteri > Salmoniformes > Salmonidae > Oncorhynchus > Oncorhynchus mykiss. The sequence goes on from NW_023493689.1 coordinate 500,287, forward strand.
GTGCGTAGAGACAGACAGTGCCTGCAATAGTTAGCTTTGTTCGAGCTAAAAAAGAACCGTCCGACCTAGAGTTCTGAAACGTTAGAAACCTGTTCTAGACCTCAGGTCGATAGTGCGTGGTGAGTTACGTGGCTCTAGAAGGTTCTCGGACCGAGAAACAGCCTCGTACATTTGCAATGACTTCAATTCATTTTGACCATTACGAAAATGACGACATTTAGAAAAGTCTCAGAGACGCAAGACTAGGTGCATTGAAACCGGCTCGGCCCATAGAGACGGACCCCAACGTTTCTGTCCGATAGCTCATTCAAGGACCCCATAGCAAGGCATGGAAAAAAGTGGATTTTCAGCACCAATTAGGGTTTTGCTCGAAGGACCTATCGAGCCAAAACTCGGGATTCGGGGTCGCCTCACATAGGCCTACACATAATGTTCGAACTGGACCCGCAGCTAGAACGTAACTATGTGTTTTACGTTTTTATTATGTTTTAAACTGAAGGCGCTGTGAATTATGGGCCTGCTCTGACATATGTGATAGTTGGCTTCTAAATGAGTTGGAAAAAGTGGGTTTGGTGTCAATTGATATCAGTTTGGTGTCAGAATGACATTTAATTGACTGATGGACACTGACTTGCTAGTTGACTTTTGTATATTTGCAATATGTTTAAACGGAGAGGGACCATCCCCAAAATGGCATTCTGAAATCAACACAAAAAATGGCATCACCATAGACTCCAGACTGTGCCGAGTTCAACGAGACGCCCCGCTTGACCGTAGCTCGCTCTGAGTGCAGCGACCTTGAAAAAAAGAAGGCCAAAATGAAGCCTGGCCCTCAATGTCATTTGCTTTTGGGTGACAGTGAGAGAGCCGTTAGGGTGAGAAGCACAATTCGACCTCAGGTACGTTCCTAAGGTCCTCCCGATCCGTGCAAGCCTAACCTCGACCGTGTGGCATTAACCCTAAACAGTTAAAAGTAGGTGTTTACTTCAAACAGTTTGCATTGACTTCTCTCCCCATAGGAATACATTGCCTGCACCCCTAAATTCAACCGGAAGCCTATGTGGGTTATGAATGCTGTATGAACCTGTCATCAATGACAGTCCATCAGGCCACTATGAGGTCTACCTGTGTCGATTCTAAGCTTCCTGGACCAACCGGAAGTGGTTAAATTCACCCTAAAAGTGTTTTGAAACACAACCTGTCATTATGAAAATCACTGCATTCAACCCTGTGTAGATCAGTCAATTCTTAACTTAAAGACTTAAAAATCAGGATTCTGTAAGAGGCTACCTCAGTCAAGACATGTGTTTACTTATAGCTTCCTGTGCCAACCGGAAGTGCCTTTAATTGGGTCACACTGTCTGTTTTGAAGGGTTAAAAAAGTCACATCTCTCCAAAACTTCATATGTGTGACTAGGTAACCCTCCTGAACTGTACATCAGTCATTTCTCCCAACAGATGTCAAAGAAAAGCTCTCTCACACACACACACAGCAAGGATGGAGTGAAAAAGTGCGGTGCTTAAACTTCTTGCTCCTACCTGAGACGCAGATGTCTCATCTAGACACCTGGAAATGCAAATGCGCTACGCTAAATGCTAAATGTACTCGTTAAAACTCAAACGTTCATTAAAACACACATGCAGGGTATTGAATTAAAGCTACACTCGTTGTGAATCTAGCCAACAAGTCAGATTTTTAAAATGATTTTTGGCGAAAGCATGAGAAGCTATTATCTGATAGCATGCAACACCCCAAAATACCTGAAGGGGACGTAAACAAAATAATTAGCGTAGCCGGCGCTACACAAAACGCAGAAATAAAATATAAAACATTCATTACCTTTGATGATATTCTTTGTTGGCACTCCTATATGTTCCATAAACATCACAATTGGGTCTTTTTCCCGATTAAATCCGTCCATGTATGCCCAAAATATCCATTTGTATAGCCTGTCTGGTTCAGGAAAAGCTCCGTTCCAAAACGCAACGTCATTTTTTAAAATGATATAAGTTGCCTATATTCTTTGACAAAACACTTCAACCTACTTTTGTAAGCCAACTTTAGGTATTTGTAAACGTTAATAATCGATCAAATTGATCACTGGGCGATCTGTATTCAATAGCAGCTACTCAAGAAAAAGTTGTCCTTTGTCTCTCTTCAAAAATCGATTCCTGTATGCTGGACGAAATGAAGGATCTATTTGTCATTACACAAATGATTTTTGTCAATGAAAATGACGTTTTTGGCGACATCGTGTGGAAGTTGTAGGAACTGCAAGCTCCCTGCTATATATTTTTGCTTGCAATAAACAACTCAGAGACTGGCGGATTAATACTTTTCTGTGGTTTTTGTGACAAGGTTTTTCTTGCGATTTCGCTTGCTGTTCACCTTCTGCTTTTGGGTGACAGTGAGAGAACCGTTAGGGTGAGAAGCACAATTCGACCTCAGGTACGTTCCTAAGGTCCTCCCGATCCGTGCAAGCCTAACCTCGACCGTGTGGCATTAACCCTAAACAGTTAAAAGTAGGTGTTTACTTCAAACAGTTTGCATTGACTTCTCTCCCCATAGGAATACATTGCCTGCACCCCTAAATTCAACCGGAAGCCTATGTGGGTTATGAATGCTGTATGAACCTGTCATCGATGACAGTCCATCAGGCCACTATGAGGTCTACCTGTGTCGATTCTAAGCTTCCTGGACCAACCGCAAGTGGTTAAATTCACCCTAAAAGTGTTTTGAAACACATAACCTGTCATTATGAAAATCACTGCATTCAACCCTGTGTAGATAAGTCAATTCTTAACTTAAAGACTTAAAACTCAGGATTCTGTAAGAGGCTACCTCAGTCAAGACATGTGTTTACTTATAGCTTCCTGTGCCAACCGGAAGTGCCTTTAATTGGGTCACACTGTCTGTTTTGAAGGGTTAAAAAAGTCACATCTCTCCAAAACTTCATATGTGTGACTAGGTAACCCTCCTGAACTGTAAATCAGTCATTTCCCCCAACAGATGTCAAAGAAAAGCTCTCTCACACACACACAGCAAGGATGAGGTGAAAAAAGTGCGGTGCGTAAAGACACAGAGAGCAGGCAATGGCATTACCATAATCCCTAGGCCGTGCAGAGTTCATCGAGATATCCCGCTTGACCGTAGCTCGCTCGGTCTAAGCGCAGCGACCATTAGAAAAGTAGGCCCAAAATTAAGCCTGCCCCACAACGTCATTTGCTTTTGGGTGACAGTGAGAGAACCGTTAGGGTGAGAAGCACAATTCGACCTCAGGTACGTTCCTAAGGTCCTCCTGATCCGTGTAAGCCTAACCTTGACCGTGTTGCATTAACCCTTAACAGTAAAACAGGTTTTTTTGATCTCACAGATTACAATGACTTCTCTCCCCATAGGAATACATTGCCTGCACCCCGAAATTCAACCTGAAGCCTATGTGGGTTATGAATGCCGTATGAACCTGTCATCGATGACAGTCCATCAGGCTACTATGAGGTCTACCTGTGTCGATTCTAAGCTTCCTGGACCAACCGGAAGTGGTTAAAATCACCCTAAAAGTGTATATCCATACAATGCCTGCAGTTTGATAGACATAGTGCATTCAACCCTGTGTAAATCAGTCAGTTCTTAACGTAAGGACTTAAAACTCAGGATTCTGTAAAAGCATACCCCAATGAGGATACGTGTTGACTTATAGCTTCCTGTGCCAACCGGAAGTGCCATAATTGGTGTCACAGGGGCTGTTTCGAAGGGTTAAAAAAGTCACATCTTTCCAAAACTTCATATGTGTGATTAGGCAACCCCCATGAACTGTAAATCAGTCATTTTTCCCATAAAATTTCAAAGGAAAACTAAATCACACAGACACACAACTTGGAAGGAGGGACGTATTGGGGTGCGTAGAGACAGACAGTGCCTGCAATAGTTAGCTTTGTTCGAGCTAAAAAAGAACCGTCCGATCTAGAGTTCTGAAACGTTAGAAACCTGTTCTAGACCTCAGGTCGATAGTGCGTGGTGAGTTACGTGGCTCTAGAAGGTTCTCGGACCGAGAAACAGCCTCGTACATTTGCAATGACTTCAATTCATTTTGACCATTACGAAAATGACGACATTTAGAAAAGTCTCAGAGACGCAAGACTAGGTGCATTGAAACCGGCTCGGCCCATAGAAACGGACCCCAACGTTTCTGTCCGATAGCTCATTCAAGGACCCCATAGCAAGGCATGGAAAAAAGTGGATTTTCAGCACCAATTAGGGTTTTGCTCGAAGGACCTATCGAGCCAAAACTCGGGATTCGGGGTCGCCTCACATAGGCCTACACATAATGTTCGAACTGGACCCGCAGCTAGAACGTAACTATGTGTTTTACGTTTTTATTATGTTTTAAACTGAAGGCGCTGTGAATTATGGGCCTGCTCTGACATATGTGATAGTTGGCTTCTTAATGAGTTGGAAAAAGTGGGTTTGGTGTCAATTGATATCAGTTTGGTGTCAGAATGACATCTAATTGACTGATGGACACTGACTTGCTAGTTGACTTTTGTACATTTGCAATATGTTTAAACGGAGAGGGACCATCCCCAAAATGGCATTCTGAAATCAACACAAAAAATGGCATCACCATAGACTCCAGACTGTGCCGAGTTCAACGAGACGCCCCGCTTGACCGTAGCTCGCTCTGAGTGCAGCGACCTTGAAAAAAAGAAGGCCAAAATGAAGCCTGGCCCTCAATGTCATTTGCTTTTGGGTGACAGTGAGAGAACCGTTAGGGTGAGAAGCACAATTCGACCTCAGGTACGTTCCTAAGGTCCTCCCGATCCGTGCAAGCCTAACCTCGACCGTGTGGCATTAACCCTAAACAGTTTGCATTGACTTCTCTCCCCATAGGAATACATTGCCTGCACCCCTAAATTCAACCGGAAGCCTATGTGGGTTATGAATGCTGTATGAACCTGTCATCGATGACAGTCCATCAGGCCACTATGAGGTCTACCTGTGTCGATTCTAAGCTTCCTGGACCAACCGGAAGTGGTTAAGTTCACCCTAAAAGTGTTTTGAAACACATAACCTGTCATTATGAAAATCACTGCATTCAACCCTGTGTAGATCAGTCAATTCTTAACTTAAAGACTTAAAACTCAGGATTCTGTAAGAGGCTACCTCAGTCAAGACATGTGTTTACTTATAGCTTCCTGTGCCAACCGGAAGTGCCTTTAATTGGGTCACACTCTCTGTTTTGAAGGGTTAAAAACGTCACATCTCTCCAAAACTTCATATGTGTGACTAGGTAACCCTCCTGAACTGTACATCAGTCATTCCTCCCAACAGATGTCAAAGAAAAGCTCTCTCACACACACACAGCAAGGATGGAGTGAAAAAGTGCGGTGCTTAAACTTCTTGCTCCTACCTGAGACGCAGATGTCTCATCTAGACACCTGGAAATGCAAATGCGCTACGCTAAATGCTAAATGTACTCGTTAAAACTCAAACGTTCATTAAAACACACATGCAGGGTATTGAATTAAAGCTACACTCGTTGTGAATCTAGCCAACAAGTCAGATTTTAAAAACGATTTTCGGTGAAAGCATGAGAAGCTATTATCTGATAGCATGCAACACCCCAAAATACCTGAAGGGGACGTAAACAAAAGAATTAGCGTAGCCGGCGCTACACAAAACGCAGAAATAAAATATAAAACATTCATTACCTTTGATGATATTATTTGTTGGCACTCCTATATGTTCCATAAACATCACAATTGGGTCTTTTTCCCGATTAAATCCGTCCATGTATGCCCAAAATATCCATTTGTATAGCCTGTCTGGTTCAGGAAAAGCTCCGTTCCAAAACGCAACGTCATTTTTTAAAATGATATAAGTTGCCTATATTCTTTGACAAAACACTTCAACCTACTTTTGTAAGCCAACTTTAGGTATTTGTAAACGTTAATAATCGATCAAATTGATCACTGGGCGATCTGTATTCAATAGCAGCTACTCAAGAAAACGTTGTCCTTTGTCTCTCTTCAAAAATCGATTCCTGTATGCTGGACGAAATGAAGGATCTATTTGTCATTACACAAATGATTTTTGTCAATGAAAATGACGTTTTTGGCGACATCGTGTGGAAGTTGTAGGAACTGCAAGCTCCCTGCTATATATTTTTGCTTGCAATAAACAACTCAGAGACTGGCGGATTAATACTTTTCTGTGGTTTTTGTGACAAGGTTTTTCTTGCGTTTTCGCTTGCTGTTCACCTTCTGCTTTTGGGTGACAGTGAGAGAACCGTTAGGGTGAGAAGCACAATTCGACCTCAGGTACGTTCCTAAGGTCCTCCCGATCCGTGCAAGCCTAACCTCGACCGTGTGGCATTAACCCTAAACAGTTAAAAGTAGGTGTTTACTTCAAACAGTTTGCATTGACTTCTCTCCCCATAGGAATACATTGCCTGCACCCCTAAATTCAACCGGAAGCCTATGTGGGTTATGAATGCTGTATGAACCTGTCATCGATGACAGTCCATCAGGCCACTATGAGGTCTACCTGTGTCGATTCTAAGCTTCCTGGACCAACCGGAAGTGGTTAAATTCACCCTAAAAGTGTTTTGAAACACATAACCTGTCATTATGAAAATCACTGCATTCAACCCTGTGTAGATCAGTCAATTCTTAACTTAAAGACTTAAAACTCAGGATTCTGTAAGAGGCTACCCCAGTCAAGACATGTGTTTACTTATAGCTTCCTGTGCCAACCGGAAGTGCCTTTAATTGGGTCACACTGTCTGTTTTGAAGGGTTAAAAAAGTCACATCTCTCCAAAACTTCATATGTGTGACTAGGTAACCCTCCTGAACTGTAAATCAGTCATTTCCCCCAACAGATGTCAAAGAAAAGCTCTCTCACACACACACAGCAAGGATGAGGTGAAAAAAGTGCGGTGCGTAAAGACACAGAGAGCAGGCAATGGCATTACCATAATCCCTAGGCCGTGCAGAGTTCATCGAGATATCCCGCTTGACCGTAGCTCGCTCGGTCTAAGCGCAGCGACCATTAGAAAAGTAGGCCCAAAATTAAGCCTGCCCCACAACGTCATTTGCTTTTGGGTGACAGTGAGAGAACCGTTAGGGTGAGAAGCACAATTCGACCTCAGGTACGTTCCTAAGGTCCTCCTGATCCGTGTAAGCCTAACCTTGACCGTGTTGCATTAACCCTTAACAGTAAAACAGGTTTTTTTGATCTCACAGATTACAATGACTTCTCTCCCCATAGGAATACATTGCCTGCACCCCGAAATTCAACCTGAAGCCTATGTGGGTTATGAATGCCGTATGAACCTGTCATCGATGACAGTCCATCAGGCTACTATGAGGTCTACCTGTGTCGATTCTAAGCTTCCTGGACCAACCGGAAGTGGTTAAAATCACCCTAAAAGTGTATATCCATACAATGCCTGCAGTTTGATAGACATAGTGCATTCAACCCTGTGTAAATCAGTCAGTTCTTAACGTAAGGACTTAAAACTCAGGATTCTGTAAAAGCATACCCCAATGAGGATACGTGTTGACTTATAGCTTCCTGTGCCAACCGGAAGTGCCATAATTGGTGTCACAGGGGCTGTTTCGAAGGGTTAAAAAAGTCACATCTTTCCAAAACTTCATATGTGTGATTAGGCAACCCCCATGAACTGTAAATCAGTCATTTTTCCCATAAAATTTCAAAGGAAAACTAAATCACACAGACACACAACTTGGAAGGAGGGACGTATTGGGGTGCTTAGAGACAGACAGTGCCTGCAATAGTTAGCTTTGTTCGAGCTAAAAAAGAACCGTCCGATCTAGAGTTCTGAAACGTTAGAAACCTGTTCTAGACCTCAGGTCGATAGTGCGTGGTGAGTTACGTGGCTCTAGAAGGTTCTCGGACCGAGAAACAGCCTCGTACATTTGCAATGACTTCAATTCATTTTGACCATTACGAAAATGACGACATTTAGAAAAGTCTCAGAGACGCAAGACTAGGTGCATTGAAACCGGCTCGGCCCATAGAAACGGACACCAACGTTTCTGTCCGATAGCTCATTCAAGGACCCCATAGCAAGGCATGGAAAAAAGTGGATTTTCAGCACCAATTAGGGTTTTGCTCGAAGGACCTATCGAGCCAAAACTCGGGATTCGGGGTCGCCTCACATAGGCCTACACATAATGTTCGAACTGGACCCGCAGCTAGAACGTAACTATGTGTTTTACGTTTTTATTATGTTTTAAACTGAAGGCGCTGTGAATTATGGGCCTGCTCTGACATATGTGATAGTTGGCTTCTTAATGAGTTGGAAAAAGTGGGTTTGGTGTCAATTGATATCAGTTTGGTGTCAGAATGACATCTAATTGACTGATGGACACTGACTTGCTAGTTGACTTTTGTATATTTGCAATATGTTTAAACGGAGAGGGACCATCCCCAAAATGGCATTCTGAAATCAACACAAAAAATGGCATCACCATAGACTCCAGACTGTGCCGAGTTCAACGAGACGCCCCGCTTGACCGTAGCTCGCTCTGAGTGCAGCGACCTTGAAAAAAAGAAGGCCAAAATGAAGCCTGGCCCTCAATGTCATTTGCTTTTGGGTGACAGTGAGAGAACCGTTAGGGTGAGAAGCACAATTCGACCTCAGGTACGTTCCTAAGGTCCTCCCGATCCGTGCAAGCCTAACCTCGACCGTGTGGCATTAACCCTAAACAGTTTGCATTGACTTCTCTCCCCATAGGAATACATTGCCTGCACCCCTAAATTCAACCGGAAGCCTATGTGGGTTATGAATGCTGTATGAACCTGTCATCGATGACAGTCCATCAGGCCACTATGAGGTCTACCTGTGTCGATTCTAAGCTTCCTGGACCAACCGGAAGTGGTTAAGTTCACCCTAAAAGTGTTTTGAAACACATAACCTGTCATTATGAAAATCACTGCATTCAACCCTGTGTAGATCAGTCAATTCTTAACTTAAAGACTTAAAACTCAGGATTCTGTAAGAGGCTACCTCAGTCAAGACATGTGTTTACTTATAGCTTCCTGTGCCAACCGGAAGTGCCTTTAATTGGGTCACACTCTCTGTTTTGAAGGGTTAAAAACGTCACATCTCTCCAAAACTTCATATGTGTGACTAGGTAACCCTCCTGAACTGTACATCAGTCATTCCTCCCAACAGATGTCAAAGAAAAGCTCTCTCACACACACACAGCAAGGATGGAGTGAAAAAGTGCGGTGCTTAAACTTCTTGCTCCTACCTGAGACGCAGATGTCTCATCTAGACACCTGGAAATGCAAATGCGCTACGCTAAATGCTAAATGTACTCGTTAAAACTCAAACGTTCATTAAAACACACATGCAGGGTATTGAATTAAAGCTACACTCGTTGTGAATCTAGCCAACAAGTCAGATTTTAAAAACGATTTTCGGTGAAAGCATGAGAAGCTATTATCTGATAGCATGCAACACCCCAAAATACCTGAAGGGGACGTAAACAAAATAATTAGCGTAGCCGGCGCTACACAAAACGCAGAAATAAAATATAAAACATTCATTACCTTTGATGATATTCTTTGTTGGCACTCCTATATGTTCCATAAACATCACAATTGGGTCTTTTTCCCGATTAAATCCGTCCATGTATGCCCAAAATATCCATTTGTATAGCCTGTCTGGTTCAGGAAAAGCTCCGTTCCAAAACGCAACGTCATTTTTTAAAATGATATAAGTTGCCTATATTCTTTGACAAAACACTTCAACCTACTTTTGTAAGCCAACTTTAGGTATTTGTAAACGTTAATAATCGATCAAATTGATCACTGGGCGATCTGTATTCAATAGCAGCTACTCAAGAAAACGTTGTCCTTTGTCTCTCTTCAAAAATCGATTCCTGTATGCTGGACGAAATGAAGGATCTATTTGTCATTACACAAATGATTTTTGTCAATGAAAATGACGTTTTTGGCGACATCGTGTGGAAGTTGTAGGAACTGCAAGCTCCCTGCTATATATTTTTGCTTGCAATAAACAACTCAGAGACTGGCGGATTAATACTTTTCTGTGGTTTTTGTGACAAGGTTTTTCTTGCGTTTTCGCTTGCTGTTCACCTTCTGCTTTTGGGTGACAGTGAGAGAACCGTTAGGGTGAGAAGCACAATTCGACCTCAGGTACGTTCCTAAGGTCCTCCCGATCCGTGCAAGCCTAACCTCGACCGTGTGGCATTAACCCTAAACAGTTAAAAGTAGGTGTTTACTTCAAACAGTTTGCATTGACTTCTCTCCCCATAGGAATACATTGCCTGCACCCCTAAATTCAACCGGAAGCCTATGTGGGTTATGAATGCTGTATGAACCTGTCATCGATGACAGTCCATCAGGCCACTATGAGGTCTACCTGTGTCGATTCTAAGCTTCCTGGACCAACCGGAAGTGGTTAAATTCACCCTAAAAGTGTTTTGAAACACATAACCTGTCATTATGAAAATCACTGCATTCAACCCTGTGTAGATCAGTCAATTCTTAACTTAAAGACTTAAAACTCAGGATTCTGTAAGAGGCTACCCCAGTCAAGACATGTGTTTACTTATAGCTTCCTGTGCCAACCGGAAGTGCCTTTAATTGGGTCACACTGTCTGTTTTGAAGGGTTAAAAAAGTCACATCTCTCCAAAACTTCATATGTGTGACTAGGTAACCCTCCTGAACTGTAAATCAGTCATTTCCCCCAACAGATGTCAAAGAAAAGCTCTCTCACACACACACAGCAAGGATGAGGTGAAAAAAGTGCGGTGCGTAAAGACACAGAGAGCAGGCAATGGCATTACCATAATCCCTAGGCCGTGCAGAGTTCATCGAGATATCCCGCTTGACCGTAGCTCGCTCGGTCTAAGCGCAGCGACCATTAGAAAAGTAGGCCCAAAATTAAGCCTGCCCCACAACGTCATTTGCTTTTGGGTGACAGTGAGAGAACCGTTAGGGTGAGAAGCACAATTCGACCTCAGGTACGTTCCTAAGGTCCTCCTGATCCGTGTAAGCCTAACCTTGACCGTGTTGCATTAACCCTTAACAGTAAAACAGGTTTTTTTGATCTCACAGATTACAATGACTTCTCTCCCCATAGGAATACATTGCCTGCACCCCGAAATTCAACCTGAAGCCTATGTGGGTTATGAATGCCGTATGAACCTGTCATCGATGACAGTCCATCAGGCTACTATGAGGTCTACCTGTGTCGATTCTAAGCTTCCTGGACCAACCGGAAGTGGTTAAAATCACCCTAAAAGTGTATATCCATACAATGCCTGCAGTTTGATAGACATAGTGCATTCAACCCTGTGTAAATCAGTCAGTTCTTAACGTAAGGACTTAAAACTCAGGATTCTGTAAAAGCATACCCCAATGAGGATACGTGTTGACTTATAGCTTCCTGTGCCAACCGGAAGTGCCATAATTGGTGTCACAGGGGCTGTTTCGAAGGGTTAAAAAAGTCACATCTTTCCAAAACTTCATATGTGTGATTAGGCAACCCCCATGAACTGTAAATCAGTCATTTTTCCCATAAAATTTCAAAGGAAAACTAAATCACACAGACACACAACTTGGAAGGAGGGACGTATTGGGGTGCGTAGAGACAGACAGTGCCTGCAATAGTTAGCTTTGTTCGAGCTAAAAAAGAACCGTCCGATCTAGAGTTCTGAAACGTTAGAAACCTGTTCTAGACCTCAGGTCGATAGTGCGTGGTGAGTTACGTGGCTCTAGAAGGTTCTCGGACCGAGAAACAGCCTCGTACATTTGCAATGACTTCAATTCATTTTGACCATTACGAAAATGACGACATTTAGAAAAGTCTCAGAGACGCAAGACTAGGTGCATTGAAACCGGCTCGGCCCATAGAAACGGACCCCAACGTTTCTGTCCGATAGCTCATTCAAGGACCCCATAGCAAGGCATGGAAAAAAGTGGATTTTCAGCACCAATTAGGGTTTTGCTCGAAGGACCTATCGAGCCAAAACTCGGGATTCGGGGTCGCCTCACATAGGCCTACACATAATGTTCGAACTGGACCCGCAGCTAGAACGTAACTATGTGTTTTACGTTTTTATTATGTTTTAAACTGAAGGCGCTGTGAATTATGGGCCTGCTCTGACATATGTGATAGTTGGCTTCTTAATGAGTTGGAAAAAGTGGGTTTGGTGTCAATTGATATCAGTTTGGTGTCAGAATGACATCTAATTGACTGATGGACACTGACTTGCTAGTTGACTTTTGTATATTTGCAATATGTTTAAACGGAGAGGGACCATCCCCAAAATGGCATTCTGAAATCAACACAAAAAATGGCATCACCATAGACTCCAGACTGTGCCGAGTTCAACGAGACGCCCCGCTTGACCGTAGCTCGCTCTGAGTGCAGCGACCTTGAAAAAAAGAAGGCCAAAATGAAGCCTGGCCCTCAATGTCATTTGCTTTTGGGTGACAGTGAGAGAACCGTTAGGGTGAGAAGCACAATTCGACCTCAGGTACGTTCCTAAGGTCCTCCCGATCCGTGCAAGCCTAACCTCGACCGTGTGGCATTAACCCTAAACAGTTTGCATTGACTTCTCTCCCCATAGGAATACATTGCCTGCACCCCTAAATTCAACCGGAAGCCTATGTGGGTTATGAATGCTGTATGAACCTGTCATCGATGACAGTCCATCAGGCCACTATGAGGTCTACCTGTGTCGATTCTAAGCTTCCTGGACCAACCGGAAGTGGTTAAGTTCACCCTAAAAGTGTTTTGAAACACATAACCTGTCATTATGAAAATCACTGCATTCAACCCTGTGTAGATCAGTCAATTCTTAACTTAAAGACTTAAAACTCAGGATTCTGTAAGAGGCTACCTCAGTCAAGACATGTGTTTACTTATAGCTTCCTGTGCCAACCGGAAGTGCCTTTAATTGGGTCACACTCTCTGTTTTGAAGGGTTAAAAACGTCACATCTCTCCAAAACTTCATATGTGTGACTAGGTAACCCTCCTGAACTGTACATCAGTCATTCCTCCCAACAGATGTCAAAGAAAAGCTCTCTCACACACACACAGCAAGGATGGAGTGAAAAAGTGCGGTGCTTAAACTTCTTGCTCCTACCTGAGACGCAGATGTCTCATCTAGACACCTGGAAATGCAAATGCGCTACGCTAAATGCTAAATGTACTCGTTAAAACTCAAACGTTCATTAAAACACACATGCAGGGTATTGAATTAAAGCTACACTCGTTGTGAATCTAGCCAACAAGTCAGATTTTAAAAACGATTTTCGGTGAAAGCATGAGAAGCTATTATCTGATAGCATGCAACACCCCAAAATACCTGAAGGGGACGTAAACAAAATAATTAGCGTAGCCGGCGCTACACAAAACGCAGAAATAAAATATAAAACATTCATTACCTTTGATGATATTATTTGTTGGCACTCCTATATGTTCCATAAACATCACAATTGGGTCTTTTTCCCGATTAAATCCGTCCATGTATGCCCAAAATATCCATTTGTATAGCCTGTCTGGTTCAGGAAAAGCTCCGTTCCAAAACGCAACGTCATTTTTAAAAATGATATAAGTTGCCTATATTCTTTGACAAAACACTTCAACCTACTTTTGTAAGCCAACTTTAGGTATTTGTAAACGTTAATAATCGATCAAATTGATCACTGGGCGATCTGTATTCAATAGCAGCTACTCAAGAAAACGTTGTCCTTTGTCTCTCTTCAAAAATCGATTCCTGTATGCTGGACGAAATGAAGGATCTATTTGTCATTACACAAATGATTTTTGTCAATGAAAATGACGTTTTTGGCGACATCGTGTGGAAGTTGTAGGAACTGCAAGCTCCCTGCTATATATTTTTGCTTGCAATAAACAACTCAGAGACTGGCGGATTAATACTTTTCTGTGGTTTTTGTGACAAGGTTTTTCTTGCGTTTTCGCTTGCTGTTCACCTTCTGCTTTTGGGTGACAGTGAGAGAACCGTTAGGGTGAGAAGCACAATTCGACCTCAGGTACGTTCCTACGGTCCTCCCGATCCGTGCAAGCCTAACCTCGACCGTGTGGCATTAACCCTAAACAGTTAAAAGTAGGTGTTTACTTCAAACAGTTTGCATTGACTTCTCTCCCCATAGGAATACATTGCCTGCACCCCTAAATTCAACCGGAAGCCTATGTGGGTTATGAATGCTGTATGAACCTGTCATCGATGACAGTCCATCAGGCCACTATGAGGTCTACCTGTGTCGATTCTAAGCTTCCTGGACCAACCGGAAGTGGTTAAATTCACCCTAAAAGTGTTTTGAAACACATAACCTGTCATTATGAAAATCACTGCATTCAACCCTGTGTAGATCAGTCAATTCTTAACTTAAAGACTTAAAACTCAGGATTCTGTAAGAGGCTACCCCAGTCAAGACATGTGTTTACTTATAGCTTCCTGTGCCAACCGGAAGTGCCTTTAATTGGGTCACACTGTCTGTTTTGAAGGGTTAAAAAAGTCACATCTCTCCAAAACTTCATATGTGTGACTAGGTAACCCTCCTGAACTGTAAATCAGTCATTTCCCCCAACAGATGTCAAAGAAAAGCTCTCTCACACACACACAGCAAGGATGAGGTGAAAAAAGTGCGGTGCGTAAAGACACAGAGAGCAGGCAATGGCATTACCATAATCCCTAGGCCGTGCAGAGTTCATCGAGATATCCCGCTTGACCGTAGCTCGCTCGGTCTAAGCGCAGCGACCATTAGAAAAGTAGGCCCAAAATTAAGCCTGCCCCACAACGTCATTTGCTTTTGGGTGACAGTGAGAGAACCGTTAGGGTGAGAAGCACAATTCGACCTCAGGTACGTTCCTAAGGTCCTCCTGATCCGTGTAAGCCTAACCTTGACCGTGTTGCATTAACCCTTAACAGTAAAACAGGTTTTTTTGATCTCACAGATTACAATGACTTCTCTCCCCATAGGAATACATTGCCTGCACCCCGAAATTCAACCTGAAGCCTATGTGGGTTATGAATGCCGTATGAACCTGTCATCGATGACAGTCCATCAGGCTACTATGAGGTCTACCTGTGTCGATTCTAAGCTTCCTGGACCAACCGGAAGTGGTTAAAATCACCCTAAAAGTGTATATCCATACAATGCCTGCAGTTTGATAGACATAGTGCATTCAACCCTGTGTAAATCAGTCAGTTCTTAACGTAAGGACTTAAAACTCAGGATTCTGTAAAAGCATACCCCAATGAGGATACGTGTTGACTTATAGCTTCCTGTGCCAACCGGAAGTGCCATAATTGGTGTCACAGGGGCTGTTTCGAAGGGTTAAAAAAGTCACATCTTTCCAAAACTTCATATGTGTGATTAGGCAACCCCCATGAACTGTAAATCAGTCATTTTTCCCATAAAATTTCAAAGGAAAACTAAATCACACAGACACACAACTTGGAAGGAGGGACGTATTGGGGTGCGTAGAGACAGACAGTGCCTGCAATAGTTAGCTTTGTTCGAGCTAAAAAAGAACCGTCCGATCTAGAGTTCTGAAACGTTAGAAACCTGTTCTAGACCTCAGGTCGATAGTGCGTGGTGAGTTACGTGGCTCTAGAAGGTTCTCGGACCGAGAAACAGCCTCGTACATTTGCAATGACTTCAATTCATTTTGACCATTACGAAAATGACGACATTTAGAAAAGTCTCAGAGACGCAAGACTAGGTGCATTGAAACCGGCTCGGCCCATAGAAACGGACCCCAACGTTTCTGTCCGATAGCTCATTCAAGGACCCCATAGCAAGGCATGGAAAAAAGTGGATTTTCAGCACCAATTAGGGTTTTGCTCGAAGGACCTATCGAGCCAAAACTCGGGATTCGGGGTCGCCTCACATAGGCCTACACATAATGTTCGAACTGGACCCGCAGCTAGAACGTAACTATGTGTTTTACGTTTTTATTGTGTTTTAAACTGAAGGCGCTGTGAATTATGGGCCTGCTCTGACATATGTGATAGTTGGCTTCTTAATGAGTTGGAAAAAGTGGGTTTGGTGTCAATTGATATCAGTTTGGTGTCAGAATGACATCTAATTGACTGATGGACACTGACTTGCTAGTTGACTTTTGTATATTTGCAATATGTTTAAACGGAGAGGGACCATCCCCAAAATGGCATTCTGAAATCAACACAAAAAATGGCATCACCATAGACTCCAGACTGTGCCGAGTTCAACGAGACGCCCCGCTTGACCGTAGCTCGCTCTGAGTGCAGCGACCTTGAAAAAAAGAAGGCCAAAATGAAGCCTGGCCCTCAATGTCATTTGCTTTTGGGTGACAGTGAGAGAACCGTTAGGGTGAGAAGCACAATTCGACCTCAGGTACGTTCCTAAGGTCCTCCCGATCCGTGCAAGCCTAACCTCGACCGTGTGGCATTAACCCTAAACAGTTTGCATTGACTTCTCTCCCCATAGGAATACATTGCCTGCACCCCTAAATTCAACCGGAAGCCTATGTGGGTTATGAATGCTGTATGAACCTGTCATCGATGACAGTCCATCAGGCCACTATGAGGTCTACCTGTGTCGATTCTAAGCTTCCTGGACCAACCGGAAGTGGTTAAATTCACCCTAAAAGTGTTTTGAAACACATAAAATGTCATTATGAAAATCACTGCATTCAACCCTGTGTAGATCAGTCAATTCTTAACTTAAAGACTTAAAACTCAGGATTCTGTAAGAGGCTACCTCAGTCAAGACATGTGTTTACTTATAGCTTCCTGTGCCAACCGGAAGTGCCTTTAATTGGGTCACACTCTCTGTTTTGAAGGGTTAAAAACGTCACATCTCTCCAAAACTTCATATGTGTGACTAGGTAACCCTCCTGAACTGTAAATCAGTCATTCCTTCCAACAGATGTCAAAGAAAAGCTCTCTCACACACACACAGCAAGGATGGAGTGAAAAAGTGCGGTGCTTAAACTTCTTGCTCCTACCTGAGACGCAGATGTCTCATCTAGACACCTGGAAATGCAAATGCGCTACGCTAAATGCTAAATGTACTCGTTAAAACTCAAACGTTCATTAAAACACACATGCAGGGTATTGAATTAAAGCTACACTCGTTGTGAATCTAGCCAACAAGTCGGATTTTAAAAACGATTTTCGGTGAAAGCATGAGAAGCTATTATCTGATAGCATGCAACACCCCAAAATACCTGAAGGGGACGTAAACAAAAGAATTAGCGTAGCCGGCGCTACACAAAACGCAGAAATAAAATATAAAACATTCATTACCTTTGATGATATTATTTGTTGGCACTCCTATATGTTCCATAAACATCACAATTGGGTCTTTTTCCCGATTAAATCCGTCCATGTATGCCCAAAATATCCATTTGTATAGCCTGTCTGGTTCAGGAAAAGCTCCGTTCCAAAACGCAACGTCATTTTTTAAAATGATATAAGTTGCCTATATTCTTTGACAAAACACTTCAACCTACTTTTGTAAGCCAACTTTAGGTATTTGTAAACGTTAATAATCGATCAAATTGATCACTGGGCGATCTGTATTCAATAGCAGCTACTCAAGAAAACGTTGTCCTTTGTCTCTCTTCAAAAATCGATTCCTGTATGCTGGACGAAATGAAGGATCTATTTGTCATTACACAAATGATTTTTGTCAATGAAAATGACGTTTTTGGCGACATCGTGTGGAAGATGTAGGAACTGCAAGCTCCCTGCTATATATTTTTGCTTGCAATAAACAACTCAGAGACTGGCGGATTAATACTTTTCTGTGGTTTTTGTGACAAGGTTTTTCTTGCGATTTCGCTTGCTGTTCACCTTCTGCTTTTGGGTGACAGTGAGAGAACCGTTAGGGTGAGAAGCACAATTCGACCTCAGGTACGTTCCTAAGGTCCTCCCGATCCGTGCAAGCCTAACCTCGACCGTGTGGCATTAACCCTAAACAGTTAAAAGTAGGTGTTTACTTCAAACAGTTTGCATTGACTTCTCTCCCCATAGGAATACATTGCCTGCACCCCTAAATTCAACCGGAAGCCTATGTGGGTTATGAATGCTGTATGAACCTGTCATCGATGACAGTCCATCAGGCCACTATGAGGTCTACCTGTGTCGATTCTAAGCTTCCTGGACCAACCGGAAGTGGTTAAATTCACCCTAAAAGTGTTTTGAAACACATAACCTGTCATTATGAAAATCACTGCATTCAACCCTGTGTAGATCAGTCAATTCTTAACTTAAAGACTTAAAACTCAGGATTCTGTAAGAGGCTACCTCAGTCAAGACATGTGTTTACTTATAGCTTCCTGTGCCAACCGGAAGTGCCTTTAATTGGGTCACACTGTCTGTTTTGAAGGGTTAAAAAAGTCACATCTCTCCAAAACTTTATATGTGTGACTAGGTAACCCTCCTGAACTGTAAATCAGTCATTTCCCCCAACAGATGTCAAAGAAAAGCTCTCTCACACACACACAGCAAGGATGAGGTGAAAAAAGTGCGGTGCGTAAAGACACAGAGAGCAGGCAATGGCATTACCATAATCCCTAGGCCGTGCAGAGTTCATCGAGATATCCCGCTTGACCGTAGCTCGCTCGGTCTAAGCGCAGCGACCATTAGAAAAGTAGGCCCAAAATTAAGCCTGCCCCACAACGTCATTTGCTTTTGGGTGACAGTGAGAGAACCGTTAGGGTGAGAAGCACAATTCGACCTCAGGTACGTTCCTAAGGTCCTCCTGATCCGTGTAAGCCTAACCTTGACCGTGTTGCATTAACCCTTAACAGTAAAACAGGTTTTTTTGATCTCACAGATTACAATGACTTCTCTCCCCATATGAATACATTGCCTGCACCCCGAAATTCAACCTGAAGCCTATGTGGGTTATGAATGCCGTATGAACCTGTCATCGATGACAGTCCATCAGGCTACTATGAGGTCTACCTGTGTCGATTCTAAGCTTCCTGGACCAACCGGAAGTGGTTAAAATCACCCTAAAAGTGTATATCCATACAATGCCTGCAGTTTGATAGACATAGTGCATTCAACCCTGTGTAAATCAGTCAGTTCTTAACGTAAGGACTTAAAACTCAGGATTCTGTAAAAGCATACCCCAATGAGGATACGTGTTGACTTATAGCTTCCTGTGCCAACCGGAAGTGCCATAATTGGTGTCACAGGGGCTGTTTCGAAGGGTTAAAAAAGTCACATCTTTCCAAAACTTCATATGTGTGATTAGGCAACCCCCATGAACTGTAAATCAGTCATTTTTCCCATAAAATTTCAAAGGAAAACTAAATCACACAGACACACAACTTGGAAGGAGGGACGTATTGGGGTGCGTAGAGACAGACAGTGCCTGCAATAGTTAGCTTTGTTCGAGCTAAAAAAGAACCGTCCGACCTAGAGTTCTGAAACGTTAGAAACCTGTTCTAGACCTCAGGTCGATAGTGCGTGGTGAGTTACGTGGCTCTAGAAGGTTCTCGGACCGAGAAACAGCCTCGTACATTTGCAATGACTTCAATTCATTTTGACCATTACGAAAATGACGACATTTAGAAAAGTCTCAGAGACGCAAGACTAGGTGCATTGAAACCGGCTCGGCCCATAGAGACGGACCCCAACGTTTCTGTCCGATAGCTCATTCAAGGACCCCATAGCAAGGCATGGAAAAAAGTGGATTTTCAGCACCAATTAGGGTTCTGCTCGAAGGACCTATCGAGCCAAAACTCGGGATTCGGGGTCGCCTCACATAGGCCTACACATAATGTTCGAACTGGACCCGCAGCTAGAACGTAACTATGTGTTTTACGTTTTTATTATGTTTTAAACTGAAGGCGCTGTGAATTATGGGCCTGCTCTGACATATGTGATAGTTGGCTTCTAAATGAGTTGGAAAAAGTGGGTTTGGTGTCAATTGATATCAGTTTGGTGTCAGAATGACATTTAATTGACTGATGGACACTGACTTGCTAGTTGACTTTTGTATATTTGCAATATGTTTAAACGGAGAGGGACCATCCCCAAAATGGCATTCTGAAATCAACACAAAAAATGGCATCACCATAGACTCCAGACTGTGCCGAGTTCAACGAGACGCCCCGCTTGACCGTAGCTCGCTCTGAGTGCAGCGACCTTGAAAAAAAGAAGGCCAAAATGAAGCCTGGCCCTCAATGTCATTTGCTTTTGGGTGACAGTGAGAGAACCGTTAGGGTGAGAAGCACAATTCGACCTCAGGTACGTTCCTAAGGTCCTCCCGATCCGTGCAAGCCTAACCTCGACCGTGTGGCATTAACCCTAAACAGTTTGCATTGACTTCTCTCCCCATAGGAATACATTGCCTGCAAACCTAAATTCAACCGGAAGCCTATGTGGGTTATGAATGCTGTATGAACCTGTCATCGATGACAGTCCATCAGGCCACTATGAGGTCTACCTGTGTCGATTCTAAGCTTCCTGGACCAACCGGAAGTGGTTCAATTCACCCTAAAAGTGTTTTGAAACACATAAAATGTCATTATGAAAATCACTGCATTCAACCCTGTGTAGATCAGTCAATTCTTAACTTAAAGACTTAAAACTCAGGATTCTGTAAGAGGCTACCTCAGTCAAGACATGTGTTTACTTATAGCTTCCTGTGCCAACCGGAAGTGCCTTTAATTGGGTCACACTCTCTGTTTTGAAGGGTTAAAAACGTCACATCTCTCCAAAACTTCATATGTGTGACTAGGTAACCCTCCTGAACTGTAAATCAGTCATTCCTCCCAACAGATGTCAAAGAAAAGCTCTCTCACACACACACAGCAAGGATGGAGTGAAAAAGTGCGGTGCTTAAACTTCTTGCTCCTACCTGAGACGCAGATGTCTCATCTAGACACCTGGAAATGCAAATGCGCTACGCTAAATGCTAAATGTACTCGTTAAAACTCAAACGTTCATTAAAACACACATGCAGGGTATTGAATTAAAGCTACACTCGTTGTGAATCTAGCCAACAAGTCAGATTTTAAAAACGATTTTCGGTGAAAGCATGAGAAGCTATTATCTGATAGCATGCAACACCCCAAAATACCTGAAGGGGACGTAAACAAAATAATTAGCTTAGTCGGCGCTACACAAAACGCAGAAATAAAATATAAAACATTCATTACCTTTGATGATATTATTTGTTGGCACTCCTATATGTTCCATAAACATCACAATTGGGTCTTTTTCCCGATTAAATCCGTCCATGTATGCCCAAAATATCCATTTGTATAGCCTGTCTGGTTCAGGAAAAGCTCCGTTCCAAAACGCAACGTCATTTTTTAAAATGATATAAGTTGCCTATATTCTTTGACAAAACACTTCAACCTACTTTTGTAAGCCAACTTTAGGTATTTGTAAACGTTAATAATCGATCAAATTGATCACTGGGCGATCTGTATTCAATAGCAGCTACTCAAGAAAACGTTGTCCTTTGTCTCTCTTCAAAAATCGATTCCTGTATGCTGGACGAAATGAAGGATCTATTTGTCATTACACAAATGATTTTTGTCAATGAAAATGACGTTTTTGGCGACATCGTGTGGAAGTTGTAGGAACTGCAAGCTCCCTGCTATATATTTTTGCTTGCAATAAACAACTCAGAGACTGGCGGATTAATACTTTTCTGTGGTTTTTGTGACAAGGTTTTTCTTGCGATTTCGCTTGCTGTTCACCTTCTGCTTTTGGGTGACAGTGAGAGAACCGTTAGGGTGAGAAGCACAATTCGACCTCAGGTACGTTCCTAAGGTCCTCCCGATCCGTGCAAGCCTAACCTCGACCGTGTGGCATTAACCCTAAACAGTTAAAAGTAGGTGTTTACTTCAAACAGTTTGCATTGACTTCTCTCCCCATAGGAATACATTGCCTGCACCCCTAAATTCAACCGGAAGCCTATGTGGGTTATGAATGCTGTATGAACCTGTCATCGATGACAGTCCATCAGGCCACTATGAGGTCTACCTGTGTCGATTCTAAGCTTCCTGGACCAACCGTAAGTGGTTAAATTCACCCTAAAAGTGTTTTGAAACACATAACCTGTCATTATGAAAATCACTGCATTCAACCCTGTGTAGATCAGTCAATTCTTAACTTAAAGACTTAAAACTCAGGATTCTGTAAGAGGCTACCTCAGTCAAGACATGTGTTTACTTATAGCTTCCTGTGCCAACCGGAAGTGCCTTTAATTGGGTCACACTGTCTGTTTTGAAGGGTTAAAAAAGTCACATCTCTCCAAAACTTCATATGTGTGACTAGGTAACCCTCCTGAACTGTAAATCAGTCATTTCCCCCAACAGATGTCAAAGAAAAGCTCTCTCACACACACACAGCAAGGATGAGGTGAAAAAAGTGCGGTGCGTAAAGACACAGAGAGCAGGCAATGGCATTACCATAATCCCTAGGCCGTGCAGAGTTCATCGAGATATCCCGCTTGACCGTAGCTCGCTCGGTCTAAGCGCAGCGACCATTAGAAAAGTAGGCCCAAAATTAAGCCTGCCCCACAACGTCATTTGCTTTTGGGTGACAGTGAGAGAACCGTTAGGGTGAGAAGCACAATTCGACCTCAGGTACGTTCCTAAGGTCCTCCTGATCCGTGTAAGCCTAACCTTGACCGTGTTGCATTAACCCTTAACAGTAAAACAGGTTTTTTTGATCTCACAGATTACAATGACTTCTCTCCCCATAGGAATACATTGCCTGCACCCCGAAATTCAACCTGAAGCCTATGTGGGTTATGAATGCCGTATGAACCTGTCATCGATGACAGTCCATCAGGCTACTATGAGGTCTACCTGTGTCGATTCTAAGCTTCCTGGACCAACCGGAAGTGGTTAAAATCACCCTAAAAGTGTATATCCATACAATGCCTGCAGTTTGATAGACATAGTGCATTCAACCCTGTGTAAATCAGTCAGTTCTTAACGTAAGGACTTAAAACTCAGGATTCTGTAAAAGCATACCCCAATGAGGATACGTGTTGACTTATAGCTTCCTGTGCCAACCGGAAGTGCCATAATTGGTGTCACAGGGGCTGTTTCGAAGGGTTAAAAAAGTCACATCTTTCCAAAACTTCATATGTGTGATTAGGCAACCCCCATGAACTGTAAATCAGTCATTTTTCCCATAAAATTTCAAAGGAAAACTAAATCACACAGACACACAACTTGGAAGGAGGGACGTATTGGGGTGCGTAGAGACAGACAGTGCCTGCAATAGTTAGCTTTGTTCGAGCTAAAAAAGAACCGTCCGACCTAGAGTTCTGAAACGTTAGAAACCTGTTCTAGACCTCAGGTCGATAGTGCGTGGTGAGTTACGTGGCTCTAGAAGGTTCTCGGACCGAGAAACAGCCTCGTACATTTGCAATGACTTCAATTCATTTTGACCATTACGAAAATGACGACATTTAGAAAAGTCTCAGAGACGCAAGACTAGGTGCATTGAAACCGGCTCGGCCCATAGAGACGGACCCCAACGTTTCTGTCCGATAGCTCATTCAAGGACCCCATAGCAAGGCATGGAAAAAAGTGGATTTTCAGCACCAATTAGGGTTTTGCTCGAAGGACCTATCGAGCCAAAACTCGGGATTCGGGGTCGCCTCACATAGGCCTACACATAATGTTCGAACTGGACCCGCAGCTAGAACGTAACTATGTGTTTTACGTTTTTATTATGTTTTAAACTGAAGGCGCTGTGAATTATGGGCCTGCTCTGACATATGTGATAGTTGGCTTCTAAATGAGTTGGAAAAAGTGGGTTTGGTGTCAATTGATATCAGTTTGGTGTCAGAATGACATTTAATTGACTGATGGACACTGACTTGCTAGTTGACTTTTGTATATTTGCAATATGTTTAAACGGAGAGGGACCATCCCCAAAATGGCATTCTGAAATCAACACAAAAAATGGCATCACCATAGACTCCAGACTGTGCCGAGTTCAACGAGACGCCCCGCTTGACCGTAGCTCGCTCTGAGTGCAGCGACCTTGAAAAAAAGAAGGCCAAAATGAAGCCTGGCCCTCAATGTCATTTGCTTTTGGGTGACAGTGAGAGAACCGTTAGGGTGAGAAGCACAATTCGACCTCAGGTACGTTCCTAAGGTCCTCCCGATCCGTGCAAGCCTAACCTCGACCGTGTGGCATTAACCCTAAACAGTTTGCATTGACTTCTCTCCCCATAGGAATACATTGCCTGCACCCCTAAATTCAACCGGAAGCCTATGTGGGTTATGAATGCTGTATGAACCTGTCATCGATGACAGTCCATCAGGCCACTATGAGGTCTACCTGTGTCGATTCTAAGCTTCCTGGACCAACCGGAAGTGGTTAAATTCACCCTAAAAGTGTTTTGAAACACATAAAATGTCATTATGAAAATCACTGCATTCAACCCTGTGTAGATCAGTCAATTCTTAACTTAAAGACTTAAAACTCAGGATTCTGTAAGAGGCTACCTCAGTCAAGACATGTGTTTACTTATAGCTTCCTGTGCCAACCGGAAGTGCCTTTAATTGGGTCACACTCTCTGTTTTGAAGGGTTAAAAACGTCACATCTCTCCAAAACTTCATATGTGTGACTAGGTAACCCTCCTGAACTGTAAATCAGTCATTCCTTCCAACAGATGTCAAAGAAAAGCTCTCTCACACACACACAGCAAGGATGGAGTGAAAAAGTGCGGTGCTTAAACTTCTTGCTCCTACCTGAGACGCAGATGTCTCATCTAGACACCTGGAAATGCAAATGCGCTACGCTAAATGCTAAATGTACTCGTTAAAACTCAAACGTTCATTAAAACACACATGCAGGGTATTGAATTAAAGCTACACTCGTTGTGAATCTAGCCAACAAGTCAGATTTTAAAAACGATTTTCGGTGAAAGCATGAGAAGCTATTATCTGATAGCATGCAACACCCCAAAATACCTGAAGGGGACGTAAACAAAATAATTAGCGTAGCCGGCGCTACACAAAACGCAGAAATAAAATATAAAACATTCATTACCTTTGATGATATTATTTGTTGGCACTCCTATATGTTCCATAAACATCACAATTGGGTCTTTTTCCCGATTAAATCCGTCCATGTATGCCCAAAATATCCATTTGTATAGCCTGTCTGGTTCAGGAAAAGCTCCGTTCCAAAACGCAACGTCATTTTTTAAAATGATATAAGTTGCCTATATTCTTTGACAAAACACTTCAACCTACTTTTGTAAGCCAACTTTAGGTATTTGTAAACGTTAATAATCGATCAAATTGATCACTGGGCGATCTGTATTCAATAGCAGCTACTCAAGAAAACGTTGTCCTTTGTCTCTCTTCAAAAATCGATTCCTGTATGCTGGACGAAATGAAGGATCTATTTGTCATTACACAAATGATTTTTGTCAATGAAAATGACGTTTTTGGCGACATCGTGTGGAAGTTGTAGGAACTGCAAGCTCCCTGCTATATATTTTTGCTTGCAATAAACAACTCAGAGACTGGCGGATTAATACTTTTCTGTGGTTTTTGTGACAAGGTTTTTCTTGCGATTTCGCTTGCTGTTCACCTTCTGCTTTTGGGTGACAGTGAGAGAACCGTTAGGGTGAGAAGCACAATTCGACCTCAGGTACGTTCCTAAGGTCCTCCCGATCCGTGCAAGCCTAACCTCGACCGTGTGGCATTAACCCTAAACAGTTAAAAGTAGGTGTTTACTTCAAACAGTTTGCATTGACTTCTCTCCCCATAGGAATACATTGCCTGCACCCCTAAATTCAACCGGAAGCCTATGTGGGTTATGAATGCTGTATGAACCTGTCATCGATGACAGTCCATCAGGCCACTATGAGGTCTACCTGTGTCGATTCTAAGCTTCCTGGACCAACCGGAAGTGGTTAAATTCACCCTAAAAGTGTTTTGAAACACATAACCTGTCATTATGAAAATCACTGCATTCAACCCTGTGTAGATCAGTCAATTCTTAACTTAAAGACTTAAAACTCAGGATTCTGTAAGAGGCTACCTCAGTCAAGACATGTGTTTACTTATAGCTTCCTGTGCCAACCGGAAGTGCCTTTAATTGGGTCACACTGTCTGTTTTGAAGGGTTAAAAAAGTCACATCTCTCCAAAACTTCATATGTGTGACTAGGTAACCCTCCTGAACTGTAAATCAGTCATTTCCCCCAACAAATGTCAAAGAAAAGCTCTCTCACACACACACAGCAAGGATGAGGTGAAAAAAGTGCGGTGCGTAAAGACACAGAGAGCAGGCAATGGCATTACCATAATCCCTAGGCCGTGCAGAGTTCATCGAGATATCCCGCTTGACCGTAGCTCGCTCGGTCTAAGCGCAGCGACCATTAGAAAAGTAGGCCCAAAATTAAGCCTGCCCCACAACGTCATTTGCTTTTGGGTGACAGTGAGAGAACCGTTAGGGTGAGAAGCACAATTCGACCTCAGGTACGTTCCTAAGGTCCTCCTGATCCGTGTAAGCCTAACCTTGACCGTGTTGCATTAACCCTTAACAGTAAAACAGGTTTTTTTGATCTCACAGATTACAATGACTTCTCTCCCCATAGGAATACATTGCCTGCACCCCGAAATTCAACCTGAAGCCTATGTGGGTTATGAATGCCGTATGAACCTGTCATCGATGACAGTCCATCAGGCTACTATGAGGTCTACCTGTGTCGATTCTAAGCTTCCTGGACCAACCGGAAGTGGTTAAAATCACCCTAAAAGTGTATATCCATACAATGCCTGCAGTTTGATAGACATAGTGCATTCAACCCTGTGTAAATCAGTCAGTTCTTAACGTAAGGACTTAAAACTCAGGATTCTGTAAAAGCATACCCCAATGAGGATACGTGTTGACTTATAGCTTCCTGTGCCAACCGGAAGTTTCATAATTGGTGTCACAGGGGCTGTTTCGAAGGGTTAAAAAAGTCACATCTTTCCAAAACTTCATATGTGTGATTAGGCAACCCCCATGAACTGTAAATCAGTCATTTTTCTCATAAAATTTCAAAGGAAAACTAAATCACACAGACACACAACTTGGAAGGAGGGACGTATTGGGGTGCGTAGAGACAGACAGTGCCTGCAATAGTTAGCTTTGTTCGAGCTAAAAAAGAACCGTCCGACCTAGAGTTCTGAAACGTTAGAAACCTGTTCTAGACCTCAGGTCGATAGTGCGTGGTGAGTTACGTGGCTCTAGAAGGTTCTCGGACCGAGAAACAGCCTCGTACATTTGCAATGACTTCAATTCATTTTGACCATTACGAAAATGACGACATTTAGAAAAGTCTCAGAGACGCAAGACTAGGTGCATTGAAACCGGCTCGGCCCATAGAGACGGACCCCAACGTTTCTGTCCGATAGCTCATTCAAGGACCCCATAGCAAGGCATGGAAAAAAGTGGATTTTCAGCACCAATTAGGGTTTTGCTCGAAGGACCTATCGAGCCAAAACTCGGGATTCGGGGTCGCCTCACATAGGCCTACACATAATGTTCGAACTGGACCCGCAGCTAGAACGTAACTATGTGTTTTACGTTTTTATTATGTTTTAAACTGAAGGCGCTGTGAATTATGGGCCTGCTCTGACATATGTGATAGTTGGCTTCTAAATGAGTTGGAAAAAGTGGGTTTGGTGTCAATTGATATCAGTTTGGTGTCAGAATGACATTTAATTCACTGATGGACACTGACTTGCTAGTTGACTTTTGTATATTTGCAATATGTTTAAACGGAGAGGGACCATCCCCAAAATGGCATTCTGAAATCAATACAAAAAATGGCATCACCATAGACTCCAGACTGTGCCGAGTTCAACGAGACGCCCCGCTTGACCGTAGCTCGCTCTGAGTGCAGCGACCTTGAAAAAAAGAAGGCCAAAATGAAGCCTGGCCCTCAATGTCATTTGCTTTTGGGTGACAGTGAGAGAACCGTTAGGGTGAGAAGCACAATTCGACCTCAGGTACGTTCCTAAGGTCCTCCCGATCCGTGCAAGCCTAACCTCGACCGTGTGGCATTAACCCTAAACAGTTTGCATTGACTTCTCTCCCCATAGGAATACATTGCCTGCACCCCTAAATTCAACCGGAAGCCTATGTGGGTTATGAATGCTGTATGAACCTGTCATCGATGACAGTCCATCAGGCCACTATGAGGTCTACCTGTGTCGATTCTAAGCTTCCTGGACCAACCGGAAGTGGTTAAATTCACCCTAAAAGTGTTTTGAAACACATAAAATGTCATTATGAAAATCACTGCATTCAACCCTGTGTAGATCAGTCAATTCTTAACTTAAAGACTTAAAACTCAGGATTCTGTAAGAGGCTACCTCAGTCAAGACATGTGTTTACTTATAGCTTCCTGTGCCAACCGGAAGTGCCTTTAATTGGGTCACACTGTCTGTTTTGAAGGGTTAAAAACGTCACATCTCTCCAAAACTTCATATGTGTGACTAGGTAACCCTCCTGAACTGTAAATCAGTCATTCCTTCCAACAGATGTCAAAGAACAGCTCTCTCACACACACACAGCAAGGATGGAGTGAAAAAGTGCGGTGCTTAAAGACACAGAGAGCAGGCAATGGCATTACCATAATCCCTAGGCCGTGCAGAGTTCATCGAGATATCCCGCTTGACCGTAGCTCGCTCGGTCTAAGCGCAGCGACCATTAGAAAAGTAGGCCCAAAATTAAGCCTGCCCCACAACGTCATTTGCTTTTGGGTGACAGTGAGAGAACCGTTAGGGTGAGAAGCACAATTCGACCTCAGGTACGTTCCTAAGGTCCTCCTGATCCGTGTAAGCCTAACCTTGACCGTGTTGCATTAACCCTTAACAGTAAAACAGGGTTTTTTGATCTCACAGATTACAATGACTTCTCTCCCCATAGGAATACATTGCCTGCACCCCGAAATTCAACCTGAAGCCTATGTGGGTTATGAATGCCGTATGAACCTGTCATCGATGACAGTCCATCAGGCCACTATGAGGTCTACCTGTGTCGATTCTAAGCTTTCTGGACCAACCGGAAGTGGTTAAAATCACCCTAAAAGTGTGTATCCATACAATGCCTGCAGTTTGATAGACATAGTGCATTCAACCCTGTGTAAATCAGTCAGTTCTTAACGTAAGGACTTAAAACTCAGGATTCTGTAAAAACATACCCCAATGAGGATATGTGTTGACTTATAGCTTCCTGTCCCAACCGGAAGTGCCATAATTGGTGTCACAGGGGCTGTTTCAAAGGGTTAAAAAAGTCACATCTTTCCAAAACTTCATATGTGTGATTAGGCAACCCCCATGAACTGTAAATCAGTCATTTTTCCCATAAAATTTCAAAGGAAAACTAAATCACACAGACACACAACTTGGAAGGAGGGACGTATTGGGGTGCTTAGAGACAGACAGTGCCTGCAATAGTTAGCTTTGTTCGAGCTAAAAAAGAACCGTCCGACCTAGAGTTCTGAAACGTTAGAAACCTGCTCTAGACCTCAGGTCGATAGTGCGTGGTGAGTTACGTGGCTCTAGAAGGTTCTCGGACCGAGAAACAGCCTCGTACATTTGCAATGACTTCAATTCATTTTGACGATTACGAAAATGACGACATTTAGAAAAGTCTCAGAGACGCAAGACTAGGTGCATTGAAACCGGCTCGGCCCATAGAGACGGACCCCAACGTTTCTGTCCGATAGCTCATTCAAGGACCCCATAGCAAGGCATGGAAAAAAGTGGATTTTCAGCACCAATTAGGGTTTTGCTCGGGCACCGAAGGACCTATCGAGCCAAAACTCGGGATTTGGGGTCGCCTCACATAGGCCTACACATAATGTTCGAACTGGACCCGCAGCTAGAACGTAACTATGTGTTTTACGTTTTAAACTGAAGGCGCTGTGAATTATGGGCCTGCTCTGACATATGTGATAGTTGGCTTCTAAATGAGTTGGAAAAAGTGGGTTTGGTGTCAATTGATATCAGTTTGGTGTCAGAATGACATCTAATTGACTGATGGACACTGACTTGCTAGTTGACTTTTGTACATTTGCAATATGTTTAAACGGAGAGGGACCATCCCCAAAATGGCATTCTGAAATCAACACAAAAAATGGCATCACCATAGACTCCAGACTGTGCCGAGTTCAACGAGACGCCCCGCTTGACCGTAGCTCGCTCTGAGTGCAGCGACCTTGAAAAAAAGAAGGCCAAAATGAAGCCTGGCCCTCAATGTCATTTGCTTTTGGGTGACAGTGAGAGAACCGTTAGGGTGAGAAGCACAATTCGACCTCAGGTACGTTCCTAAGGTCCTCCTGATCCGTGCAAGCCTAACCTCGACCGTGTGGCATTAACCCTAAACAGTTAAAAGTAGGTGTTTACTTCAAACAGTTTGCATTGACTTCTCTCCCCATAGGAATACATTGCCTGCACCCCTAAATTCAACCGGAAGCCTATGTGGGTTATGAATGCTGTATGAACCTGTCATCGATGACAGTCCATCAGGCCACTATGAGGTCTACCTGTGTCGATTCTAAGCTTCCTGGACCAACCGGAAGTGGTTAAAATCACCCTAAAAGTGTTTTGAAACACATAACCTGTCATTATGAAAATCACTGCATTCAACCCTGTGTAGATCAGTCAATTCTTAACTTAACCTCTCTGATCTCCCCATCCCGGATCCGGTATCAGGAATACAGACTCAAGCTCATTACCATAACGCAACGTTAACTATTCATGAAAATCGCAAATGAAATGAAATAAATATGCCATCTCTCAAGCTTAGCCTTTTGTAAACAACACTGTCATCTCAGATTTTCAAAATATGCTTCTCAACCATAGGAAAACAATAATTTGTGTAAAAGTAGCTAGCTAGCGTAGCATTTAGCATTAGCATTAGCGTTAGCATCCAGCACGCAACATTTCAACAAAAACATAAAAGCCTTCAAATAAAATAATTTACCTTTGAAGAACTTCTGATGTTTTCAATGAGGATACTCTCAGTTAGATAGTGTTATATAAGTATTCATACACATAGCTCATATAAACAAAGACATTCCGTCGTAAGAACACATACACCCAGCCACAAGACTGACCCCCTCTATTGGTCGGATGCTCAGGATAAGGCTCTGCTGTGCACCAATGGGGCTTCTGCTCTGGCTAGAGCAAGGCCCGCCTCCAACCCTCCGACCAGTCAAGAAGACCGAAACGACAAGACTCCACCTACTTTATTCTATGTATAAAAATGAATGTAACCGTTGTATAGGCCTCTTTTTCACCTGGCTCCTTGCCGAGTTATGTGAACTAGGTCCGTGCACGTAAAACTGCGGGACAAGATATCTCTGACTCATTAAAACTGTCTTTTGTTACAACTGAAATCCACTCTGTCCAGCGTCCGTGATTTGGTCTCAACTCTCCAGTTTTTGAACACTAACAGAACTTGTTAGCAGAGTTTGGTTATTCTTGAATTCGATCTATTATAAGTTAGTGTGAGAGGACGAGACTGATCACGGCTAAAAAATCAGACGGAAGAGTGACTTCCCCAGCCATTCATCTTGCCTCAGGAAATCTGATCGGAGCGCTCTATATAAGGTGAGCAGAGCCCGTTATATCGAAATCTGCATATTGTATTATAGCCTAAACCAAATTTTGATCAGAAAGTACTGGGCGTGAGTATGAATCGGTGCCCAAATTTTTACATAAGAACCTAAGACATTGATCGGGGAGATCTTGTTTTGCTCGTTTTTATTTTTTATTTGTATTTTTATTTTTTATCAATTGGCCTATTATTAGAAGTGTAGTATGCATGTAAAAGATCCTATTAAATAAGTGCTTACTGTTTAATTGGTTGTGTTTAGAGGTGTAGTTAATTAATAGATCGACTGAATCTGCATGTAAAAGATCCTATTGAATAAGTTGTAAACTGTTTAATTGGTTATGTTAGAGGTGTAGTCGAATAGATATAGGATATGTAAGTTTGGCCTTCCACAAGACAGAGATCGGGAATGATGTGGCTATTGCACATCAAACAATAAACATAATATGAACCAGAGTTGACATTCCATGATTTGGAGATGGGGGAAATTAAATTGAAAGAAACGTTTGTCGCGGAGTAGGTTGGGATACGTAACTGGGCTATTAGGCACACGTGCTGGTAGACAAAGCCACCTTAGTATCGAATGGCCGTGCAACTTTGATTGACAGCAGCCGGGCTGGAATACTGATTTTCGCTTTTTTTCATTCCTGTTGATATTGCCTAAAGTTTAAAATTATTCTGACAATTGCTATAGAATCGCTGGAATTTACTGATATAAGTTCATAAAGGAACTTACTGAATTGTTTTTAGAAAGTATTTAAATAAGCCGCCGAGCTTAGTACAGACTTTGTTTGACAGACGCTAAAAGCTACACACTGGTTTTTGGGTTTTTCTATTCTATCCATATTTCCTAAAGATATAGAATTATTCTGACAATTGCTATAGAATCGCCCGAATTTACTGATATAAGTTCATAAAGGAATTTACCGAATGGTTTACAGAAAGTATTTAAATAATTCACTGAACAACTCTGAGTTGTCTAGAAATTCTATCTATATTTCCTAAAGAGCTAGAATTACTCTGAAAATTGTTATAGAACCGCATATATTCACTGATATATTGTTCCAAAAGGAAATCGCCGAATCATTTCTAGAAAATACCTAAACGAATCGCTGAACAAATTAAAATAAAATACCGGAGAAATACACACGTGGCGGGCGTCACATACTGATAACCCCCTTTGTCTCGACCAGGGACAGGCTAAGCATACAACGATATAAATAAACACCACATAGTAAGGATTGAATATACCTAAATAACGCATTATACACATTATCAGACGAACTAGATAAAATGTCTGCAGCTACCACGCCCAAACTAAAATTCAATGAATATTTAGATCAGAGTATGATTGATAGAGCGGGAGGTAAAGAACAGTATGGGAAAGTGGAGAAAGTGTGGAAAGGATTACGGATAAGATGGACACAAGCAGGTTATTTTAGCGGAGGACCACCTACAGGGGGGAAACTCCAAGATATGCAGACAGAATTAGAGGACGCAGTAGAGCATGCAAAAGCGAGTGAGGCGGAGAGAAACAAGATACACAGGTTCAAAAAAGTAGGTACAAGAGAGAGAGAGAGAGCGGAGGGGGAGCTCAAGATAGGTACATGGGCCATACAGGAGAGTAGGAGGGTACTACCAAAAAACACACCAGACATGATGTGCGTGGCTATTGTGGCGTCGGGGGATGTTAAAGCTCCGCCTGAGAACTTGCCCACGGCTCCCCCTGTGGCCGTTTCTCCCTCACTATATCCACAATTGACAATGGAGGCAGTTCAGCCCCCGCCATACTCAAAGGGACAAAATCACCGGAGCCCGTCACACAACCCATTCCTGCCCAGGGCACCTCCCACAATACAGGCTCCAGTTCTGAGAATAGACCAAGGGGAGTTAAAAGGGGAAATTACCCTGGGGATAACGGCTGGCCATAGGGTATGTGAACAGTTCGAAACTGGGATTCCAGGAGCAGGAGACCTCCCCCAGGAACGGAGGCCGCAATGCTCCTCTGTGAACTCTCTCACCTCTGAAACCAGAGGACACCTACAAACAAGATTAGATTCAAACCACTTCTATCAGACGGATAGGGAGGACTGTCATCAGAACATGGATATCGAAAACGAAGAAGAAATTGACATGGTGCTCACCCCAGCTCCGATGGGAGCTCCAAACGTGACTAAGATGCAGGAGCTGCTGAAATCATCAATAGCTCGAGCTAAGGAACTCAGGGAGCTAATAGAAATTAGAAACCAAGATAACAACAGAGAGGGAGCCTACCGTGTGGAAGGCATAATGAGAGGAACAGTAACCAAAGTTACCGAATCAATGGGGTCCGAAACACTCCGTCGGTCCTCCAGAATTGCTGATAGAAGAGAGCGAGAGCAGGAGATGGCAGGACAGTACCCCCTGCGACCGACACCAGGTGATGCACACACTGTGGAGTACCAGCCCTGGAAAATGACTGATTTAACAACACTGATGGGACAGATGCCTAGCCTACATGGAGCTTCAGCGTGGCTACTTCAACTGCAGACACTTACGTCAGGCCTGCAACTCTGCCTAGGAGACATGAAAGCACTTCTAGCAAGAGCCACCGACCACGGAACCATGGAGGCCCTCATGACAGCAGCTGACCTTGGATGGCGGGCCCCAACACTGCCCATAGACCACTTCCGTACCAGATTATGGGAAGTTCTACGGAGAGCATACCCTACAGAAAGAAACTATGCCACCTTATCCTCCTTTACAATCAACCCAGGTGAGCAACCTGCAGCATACCTGGACAGGGCTAAGACCACATGGAGATCGGTCCACGAAGAACCATTCGATCACACTGATACCACACTCAGCATGTGGAAGGAAATGGTGGTCAACGGGTGTCCTGGAGATGTTAAAACCAAACTCAGAGGAACGGTTGGGTTGATTGCACTTCCTCTGACCCAATTCAACACTCATGTGCACCACCATGTGACCCAGCACAACAAGGAAAGAGGGGGTGCTGAGAGCCAGGTGCAGTCCCTCCAGGTACAACTCCTGAAACTCCAATTGAAGGAAGCACAACAAGGAGAAAAACCTAAGAAACAGATGGTGGCGGAAGAAACGAAGGAGACAGGCACCAAAACAGACATCTCTCAAATAGTGGCCCAGACTATCTCCCAGATGATTCAACAGCAGGTCGGTCCTCAACCAGCCAACCCGGGGCCTTGGTATCCCCCGCAACCACAATTTGCATACCAGCCGCAATGGATACCAGGCCATCCAAGAGGAGGGGTTTGTTTCAACTGTAGAACTCCAGGGCACTACTCACGAGAGTGTCCATACCCACTCACACCACAACAACGCCAGTGGAACTCTACGAGAGGTCCATATGGGAAGGAAAGGGGTGGAAATAGACCTCAACAGTACGAACATCAGCAACCAGGACCCACACCCATGCATCAGCAACCCGCATACAACCAACCGCAGTTCCAGGGAATGACTGGGAACACTATCCCCTGGCCATAAAAATGCCCACCACCCACGGCAGAAGAAGGAAACAGCAACTCCCAGACGGTTCACATGTCACCCTTCAATCAGCCATCATCCCTCAACCAGCATCGGCCAAATTAGCTGAAATCATCGGATTGACGCAGGTCCTCATCAGAGGAAAAGGAAAGACTGAATATCTATACAGACTCAGCCCATGCCCATGAAGCAGGCCACACTGATGGACCCAGAACTTTTATGAGAAACACATGGCCCCACACACGAAGGCAAACTAAAGACCCTCCAAAAAGGCCTTGCACATCTGGTGGCACCCTCACATAAAAAATATGACTGACTTATTTTATGACGATGATTTATTTTGTGACGAATGCAATGGTTGTGACAGACACAACCCAAAGAAACCATATCGAACACCAATGGGCTCATACGTAATACCTAATGCATGTTTTCAGGATATTAGTATAGACTACACCGACATGGGCCCCGAAAATGTATCTAAAGGCAAACTCTATCTCCTAGTCATAGTAGATAGGTTCTCCAAATGGGTAGAGGCAATACTAACAAAAGGGGAGGATGCTAGGTCAGTCTTTGAGTGGCTACAAACCAAACTAATACCCAGATATGGCATCCCAAGACAAATCAAATTTGACAAATGGCTTACATTTAACAAACACCTGAGACAGGTGGAAGAAAGATTTGGCATAACCCACAGATTTGGATCTGTGTACAGGCCCCAATCCCAAAATCTGGTGGAACGTCAAACCAAAAGCAAAAGCTAAGATAGCTAAAGTATGTGCCTCATGGGATAATGACTGGTAGAGTCATGCATGGTCCACCAAGGGAGGGAGGTCATTTGCCCGCCCTTGATGTACAACAAATTGTAATGTCTAATTATGTGAAAAAACTGACGGTTCTCTCTGCAGCACTCTCTACCCAGGTTCACAAGGTCCAGGAGGGGGAGCTGCCGGGGGACACGCCACTACTGAAGGTAAAGGTTGGTGACGGGGTGAGGGTTACAGTCCACAAGAGAAAGTGGCTGGAACCCAGGTGGACTGGACCGTACGAAGTGAAGGAGGTTACTTCACACTCAGTCCAGGTCAAAGGTAAATCAGGCACACCTTGGCACCGCCTTACACATTGCACCCCAGCCCCAATTCCTTCTAGAACACTGACTGAAGTCAGAGCTGATTTGAGCGGCCTAAATTCGATTCCAAATGAAGACACTCCTTCCTCAGGTGATGCGGCATCAAACTCCGCCTCCCCTGAGAAGGGAACCTCGCCCAGTTAGAGGGAAATTTCTCCCTCTCTGGGTGAGGCTGGGGATATCTGGTCCCTTATTTGTGATATTCCTACTGATATTTTGAGTAACCCTAGGACTTTCACATGGTTAATTGAACAACTATTTCACCCTGCCACATCACGTACACCAACCCCTACACATGTCCCTAACTCCTTTCCTGATATCACTCCCTCCAATCACTCCCGTCTCAAACGTAGCACTACACCTACAGACCCACCATGCAAACCAGACAAGGTTAGGAGCACCACCTTATGTATACCCACGATTGCAACCGCCACCTTTCTGCTATAGTTTTCACGTCTAATAGACGTGAAGAGAGGGATTTGTTATATAAGTATTCATACACATAGCTCATATAAACAAAGACATTCCGTCGTAAGAACACATACACCCAGCCACAAGACTGACCCCCTCTATTGGTCGGATGCTCAGGATAAGGCTCTGCTGTGCACCAATGGGGCTTCTGCTCTGGCTAGAGCAAGGCCCGCCTCCAACCCTCCGACCAGTCAAGAAGACCGAAACGACAAGACTCCACCTACTTTATTCTATGTATAAAAATGAATGTAACCGTTGTATAGGCCTCTTTTTCACCTGGCTCCTTGCCGAGTTATGTGAACTAGGTCCGTGCACGTAAAACTGCGGGACAAGATATCTCTGACTCATTAAAACTGTCTTTTGTTACAACTGAAATCCACTCTGTCCAGCGTCCGTGATTTGGTCTCAACTCTCCAGTTTTTGAACACTAACAATAGCAGATGCTCAGTTTTTCCAAAAATATTCTTTGTCTATTAGCTAGGTTAATAGCTAATTAACAGCTAGGCTATTTCTATAGCTCCGTTTTATACATCACATTTGGCTACCAAAAAAACCTGAAAATTCAGTCCTCAAAACGCGAACTTTTTTCCAAATTAACTCCATAATATCGACTGAAAACATGGCAAACGTTGTTTAGAATCAATCCTCAAGGTGTTTTTCACATATCTCTTCATTGATATATCGTTCTTGGAAGCATGGTTTCTTCCCTCAATCAAATGGAAAAGTACAAGCAGCTGGCAATTGCGCACCGAATTCCACGCAGGACACCAGGCGGACACTTGGAAAATGTAGTCTCTTATGGTCAATCTTCCAATGATATGCCTACAAATACGTCACAATGCTGCTAACACTTTGGGGGAACGACAGAAAGTGTAGGCTCATTCCTTGCGCAATCACAGCCATATAAGGAGACAATGGAAAACAGAGCTTCAGAAATCTGCTCATTTCCTGGTTGACGCATCATCTTGGTTTCGCCTGTAGAATGAGTTCTGGGGCACTTACTTCTGAAACTTCAGAGTGTTTTCTTTCAAAAACTGTCAAGAATATGCATAGTCGAGCATCTGTTCGTGACAAAATATCGCGCTTAAAACGGGAACGTTTTTTATCCAAAAATGAAATAGCGCCCCTAGAGATCAAAGAGGTTAAAGACTTAAAACTCAGGATTCTGTAAGAGGCTACCTCAGTCAAGACATGTGTTTACTTATAGCTTCCTGTGCCAACCGGAAGTGCCTTTAATTGGGTCACACTGTCTGTTTTGTAGGGTTAAAAAAGTCACATCTCTCCAAAACTTCATATGTGTGACTAGGTAACCCTCCTGAACTGCAAATCAGTCATTTCTCCCAACAGATGTCAAAGAAAAGCTCTCTCACACACACACAGCAAGGATGGAGTGAAAAAGTGCAGTGCTTAAAGACACAGAGAGCAGGCAATGGCATTACCATAATCCCTAGGCCGTGCAGAGTTCATCGAGATATCCCGCTTGACCGTAGCTCGCTCGGTCTAAGCGCAGCGACCATTAGAAAAGTAGGCCCAAAATGAAGCCTGCCCCACAACGTCATTTGCTTTTGGGTGACAGTGAGAGAACCGTTAGGGTGAGAAGCACAATTCGACCTCAGGTACGTTCCTAAGGTCCTCCCGATCCGTGTAAGCCTAACCTTGACCGTGTTGCATTAACCCTTAACAGTAAAACAGGGTTTTTTGATCTCACAGATTACAATGACTTCTCTCCCCATAGGAATACATTGCCTGCACCCCTAAATTCAACCGGAAGCCTATGTGGGTTATGAATGCCGTATGAACCTGTCATCGATGACAGTCCATCAGGCCACTATGAGGTCTACCTGTGTCGATTCTAAGCTTCCTGGACCAACCGGAAGTGGTTAAATTCACCCTAAAAGTGTTTTGAAACACATAACCTGTCATTATGAAAATCACTGCATTCAACCCTGTGTAGATCAGTCAATTCTTAACTTAAAGACTTAAAACTCAGGATTCTGTAAGAGGCTACCTCAGTCAAGACATGTGTTTACTTATAGCTTCCTGTGCCAACCGGAAGTGCCTTTAATTGGGTCACACTGTCTGTTTTGAAGGGTTAAAAAAGTCACATCTCTCCAAAACTTCATATGTGTGACTAGGTAACCCTCCTGAACTGTAAATCAGTCATGTCTCCCAACAGATGTCAAAGAAAAGCTCTCTCACACACACACAGCAAGGATGGAGTGAAAAAGTGCGGTGCTTAAACTTCTTGCTCCTACCTGAGACGCAGATGTCTCATCTAGACACCTGGAAATGCAAATGCGCTACGCTAAATGCTAAATGTACTCGTTAAAACTCAAACGTTCATTAAAACACACATGCAGGGTATTGAATTAAAGCTACACTCGTTGTGAATCTAGCCAACAAGTCAGAATTTTAAAATGATTTTCGGCGAAAGCATGAGAAGCTATTATCTGATAGCATGCAACACCCCAAAATACCTGAAGGGGACGTAAACAAAAGAATTAGCGTAGCCGGCGCTACACAAAACGCAGAAATAAAATATAAAACATTCATTACCTTTGATGATATTCTTTGTTGGCACTCCTATATGTTCCATAAACATCACAATTGGGTCTTTTTCCCGATTAAATCCGTCCATGTATGCCCAAAATATCCATTTGTATAGCCTGTCTGGTTCAGGAAAAGCTCCGTTCCAAAACGCAACGTCATTTTTAAAAATTATATAAGTTGCCTATATTCTTTGACAAAACACTTCAACCTACTTTTGTAAGCCAACTTTAGGTATTTGTAAACGTTAATAATCGATCAAATTGATCACTGGGCGATCTGTATTCAATAGCAGCTACTCAAGAAAACGTTGTCCTTTGTCTCTCTTCAAAAATCGATTCCTGTATGCTGGACGAAATGAAGGATCTATTTGTCATTACACAAATGATTTTTGTCAATGAAAATGACGTTTTTGGCGACATCGTGTGGAAGTTGTAGGAACTGCAAGCTCCCTGCTATATATTTTTGCTTGCAATAAACAAATCAGAGACTGGCGGATTAATACTTTTCTGTGGTTTTTGTGACCAGGTTTTTCTTGGGATTTCGCTTGCTGTTCACCTTCTGCTTTTGGGTGACAGTGAGAGAACCGTTAGGGTGAGAAGCACAATTCGACCTCAGGTACGTTCCTAAGGTCCTCCCGATCCGTG
Source organism: Oncorhynchus mykiss (assembly GCF_013265735.2). Taxonomy (NCBI): domain Eukaryota; kingdom Metazoa; phylum Chordata; class Actinopteri; order Salmoniformes; family Salmonidae; genus Oncorhynchus; species Oncorhynchus mykiss. The sequence goes on from NW_023493689.1 coordinate 540,225, forward strand.
TAAGCCTAACCTTGACCGTGTTGCATTAACCCTTAACAGTAAAACAGGGTTTTTTGATCTCACAGATTACAATGACTTCTCTCCCCATAGGAATACATTGCCTGCACCCCTAAATTCAACCGGAAGCCTATGTGGGTTATGAATGCCGTATGAACCTGTCATCGATGACAGTCCATCAGGCCACTATGAGGTCTACCTGTGTCGATTCTAAGCTTCCTGGACCAACCGGAAGTGGTTAAATTCACCCTAAAAGTGTTTTGAAACACATAACCTGTCATTATGAAAATCACTGCATTCAACCCTGTGTAGATCAGTCAATTCTTAACTTAAAGACTTAAAACTCAGGATTCTGTAAGAGGCTACCTCAGTCAAGACATGTGTTTACTTATAGCTTCCTGTGCCAACCGGAAGTGCCTTTAATTGGGTCACACTGTCTGTTTTGAAGGGTTAAAAAAGTCACATCTCTCCAAAACTTCATATGTGTGACTAGGTAACCCTCCTGAACTGTAAATCAGTCATGTCTCCCAACAGATGTCAAAGAAAAGCTCTCTCACACACACACAGCAAGGATGGAGTGAAAAAGTGCGGTGCTTAAACTTCTTGCTCCTACCTGAGACGCAGATGTCTCATCTAGACACCTGGAAATGCAAATGCGCTACGCTAAATGCTAAATGTACTCGTTAAAACTCAAACGTTCATTAAAACACACATGCAGGGTATTGAATTAAAGCTACACTCGTTGTGAATCTAGCCAACAAGTCAGAATTTTAAAATGATTTTCGGCGAAAGCATGAGAAGCTATTATCTGATAGCATGCAACACCCCAAAATACCTGAAGGGGACGTAAACAAAATAATTAGCGTAGCCGGCGCTACACAAAACGCAGAAATAAAATATAAAACATTCATTACCTTTGATGATATTCTTTGTTGGCACTCCTATATGTTCCATAAACATCACAATTGGGTCTTTTTCCCGATTAAATCCGTCCATGTATGCCCAAAATATCCATTTGTATAGCCTGTCTGGTTCAGGAAAAGCTCCGTTCCAAAACGCAACGTCATTTTTAAAAATTATATAAGTTGCCTATATTCTTTGACAAAACACTTCAACCTACTTTTGTAAGCCAACTTTAGGTATTTGTAAACGTTAATAATCGATCAAATTGATCACTGGGCGATCTGTATTCAATAGCAGCTACTCAAGAAAACGTTGTCCTTTGTCTCTCTTCAAAAATCGATTCCTGTATGCTGGACGAAATGAAGGATCTATTTGTCATTACACAAATGATTTTTGTCAATGAAAATGACGTTTTTGGCGACATCGTGTGGAAGTTGTAGGAACTGCAAGCTCCCTGCTATATATTTTTGCTTGCAATAAACAAATCAGAGACTGGCGGATTAATACTTTTCTGTGGTTTTTGTGACCAGGTTTTTCTTGGGATTTCGCTTGCTGTTCACCTTCTGCTTTTGGGTGACAGTGAGAGAACCGTTAGGGTGAGAAGCACAATTCGACCTCAGGTACGTTCCTAAGGTCCTCCCGATCCGTGCAAGCCTAACCTTGACCGTGTGGCATTAACCCTTAACAGTAAAACAGGTTTTTTTTGATCTCACAGATTACAATGACTTCTCTCCCCATAGGAATACATTGCCTGCACCCCGAAATTCAACCTGAAGCCTATGTGGGTTATGAATGCCGTATGAACCTGTCATCAATGACAGTCCATCACGCCACTATGAGGTCTACCTTTGTCGATTCTAAGCTTCCTGGACCAACCGGAAGTGGTTAAAATCACCCTAAAAGTGTATATCCATACAATGCCTGCAGTTCGATAGACATAGTGCATTCAACCCTGTTTAAATCAGTCAGTTCTTAACGTAAGGACTTAAAACTCAGGATTCTGTAAAAGCATACCCCAATGAGGATATGTGTTGACTTATAGCTTCCTGTCCCAACCGGAAGTGCCATAATTGGTGTCACAGGGGCTGTTTCAAAGGGTTAAAAAAGTCACATCTTTCCAAAACTTCATATGTGTGATTAGGCAACCCCCATGAACTGTAAATCAGTCATTTTTCCCATAAAATTTCAAAGGAAAACTAAATCAAGCAGACACACAACTTGGAAGGAGGGACGTATTGGGGTGCGAAGAGACAGACAGTGCCTGCAATAGTTAGCTTTGTTCGAGCTAAAAAAGAACCGTCCGACCTAGAGTTCTGATACTTTAGAAACCTGTTCTAGACCTCAGGTCGATAGTGCGTGGTGAGTTACGTGGCTCTAGAAGGTTCTCGGACCGAGAAACAGCCTCGTACATTTGCAATGACTTCAATTCATTTTGACCATTACAAAAATGACGACATTTAGAAAAGTCTCAGAGACGCAAGACTAGGTGCATTGAAACCGGCTCGGCCCATAGAGACGGACCCCAACGTTTCTGTCCGATAGCTCATTCAAGGACCCCATAATAGCAAGGCATGGAAAAAAAGTGGATTTTCAGCACCGATTAGGGTTTTGCTCGGGCACCGAAGGACCTATCGAGCCAAAACTCGGGATTCGGGGTCGCCTCACATAGGCCTACACATAATGTTCGAACTGGACCCGCAGCTAGAACGTAACTATGTGTTTTACGTTTTTATTATGTTTTAAACTGAAGGCGCTGTGAATTATGGGCCTGCTCTGACATATGTGATAGTTGGCTTCTAAATGAGTTGGAAAAAGTGGGTTTGGTGTCAATTGATATCAGTTTGGTGTCAGAATGACATCTAATTGACTGATGGACACTGACTTGCTAGTTGACTTTTGTATATTTGCAATATGTTTAAACGGAGAGGGACCATCCCCAAAATGGCATTCTGAAATCAACACAAAAAATGGCATCACCATAGACTCCAGACTGTGCCGAGTTCAACGAGACGCCCCGCTTGACCGTAGCTCGCTCTGAGTGCAGCGACCTTGAAAAGAAGAAGGCCAAAATGAAACCTGGCCCTCAATGTCATTTGCTTTTGGGTGACAGTGAGAGAACCGTTAGGGTGAGAAGCACAATTCGACCTCAGGTACGTTCCGAAGGTCCTCCCGATCCGTGCAAGCCTCGACCGTGTGGAATTAACCCTTAACTGTTAAAAGTAGGTGTTTACTTCAAACAGTTTGCATTGACTTCTCTCCCCATAGGAATACATTGCCTGCACCCCGAAATTCAACCTGAAGCCTATGTGGGTTATGAATGCTGTATGAACCTGTCATCGATGACAGTCCATCAGGCCACTATGAGGTCTACCTGTGTCGATTCTAAGCTTCCTGGACCAACCGCAAGTGGTTAAATTCACCCTAAAAGTGTTTTGAAACACATAACCTGTCAATATGAAAATCAATGCATTCAACCCTGTGTAGATCAGTCAATTCTTAACTTAAAGACTTAAAACTCAGGATTCTGTAAGAGGCTACCTCAGTCAAGACATGTGTTTACTTATAGCTTCCTGTGCAAACCGGAAGTGCCTTTAATTGGGTCACACTGTCTGTTTTGAAGGGTTAAAAAAGTCACATCTCTCCAAAACTTCATAAGTGTGACTAGGTAACCCTCCTGAACTGTAAATCAGTCATTTCTCCCAACAGATGTCAAAGAAAAGCTCTCTCACACACACACAGCAAGGATGGAGTGAAAAAGTGCGGTGCTTAAAGACACAGAGAGCAGGCAATGGCATTACCATAATCCCTAGGCCGTGCAGAGTTCATCGAGATATCCCGCTTGACCGTAGCCCGCTCGGTCTAAGCGCAGCGACCATTAGAAAAGTAGGCCCAAAATGAAGCCTGCCCCACAACGTCATTTGCTTTTGGGTGACAGTGAGAGAACCGTTAGGGTGAGAAGCACAATTCGACCGCAGGTACGTTCCTAAGGTCCTCCTGATCCATGTAAGCCTAACCTTGACCGTGTTGCATTAACCCTTAACAGTAAAACAGGGTTTTTTGATCTCACAGATTACAATGACTTCTCTCCCCATAGGAATACATTGCCTGCACCCCGAAATTCAACCTGAAGCCTATGTGGGTTATGAATGCCGTATGAACCTGTCATCGATGACAGTCCATCAGGCCACTATGAGGTCTACCTGTGTCGATTCTAAGCTTCCTGGACCAACCGGAAGTGGTTAAAATCACCCTAAAAGTGTATATCCATACAATGCCTGCAGTTTGATAGACATAGTGCATTCAACCCTGTGTAAATCAGTCAGTTCTTAACGTAAGGACTTCAAACTCAGGATTCTGTAAAAGCATACCCCAATGAGGATATGCCATGGAAAAAAGTGGATTTTCAGCACCAATTAGGGTTTTGCTCGGGCACCGAAGGACCTATCGAGCCAAAACTCGGGATTCGGGGTCGCCTCACATAGGCCTACACATAATGTTCGAACTGGACCCGCAGCTAGAACGTAACTATATGTTTTACGTTTTTATTATGTTTTAAACTGAAGGCGCTGTGAATTATGGGCCTGCTCTGACATATGTGATAGTTGGCTTCTAAATGAGTTGGAAAAAGTGGGTTTGGTGTCAATTGATATCAGTTTGGTGTCAGAATGACATCTAATTGACTGATGGACACTGACTTGCTAGTTGACTTTTGTACATTTGCAATATGTTTAAACGGAGAGGGACCATCCCCAAAATGGCATTCTGAAATCAACACAAAAAATGGCATCACCATAGACTCCAGACTGTGCCGAGTTCAACGAGACGCCCCGCTTGACCGTAGCTCGCTCTGAGTGCAGCGACCTTGAAAAAAAGAAGGCCAAAATGAAGCCTGGCCCTCAATGTCATTTTCTTTTGGGTGACAGTGAGAGAACCGTTAGGGTGAGAAGCACAATTCGACCTCAGGTACGTTCCCAAGGTCCTCCCGATCCGTGCAAGCCTAACCTCGACCGTGTGGCATTAACCCTTAACAGTTAAAAGTAGGTGTTTACTTCAAACATTTTGCATTGACTTCTCTCCCCATAGGAATACATTGCCTGCACCCCTAAATTCAACCGGAAGCCTATGTGGGTTATGAATGCTGTATGAACCTGTCATCGATGACAGTCCATCAGGCCGCTATGAGGTCTACCTGTGTCGATTCTAAGCTTCCTGGACCAACCGGAAGTGGTTAAATTCACCCTAAAAGTGTTTTGAAACACATAACCTGTCATTATGAAAATCACTGCATTCAACCCTGTGTAGATCATTCAATTCTTAACTTAAAGACTTAAAACTCAGGATTCTGTAAGAGGCTACCTCAGTCAAGACATGTGTTTACTTATAGCTTCCTGTACCAACCGGAAGTGCCATAATTGGTGTCACAGGGGCTGTTTCGAAGGGTTAAAAAAGTCACATCTCTCCAAAACTTCATATGTGTGATTAGGCAACCCCCATGAACTGTAAATCAGTCATTTTTCCCATAAAATTTCAAAGGAAAACTAAATCACACAGACACACAACTTGGAAGGAGGGACGTATTGGGGTGCGTAGAGACAGACAGTGCCTGCAATAGTTAGCTTTGTTCGAGCTAAAAAAGAACCGTCCGACCTAGAGTTCTGAAACGTTAGAAACCTGTTCTAGACCTCAGGTCGATAGTGCGTGGTGAGTTACGTGGCTCTAGAAGGTTCTCGGACCGAGAAACAGCCTCGTACATTTGCAATGACTTCAATTCATTTTGACCATTACGAAAATGACGACATTTAGAAAAGTCTCAGAGACGCAAGACTAGGTGCATTGAAACCGGCTCGGCCCATAGAGACGGACCCCAACGTTTCTGTCCGATAGCTCATTCAAGGACCCCATAGCAAGGCATGGAAAAAAAGTGGATTTTCAGCACCAATTAGGGTTTTGCTCGGGCACCGAAGGACCTATCGAGCCAAAACTCGGGATTCGGGGTCGCCTCACATAGGCCTACACATAATGTTCGAACTGGACCCGCAGCTAGAACGTAACTATATGTTTTACGTTTTTATTATGTTTTAAACTGAAGGCGCTGTGAATTATGGGCCTGCTCTGACATATGTGATAGTTGGCTTCTAAATGAGTTGGAAAAAGTGGGTTTGGTGTCAATTGATATCAGTTTGGTGTCAGAATGACATCTAATTGACTGATGGACACTGACTTGCTAGTTGACTTTTGTACATTTGCAATATGTTTAAACGGAGAGGGACCATCCCCAAAATGGCATTCTGAAATCAACACAAAAAATGGCATCACCATAGACTCCAGACTGTGCCGAGTTCAACGAGACGCCCCGCTTGACCGTAGCTCGCTCTGAGTGCAGCGACCTTGAAAAAAAGAAGGCCAAAATGAAGCCTGGCCCTCAATGTCATTTTCTTTTGGGTGACAGTGAGAGAACCGTTAGGGTGAGAAGCACAATTCGACCTCAGGTACGTTCCCAAGGTCCTCCCGATCCGTGCAAGCCTAACCTCGACCGTGTGGCATTAACCCTTAACAGTTAAAAGTAGGTGTTTACTTCAAACATTTTGCATTGACTTCTCTCCCCATAGGAATACATTGCCTGCACCCCTAAATTCAACCGGAAGCCTATGTGGGTTATGAATGCTGTATGAACCTGTCATCGATGACAGTCCATCAGGCCGCTATGAGGTCTACCTGTGTCGATTCTAAGCTTCCTGGACCAACCGGAAGTGGTTAAATTCACCCTAAAAGTGTTTTGAAACACATAACCTGTCATTATGAAAATCACTGCATTCAACCCTGTGTAGATCATTCAATTCTTAACTTAAAGACTTAAAACTCAGGATTCTGTAAGAGGCTACCTCAGTCAAGACATGTGTTTACTTATAGCTTCCTGTACCAACCGGAAGTGCCATAATTGGTGTCACAGGGGCTGTTTCGAAGGGTTAAAAAAGTCACATCTCTCCAAAACTTCATATGTGTGATTAGGCAACCCCCATGAACTGTAAATCAGTCATTTTTCCCATAAAATTTCAAAGGAAAACTAAATCACACAGACACACAACTTGGAAGGAGGGACGTATTGGGGTGCGTAGAGACAGACAGTGCCTGCAATAGTTAGCTTTGTTCGAGCTAAAAAAGAACCGTCCGACCTAGAGTTCTGAAACGTTAGAAACCTGTTCTAGACCTCAGGTCGATAGTGCGTGGTGAGTTACGTGGCTCTAGAAGGTTCTCGGACCGAGAAACAGCCTCGTACATTTGCAATGACTTCAATTCATTTTGACCATTACGAAAATGACGACATTTAGAAAAGTCTCAGAGACGCAAGACTAGGTGCATTGAAACCGGCTCGGCCCATAGAGACGGACCCCAACGTTTCTGTCCGATAGCTCATTCAAGGACCCCATAGCAAGGCATGGAAAAAAAGTGGATTTTCAGCACCAATTAGGGTTTTGCTCGGGCACCGAAGGACCTATCGAGCCAAAACTCGGGATTCGGGGTCGCCTCACATAGGCCTACACATAATGTTCGAACTGGACCCGCAGCTAGAACGTAACTATATGTTTTACGTTTTTATTATGTTTTAAACTGAAGGCGCTGTGAATTATGGGCCTGCTCTGACATATGTGATAGTTGGCTTCTAAATGAGTTGGAAAAAGTGGGTTTGGTGTCAATTGATATCAGTTTGGTGTCAGAATGACATCTAATTGACTGATGGACACTGACTTGCTAGTTGACTTTTGTACATTTGCAATATGTTTAAACGGAGAGGGACCATCCCCAAAATGGCATTCTGAAATCAACACAAAAAATGGCATCACCATAGACTCCAGACTGTGCCGAGTTCAACGAGACGCCCCGCTTGACCGTAGCTCGCTCTGAGTGCAGCGACCTTGAAAAAAAGAAGGCCAAAATGAAGCCTGGCCCTCAATGTCATTTTCTTTTGGGTGACAGTGAGAGAACCATTAGGGTGAGAAGCACAATTCGACCTCAGGTACGTTCCCAAGGTCCTCCCGATCCGTGCAAGCCTAACCTCGACCGTGTGGCATTAACCCTTAACAGTTAAAAGTAGGTGTTTACTTCAAACATTTTGCATTGACTTCTCTCCCCATAGGAATACATTGCCTGCACCCCTAAATTCAACCGGAAGCCTATGTGGGTTATGAATGCTGTATGAACCTGTCATCGATGACAGTCCATCAGGCCGCTATGAGGTCTACCTGTGTCGATTCTAAGCTTCCTGGACCAACCGGAAGTGGTTAAATTCACCCTAAAAGTGTTTTGAAACACATAACCTGTCATTATGAAAATCACTGCATTCAACCCTGTGTAGATCATTCAATTCTTAACTTAAAGACTTAAAACTCAGGATTCTGTAAGAGGCTACCTCAGTCAAGACATGTGTTTACTTATAGCTTCCTGTACCAACCGGAAGTGCCATAATTGGTGTCACAGGGGCTGTTTCGAAGGGTTAAAAAAGTCACATCTCTCCAAAACTTCATATGTGTGATTAGGCAACCCCCATGAACTGTAAATCAGTCATTTTTCCCATAAAATTTCAAAGGAAAACTAAATCACACAGACACACAACTTGGAAGGAGGGACGTATTGGGGTGCGTAGAGACAGACAGTGCCTGCAATAGTTAGCTTTGTTCGAGCTAAAAAAGAACCGTCCGACCTAGAGTTCTGAAACGTTAGAAACCTGTTCTAGACCTCAGGTCGATAGTGCGTGGTGAGTTACGTGGCTCTAGAAGGTTCTCGGACCGAGAAACAGCCTCGTACATTTGCAATGACTTCAATTCATTTTGACCATTACGAAAATGACGACATTTAGAAAAGTCTCAGAGACGCAAGACTAGGTGCATTGAAACCGGCTCGGCCCATAGAGATGGACCCCAACGTTTCTGTCCGATAGCTCATTCAAGGACCCCATAGCAAGGCATGGAAAAAAAGTGGATTTTCAGCACCAATTAGGGTTTTGCTCGGGCACCGAAGGACCTATCGAGCCAAAACTCGGGATTCGGGGTCGCCTCACATAGGCCTACACATAATGTTCGAACTGGACCCGCAGCTAGAACGTAACTATATGTTTTACGTTTTTATTATGTTTTAAACTGAAGGCGCTGTGAATTATGGGCCTGCTCTGACATATGTGATAGTTGGCTTCTAAATGAGTTGGAAAAAGTGGGTTTGGTGTCAATTGATATCAGTTTGGTGTCAGAATGACATCTAATTGACTGATGGACACTGACTTGCTAGTTGACTTTTGTACATTTGCAATATGTTTAAACGGAGAGGGACCATCCCCAAAATGGCATTCTGAAATCAACACAAAAAATGGCATCACCATAGACTCCAGACTGTGCCGAGTTCAACGAGACGCCCCGCTTGACCGTAGCTCGCTCTGAGTGCAGCGACCTTGAAAAAAAGAAGGCCAAAATGAAGCCTGGCCCTCAATGTCATTTTCTTTTGGGTGACAGTGAGAGGACCGTTAGGGTGAGAAGCACAATTCGACCTCAGGTACGTTCCCAAGGTCCTCCCGATCCGTGCAAGCCTAACCTCGACTGTGTGGCATTAACCCTTAACAGTTAAAAGTAGGTGTTTACTTCAAACATTTTGCATTGACTTCTCTCCCCATAGGAATACATTGCCTGCACCCCTAAATTCAACCGGAAGCCTATGTGGGTTATGAATGCTGTATGAACCTGTCATCGATGACAGTCCATCAGGCCGCTATGAGGTCTACCTGTGTCGATTCTAAGCTTCCTGGACCAACCGGAAGTGGTTAAATTCACCCTAAAAGTGTTTTGAAACACATAACCTGTCATTATGAAAATCACTGCATTCAACCCTGTGTAGATCAGTCAATTCTTAACTTAAAGACTTAAAACTCAGGATTCTGTAAGAGGCTACCTCAGTCAAGACATGTGTTTACTTATAGCTTCCTGTACCAACCGGAAGTGCCATAATTGGTGTCACAGGGGCTGTTTCGAAGGGTTAAAAAAGTCACATCTCTCCAAAACTTCATATGTGTGATTAGGCAACCCCCATGAACTGTAAATCAGTCATTTTTCCCATAAAATTTCAAAGGAAAACTAAATCACACAGACACACAACTTGGAAGGAGGGACGTATTGGGGTGCGTAGAGACAGACAGTGCCTGCAATAGTTAGCTTTGTTCGAGCTAAAAAAGAACCGTCCGACCTAGAGTTCTGAAACGTTAGAAACCTGTTCTAGACCTCAGGTCGATAGTGCGTGGTGAGTTACGTGGCTCTAGAAGGTTCTCGGACCGAGAAACAGCCTCGTACATTTGCAATGACTTCAATTCATTTTGACCATTACGAAAATGACGACATTTAGAAAAGTCTCAGAGACGCAAGACTAGGTGCATTGAAACCGGCTCGGCCCATAGAGACGGACCCCAACGTTTCTGTCCGATAGCTCATTCAAGGACCCCATAGCAAGGCATGGAAAAAAAGTGGATTTTCAGCACCAATTAGGGTTTTGCTCGGGCACCGAAGGACCTATCGAGCCAAAACTCGGGATTCGGGGTCGCCTCACATAGGCCTACACATAATGTTCGAACTGGACCCGCAGCTAGAACGTAACTATATGTTTTACGTTTTTATTATGTTTTAAACTGAAGGCGCTGTGAATTATGGGCCTGCTCTGACATATGTGATAGTTGGCTTCTAAATGAGTTGGAAAAAGTGGGTTTGGTGTCAATTGATATCAGTTTGGTGTCAGAATGACATCTAATTGACTGATGGACACTGACTTGCTAGTTGACTTTTGTACATTTGCAATATGTTTAAACGGAGAGGGACCATCCCCAAAATGGCATTCTGAAATCAACACAAAAAATGGCATCACCATAGACTCCAGACTGTGCCGAGTTCAACGAGACGCCCCGCTTGACCGTAGCTCGCTCTGAGTGCAGCGACCTTGAAAAAAAGAAGGCCAAAATGAAGCCTGGCCCTCAATGTCATTTGCTTTTGGGTGACAGTGAGAGAACAGTTCGGGTGAGAAGCACAATTCGACCTCAGGTACGTTCCTAAGGTCCTCCCGATCCGTGCAAGCCTAACCTCGACCGTGTGGCATTAACCCTTAACAGTTAAAAGTAGGTGTTTACTTCAAACAGTTTGCATTGACTTCTCTCCCCATAGGAATACATTGCCTGCACCCCTAAATTCAACCGGAAGCCTATGTGGGTTATGAATGCTATATGAACCTGTCATCGATGACAGTCCATCAGGCCGCTATGAGGTCTACCTGTGTCGATTCTAAGCTTCCTGGACCAACCGGAAGTGGTTAAATTCACCCTAAGAGTGTTTTGAAACACATAACCTGTCATTATGAAAATCACTGCATTCAACCCTGTGTAGATCAGTCAATTCTTAACTTAAAGACTTAAAACTCAGGATTCTGTAAGAGGCTACCTCAGTCAAGACATGTGTTTACTTATAGCTTCCTGTACCAACCGGAAGTGCCATAATTGGTGTCACAGGGGCTGTTTCGAAGGGTTAAAAAAGTCACATCTCTCCAAAACTTCATATGTGTGATTAGGCAACCCCCATGAACTGTAAATCAGTCATTTTTCCCATAAAATTTCAAAGGAAAACTAAATCACACAGACACACAACTTGGAAGGAGGGACGTATTGGGGTGCGTAGTGACAGACAGTGCCTGCAATAGTTAGCTTTGTTCGAGCTAAAAAAGAACCGTCCGACCTAGAGTTCTGAAACGTTAGAAACCTGTTCTAGACCTCAGGTCGATAGTGCGTGGTGAGTTACGTGGCTCTAGAAGGTTCTCGGACCGAGAAACAGCCTCGTACATTTGCAATGACTTCAATTCATTTTGACCATTACGAAAATGACGACATTTAGAAAAGTCTCAGAGACGCAAGACTAGGTGCATTGAAACCGGCTCGGCCCATAGAGACGGACCCCAATGTTTCTGTCCGATAGCTCATTCAAGGACCCCATAGCAAGGCATGGAAAAAAAGTGGATTTTCAGCACCAATTAGGGTTTTGCTCGGGCACCGAAGGACCTATCGAGCCAAAACTCGGGATTCGGGGTCGCCTCACATAGGCCTACACATAATGTTCGAACTGGACCCGCAGCTAGAACGTAACTATATGTTTTACGTTTTTATTATGTTTTAAACTGAAGGTGCTGTGAATTATGGGCCTGCTCTGACATATGTGATAGTTGGCTTCTAAATGAGTTGGAAAAAGTGGGTTTGGTGTCAATTGATATCAGTTTGGTGTCAGAATGACATCTAATTGACTGATGGACACTGACTTGTTAGTTGACTTTTGTACATTTGCAATATGTTTAAACGGAGAGGGACCATCCCCAAAATGGCATTCTGAAATCAACACAAAAAATGGCATCACCATAGACTCCAGACTGTGCCGAGTTCAACGAGACGCCCCGCTTGACCGTAGCTCGCTCTGAGTGCAGCGACCTTGAAAAAAAGAAGGCCAAAATGAAGCCTGGCCCTCAATGTCATTTGCTTTTGGGTGACAGTGAGAGAACAGTTCGGGTGAGAAGCACAATTCAACCTCAGGTACGTTCCTAAGGTCCTCCCGATCCGTGCAAGCCTAACCTCGACCGTGTGGCATTAACCCTTAACAGTTAAAAGTAGGTGTTTACTTCAAACAGTTTGCATTGACTTCTCTCCCCATAGGAATACATTGCCTGCACCCCTAAATTCAACCGGAAGCCTATGTGGGTTATGAATGCTGTATGAACCTGTCATCGATGACAGTCCATCAGGCCGCTATGAGGTCTACCTGTGTCGATTCTAAGCTTCCTGGACCAACCGGAAGTGGTTAAATTCACCCTAAAAGTGTTTTGAAACACATAACCTGTCATTATGAAAATCACTGCATTCAACCCTGTGTAGATCAGTCAATTCTTAACTTAAAGACTTAAAACTCAGGATTCTGTAAGAGGCTACCTCAGTCAAGACATGTGTTTACTTATAGCTTCCTGTACCAACCGGAAGTGCCATAATTGGTGTCACAGGGGCTGTTTCGAAGGGTTAAAAAAGTCACATCTCTCCAAAACTTCATATGTGTGATTAGGCAACCCCCATGAACTGTAAATCAGTCATTTTTCCCATAAAATTTCAAAGGAAAACTAAATCACACAGACACACAACTTGGAAGGAGGGACGTATTGGGGTGCGTAGAGACAGACAGTGCCTGCAATAGTTAGCTTTGTTCGAGCTAAAAAAGAACCGTCCGACCTAGAGTTCTGAAACGTTAGAAACCTGTTCTAGACCTCAGGTCGATAGTGCGTGGTGAGTTACGTGGCTCTAGAAGGTTCTCGGACCGAGAAACAGCCTCGTACATTTGCAATGACTTCAATTCATTTTGACCATTACGAAAATGACGACATTTAGAAAAGTCTCAGAGACGCAAGACTAGGTGCATTGAAACCGGCTCGGCCCATAGAGACGGACCCCAACGTTTCTGTCCGATAGCTCATTCAAGGACCCCATAGCAAGGCATGGAAAAAAAGTGGATTTTCAGCACCAATTAGGGTTTTGCTCGGGCACCGAAGGACCTATCGAGCCAAAACTCGGGATTCGGGGTCGCCTCACATAGGCCTACACATAATGTTCGAACTGGACCCGCAGCTAGAACGTAACTATATGTTTTACGTTTTTATTATGTTTTAAACTGAAGGCGCTGTGAATTATGGGCCTGCTCTGACATATGTGATAGTTGGCTTCTAAATGAGTTGGAAAAAGTGGGTTTGGTGTCAATTGATATCAGTTTGGTGTCAGAATGACATCTAATTGACTGATGGACACTGACTTGCTAGTTGACTTTTGTACATTTGCAATATGTTTAAACGGAGAGGGACCATCCCCAAAATGGCATTCTGAAATCAACACAAAAAATGGCATCACCATAGACTCCAGACTGTGCCGAGTTCAACGAGACACCCCGCTTGACCGTAGCTCGCTCTGAGTGCAGCGACCTTGAAAAAAAGAAGGCCAAAATGAAGCCTGGCCCTCAATGTCATTTTCTTTTGGGTGACAGTGAGAGAACCGTTAGGGTGAGAAGCACAATTCGACCTCAGGTACGTTCCCAAGGTCCTCCCGATCCGTGCAAGCCTAACCTCGACCGTGTGGCATTAACCCTTAACAGTTAAAAGTAGGTGTTTACTTCAAACAGTTTGCATTGACTTCTCTCCCCATAGGAATACATTGCCTGCACCCCTAAATTCAACCGGAAGCCTATGTGGGTTATGAATGCTGTATGAACCTGTCATCGATGACAGTCCATCAGGCCGCTATGAGGTCTACCTGTGTCGATTCTAAGCTTCCTGGACCAACCGGAAGTGGTTAAATTCACCCTAAAAGTGTTTTGAAACACATAACCTGTCATTATGAAAATCACTGCATTCAACCCTGTGTAGATCAGTCAATTCTTAACTTAAAGACTTAAAACTCAGGATTCTGTAAGAGGCTACCTCAGTCAAGACATGTGTTTACTTATAGCTTCCTGTACCAACCGGAAGTGCCATAATTGGTGTCACAGGGGCTGTTTCGAAGGGTTAAAAAAGTCACATCTCTCCAAAACTTCATATGTGTGATTAGGCAACCCCCATGAACTGTAAATCAGTCATTTTTCCCATAAAATTTCAAAGGAAAACTAAATCACACAGACACACAACTTGGAAGGAGGGACGTATTGGGGTGCGTAGAGACAGACAGTGCCTGCAATAGTTAGCTTTGTTCGAGCTAAAAAAGAACCGTCCGACCTAGAGTTCTGAAACGTTAGAAACCTGTTCTAGACCTCAGGTCGATAGTGCGTGGTGAGTTACGTGGCTCTAGAAGGTTCTCGGACCGAGAAACAGCCTCGTACATTTGCAATGACTTCAATTCATTTTGACCATTACGAAAATGACGACATTTAGAAAAGTCTCAGAGACGCAAGACTAGGTGCATTGAAACCGGCTCGGCCCATAGAGACGGACCCCAACGTTTCTGTCCGATAGCTCATTCAAGGACCCCATAGCAAGGCATGGAAAAAAAGTGGATTTTCAGCACCAATTAGGGTTTTGCTCGGGCACCGAAGGACCTATCGAGCCAAAACTCGGGATTCGGGGTCGCCTCACATAGGCCTACACATAATGTTCGAACTGGACCCGCA
Organism: Oncorhynchus mykiss; assembly: GCF_013265735.2. Classification (NCBI taxonomy): domain Eukaryota; kingdom Metazoa; phylum Chordata; class Actinopteri; order Salmoniformes; family Salmonidae; genus Oncorhynchus; species Oncorhynchus mykiss. Next base: position 555,320 of record NW_023493689.1, read on the forward strand.
GCTAGAACGTAACTATATGTTTTACGTTTTTATTATGTTTTAAACTGAAGGCGCTGTGAATTATGGGCCTGCTCTGACATATGTGATAGTTGGCTTCTAAATGAGTTGGAAAAAGTGGGTTTGGTGTCAATTGATATCAGTTTGGTGTCAGAATGACATCTAATTGACTGATGGACACTGACTTGCTAGTTGACTTTTGTACATTTGCAATATGTTTAAACGGAGAGGGACCATCCCCAAAATGGCATTCTGAAATCAACACAAAAAATGGCATCACCATAGACTCCAGACTGTGCCGAGTTCAACGAGACGCCCCGCTTGACCGTAGCTCGCTCTGAGTGCAGCGACCTTGAAAAAAAGAAGGCCAAAATGAAGCCTGGCCCTCAATGTCACTTTCTTTTGGGTGACAGTGAGAGAACCGTTAGGGTGAGAAGCACAATTCGACCTCAGGTACGTTCCCAAGGTCCTCCCGATCCGTGCAAGCCTAACCTCGACCGTGTGGCATTAACCCTTAACAGTTAAAAGTAGGTGTTTACTTCAAACAGTTTGCATTGACTTCTCTCCCCATAGGAATACATTGCCTGCACCCCTAAATTCAACCGGAAGCCTATGTGGGTTATGAATGCTGTATGAACCTGTCATCGATGACAGTCCATCAGGCCGCTATGAGGTCTACCTGTGTCGATTCTAAGCTTCCTGGACCAACCGGAAGTGGTTAAATTCACCCTAAAAGTGTTTTGAAACACATAACCTGTCATTATGAAAATCACTGCATTCAACCCTGTGTAGATCATTCAATTCTTAACTTAAAGACTTAAAACTCAGGATTCTGTAAGAGGCTACCTCAGTCAAGACATGTGTTTACTTATAGCTTCCTGTACCAACCGGAAGTGCCATAATTGGTGTCACAGGGGCTGTTTCGAAGGGTTAAAAAAGTCACATCTCTCCAAAACTTCATATGTGTGATTAGGCAACCCCCATGAACTGTAAATCAGTCATTTTTCCCATAAAATTTCAAAGGAAAACTAAATCACACAGACACACAACTTGGAAGGAGGGACGTATTGGGGTGCGTAGAGACAGACAGTGCCTGCAATAGTTAGCTTTGTTCGAGCTAAAAAAGAACCGTCCGACCTAGAGTTCTGAAACGTTAGAAACCTGTTCTAGACCTCAGGTCGATAGTGCGTGGTGAGTTACGTGGCTCTAGAAGGTTCTCGGACCGAGAAACAGCCTCGTACATTTGCAATGACTTCAATTCATTTTGACCATTACGAAAATGACGACATTTAGAAAAGTCTCAGAGACGCAAGACTAGGTGCATTGAAACCGGCTCGGCCCATAGAGACGGACCCCAACGTTTCTGTCCGATAGCTCATTCAAGGACCCCATAGCAAGGCATGGAAAAAAAGTGGATTTTCAGCACCAATTAGGGTTTTGCTCGGGCACCGAAGGACCTATCGAGCCAAAACTCGGGATTCGGGGTCGCCTCACATAGGCCTACACATAATGTTCGAACTGGACCCGCAGCTAGAACGTAACTATATGTTTTACGTTTTTATTATGTTTTAAACTGAAGGCGCTGTGAATTATGGGCCTGCTCTGACATATGTGATAGTTGGCTTCTAAATGAGTTGGAAAAAGTGGGTTTGGTGTCAATTGATATCAGTTTGGTGTCAGAATGACATCTAATTGACTGATGGACACTGACTTGCTAGTTGACTTTTGTACATTTGCAATATGTTTAAACGGAGAGGGACCATCCCCAAAATGGCATTCTGAAATCAACACAAAAAATGGCATCACCATAGACTCCAGACTGTGCCGAGTTCAACGAGACGCCCCGCTTGACCGTAGCTCGCTCTGAGTGCAGCGACCTTGAAAAAAAGAAGGCCAAAATGAAGCCTGGCCCTCAATGTCATTTGCTTTTGGGTGACAGTGAGAGAACCGTTAGGGTGAGAAGCACAATTCGACCTCAGGTACGTTCCCAAGGTCCTCCCGATCCGTGCAAGCCTAACCTCGACCGTGTGGCATTAACCCTTAACAGTTAAAAGTAGGTGTTTACTTCAAACAGTTTGCATTGACTTCTCTCCCCATAGGAATACATTGCCTGCACCCCTAAATTCAACCGGAAGCCTATGTGGGTTATGAATGCTGTATGAACCTGTCATCGATGACAGTCCATCAGGCCGCTATGAGGTCTACCTGTGTCGATTCTAAGCTTCCTGGACCAACCGGAAGTGGTTAAATTCACCCTAAAAGTGTTTTGAAACACATAACCTGTCATTATGAAAATCACTGCATTCAACCCTGTGTAGATCATTCAATTCTTAACTTAAAGACTTAAAACTCAGGATTCTGTAAGAGGCTACCTCAGTCAAGACATGTGTTTACTTATAGCTTCCTGTACCAACCGGAAGTGCCATAATTGGTGTCACAGGGGCTGTTTCGAAGGGTTAAAAAAGTCACATCTCTCCAAAACTTCATATGTGTGATTAGGCAACCCCCATGAACTGTAAATCAGTCATTTTTCCCATAAAATTTCAAAGGAAAACTAAATCACACAGACACACAACTTGGAAGGAGGGACGTATTGGGGTGCGTAGAGACAGACAGTGCCTGCAATAGTTAGCTTTGTTCGAGCTAAAAAAGAACCGTCCGACCTAGAGTTCTGAAACGTTAGAAACCTGTTCTAGACCTCAGGTCGATAGTGCGTGGTGAGTTACGTGGCTCTAGAAGGTTCTCGGACCGAGAAACAGCCTCGTACATTTGCAATGACTTCAATTCATTTTGACCATTACGAAAATGACGACATTTAGAAAAGTCTCAGAGACGCAAGACTAGGTGCATTGAAACCGGCTCGGCCCATAGAGACGGACCCCAACGTTTCTGTCCGATAGCTCATTCAAGGACCCCATAGCAAGGCATGGAAAAAAAGTGGATTTTCAGCACCAATTAGGGTTTTGCTCGGGCACCGAAGGACCTATCGAGCCAAAACTCGGGATTCGGGGTCGCCTCACATAGGCCTACACATAATGTTCGAACTGGACCCGCAGCTAGAACGTAACTATATGTTTTACGTTTTTATTATGTTTTAAACTGAAGGCGCTGTGAATTATGGGCCTGCTCTGACATATGTGATAGTTGGCTTCTAAATGAGTTGGAAAAAGTGGGTTTGGTGTCAATTGATATCAGTTTGGTGTCAGAATGACATCTAATTGACTGATGGACACTGACTTGCTAGTTGACTTTTGTACATTTGCAATATGTTTAAACGGAGAGGGACCATCCCCAAAATGGCATTCTGAAATCAACACAAAAAATGGCATCACCATAGACTCCAGACTGTGCCGAGTTCAACGAGACGCCCCGCTTGACCGTAGCTCGCTCTGAGTGCAGCGACCTTGAAAAAAAGAAGGCCAAAATGAAGCCTGGCCCTCAATGTCATTTGCTTTTGGGTGACAGTGAGAGAACAGTTCGGGTGAGAAGCACAATTCGACCTCAGGTACGTTCCTAAGGTCCTCCCGATCCGTGCAAGCCTAACCTCGACCGTGTGGCATTAACCCTTAACAGTTAAAAGTAGGTGTTTACTTCAAACAGTTTGCATTGACTTCTCTCCCCATAGGAATACATTGCCTGCACCCCTAAATTCAACCGGAAGCCTATGTGGGTTATGAATGCTGTATGAACCTGTCATCGATGACAGTCCATCAGGCCGCTATGAGGTCTACCTGTGTCGATTCTAAGCTTCCTGGACCAACCGGAAGTGGTTAAATTCACCCTAAAAGTGTTTTGAAACACATAACCTGTCATTATGAAAATCACTGCATTCAACCCTGTGTAGATCATTCAATTCTTAACTTAAAGACTTAAAACTCAGGATTCTGTAAGAGGCTACCTCAGTCAAGACATGTGTTTACTTATAGCTTCCTGTACCAACCGGAAGTGCCATAATTGGTGTCACAGGGGCTGTTTCGAAGGGTTAAAAAAGTCACATCTCTCCAAAACTTCATATGTGTGATTAGGCAACCCCCATGAACTGTAAATCAGTCATTTTTCCCATAAGATTTCAAAGGAAAACTAAATCACACAGACACACAACTTGGAAGGAGGGACGTATTGGGGTGCGTAGAGACAGACAGTGCCTGCAATAGTTAGCTTTGTTCGAGCTAAAAAAGAACCGTCCGACCTAGAGTTCTGAAACGTTAGAAACCTGTTCTAGACCTCAGGTCGATAGTGCGTGGTGAGTTACGTGGCTCTAGAAGGTTCTCGGACCGAGAAACAGCCTCGTACATTTGCAATGACTTCAATTCATTTTGACCATTACGAAAATGACGACATTTAGAAAAGTCTCAGAGACGCAAGACTAGGTGCATTGAAACCGGCTCGGCCCATAGAGACGGACCCCAACGTTTCTGTCCGATAGCTCATTCAAGGACCCCATAGCAAGGCATGGAAAAAAAGTGGATTTTCAGCACCAATTAGGGTTTTGCTCGGGCACCGAAGGACCTATCGAGCCAAAACTCGGGATTCGGGGTCGCCTCACATAGGCCTACACATAATGTTCGAACTGGACCCGCAGCTAGAACGTAACTATATGTTTTACGTTTTTATTATGTTTTAAACTGAAGGCGCTGTGAATTATGGGCCTGCTCTGACATATGTGATAGTTGGCTTCTAAATGAGTTGGAAAAAGTGGGTTTGGTGTCAATTGATATCAGTTTGGTGTCAGAATGACATCTAATTGACTGATGGACACTGACTTGCTAGTTGACTTTTGTACATTTGCAATATGTTTAAACGGAGAGGGACCATCCCCAAAATGGCATTCTGAAATCAACACAAAAAATGGCATCACCATAGACTCCAGACTGTGCCGAGTTCAACGAGACGCCCCGCTTGACCGTAGCTCGCTCTGAGTGCAGCGACCTTGAAAAAAAGAAGGCCAAAATGAAGCCGGGCCCTCAATGTCATTTGCTTTTGGGTGACAGTGAGAGAACCGTTAGGGTGAGAAGCACAATTCGACCTCAGGTACGTTCCCAAGGTCCTCCCGATCCGTGCAAGCCTAACCTCGACCGTGTGGCATTAACCCTTAACAGTTAAAAGTAGGTGTTTACTTCAAACAGTTTGCATTGACTTCTCTCCCCATAGGAATACATTGCCTGCACCCCTAAATTCAACCGGAAGCCTATGTGGGTTATGAATGCTGTATGAACCTGTCATCGATGACAGTCCATCAGGCCGCTATGAGGTCTACCTGTGTCGATTCTAAGCTTCCTGGACCAACCGGAAGTGGTTAAATTCACCCTAAAAGTGTTTTGAAACACATAACCTGTCATTATGAAAATCACTGCATTCAACCCTGTGTAGATCATTCAATTCTTAACTTAAAGACTTAAAACTCAGGATTCTGTAAGAGGCTACCTCAGTCAAGACATGTGTTTACTTATAGCTTCCTGTACCAACCGGAAGTGCCATAATTGGTGTCACAGGGGCTGTTTCGAAGGGTTAAAAAAGTCACATCTCTCCAAAACTTCATATGTGTGATTAGGCAACCCCCATGAACTGTAAATCAGTCATTTTTCCCATAAAATTTCAAAGGAAAACTAAATCACACAGACACACAACTTGGAAGGAGGGACGTATTGGGGTGCGTAGAGACAGACAGTGCCTGCAATAGTTAGCTTTGTTCGAGCTAAAAAAGAACCGTCCGACCTAGAGTTCTGAAACGTTAGAAACCTGTTCTAGACCTCAGGTCGATAGTGCGTGGTGAGTTACGTGGCTCTAGAAGGTTCTCGGACCGAGAAACAGCCTCGTACATTTGCAATGACTTCAATTCATTTTGACCATTACGAAAATGACGACATTTAGAAAAGTCTCAGAGACGCAAGACTAGGTGCATTGAAACCGGCTCGGCCCATAGAGACGGACCCCAACGTTTCTGTCCGATAGCTCATTCAAGGACCCCATAGCAAGGCATGGAAAAAAAGTGGATTTTCAGCACCAATTAGGGTTTTGCTCGGGCACCGAAGGACCTATCGAGCCAAAACTCGGGATTCGGGGTCGCCTCACATAGGCCTACACATAATGTTCGAACTGGACCCGCAGCTAGAACGTAACTATATGTTTTACGTTTTTATTATGTTTTAAACTGAAGGCGCTGTGAATTATGGGCCTGCTCTGACATATGTGATAGTTGGCTTCTAAATGAGTTGGAAAAAGTGGGTTTGGTGTCAATTGATATCAGTTTGGTGTCAGAATGACATCTAATTGACTGATGGACACTGACTTGCTAGTTGACTTTTGTACATTTGCAATATGTTTAAACGGAGAGGGACCATCCCCAAAATGGCATTCTGAAATCAACACAAAAAATGGCATCACCATAGACTCCAGACTGTGCCGAGTTCAACGAGACGCCCCGCTTGACCGTAGCTCGCTCTGAGTGCAGCGACCTTGAAAAAAAGAAGGCCAAAATGAAGCCTGGCCCTCAATGTCATTTTCTTTTGGGTGACAGTGAGAGAACCGTTAGGGTGAGAAGCACAATTCGACCTCAGGTACGTTCCCAAGGTCCTCCCGATCCGTGCAAGCCTAACCTCGACCGTGTGGCATTAACCCTTAACAGTTAAAAGTAGGTGTTTACTTCAAACAGTTTGCATTGACTTCTCTCCCCATAGGAATACATTGCCTGCACCCCTAAATTCAACCGGAAGCCTATGTGGGTTATGAATGCTGTATGAACCTGTCATCGATGACAGTCCATCAGGCCGCTATGAGGTCTACCTGTGTCGATTCTAAGCTTCCTGGACCAACCGGAAGTGGTTAAATTCACCCTAAAAGTGTTTTGAAACACATAACCTGTCATTATGAAAATCACTGCATTCAACCCTGTGTAGATCATTCAATTCTTAACTTAAAGACTTAAAACTCAGGATTCTGTAAGAGGCTACCTCAGTCAAGACATGTGTTTACTTATAGCTTCCTGTACCAACCGGAAGTGCCATAATTGGTGTCACAGGGGCTGTTTCGAAGGGTTAAAAAAGTCACATCTCTCCAAAACTTCATATGTGTGATTAGGCAACCCCCATGAACTGTAAATCAGTCATTTTTCCCATAAAATTTCAAAGGAAAACTAAATCACACAGACACACAACTTGGAAGGAGGGACGTATTGGGGTGCGTAGAGACAGACAGTGCCTGCAATAGTTAGCTTTGTTCGAGCTAAAAAAGAACCGTCCGACCTAGAGTTCTGAAACGTTAGAAACCTGTTCTAGACCTCAGGTCGATAGTGCGTGGTGAGTTACGTGGCTCTAGAAGGTTCTCGGACCGAGAAACAGCCTCGTACATTTGCAATGACTTCAATTCATTTTGACCATTACGAAAATGACGACATTTAGAAAAGTCTCAGAGACGCAAGACTAGGTGCATTGAAACCGGCTCGGCCCATAGAGACGGACCCCAACGTTTCTGTCCGATAGCTCATTCAAGGACCCCATAGCAAGGCATGGAAAAAAAGTGGATTTTCAGCACCAATTAGGGTTTTGCTCGGGCACCGAAGGACCTATCGAGCCAAAACTCGGGATTCGGGGTCGCCTCACATAGGCCTACACATAATGTTCGAACTGGACCCGCAGCTAGAACGTAACTATATGTTTTACGTTTTTATTATGTTTTAAACTGAAGGCGCTGTGAATTATGGGCCTGCTCTGACATATGTGATAGTTGGCTTCTAAATGAGTTGGAAAAAGTGGGTTTGGTGTCAATTGATATCAGTTTGGTGTCAGAATGACATCTAATTGACTGATGGACACTGACTTGCTAGTTGACTTTTGTACATTTGCAATATGTTTAAACGGAGAGGGACCATCCCCAAAATGGCATTCTGAAATCAACACAAAAAATGGCATCACCATAGACTCCAGACTGTGCCGAGTTCAACGAGACGCCCCGCTTGACCGTAGCTCGCTCTGAGTGCAGCGACCTTGAAAAAAAGAAGGCCAAAATGAAGCCTGGCCCTCAATGTCATTTTCTTTTGGGTGACAGTGAGAGAACCGTTAGGGTGAGAAGCACAATTCGACCTCAGGTACGTTCCCAAGGTCCTCCCGATCCGTGCAAGCCTAACCTCGACCGTGTGGCATTAACCCTTAACAGTTAAAAGTAGGTGTTTACTTCAAACAGTTTGCATTGACTTCTCTCCCCATAGGAATACATTGCCTGCACCCCTAAATTCAACCGGAAGCCTATGTGGGTTATGAATGCTGTATGAACCTGTCATCGATGACAGTCCATCAGGCCGCTATGAGGTCTACCTGTGTCGATTCTAAGCTTCCTGGACCAACCGGAAGTGGTTAAATTCACCCTAAAAGTGTTTTGAAACACATAACCTGTCATTATGAAAATCACTGCATTCAACCCTGTGTAGATCATTCAATTCTTAACTTAAAGACTTAAAACTCAGGATTCTGTAAGAGGCTACCTCAGTCAAGACATGTGTTTACTTATAGCTTCCTGTACCAACCGGAAGTGCCATAATTGGTGTCACAGGGGCTGTTTCGAAGGATTAAAAAAGTCACATCTCTCCAAAACTTCATATGTGTGATTAGGCAACCCCCATGAACTGTAAATCAGTCATTTTTCCCATAAAATTTCAAAGGAAAACTAAATCACACAGACACACAACTTGGAAGGAGGGACGTATTGGGGTGCGTAGAGACAGACAGTGCCTGCAATAGTTAGCTTTGTTCGAGCTAAAAAAGAACCGTCCGACCTAGAGTTCTGAAACGTTAGAAACCTGTTCTAGACCTCAGGTCGATAGTGCGTGGTGAGTTACGTGGCTCTAGAAGGTTCTCGGACCGAGAAACAGCCTCGTACATTTGCAATGACTTCAATTCATTTTGACCATTACGAAAATGACGACATTTAGAAAAGTCTCAGAGACGCAAGACTAGGTGCATTGAAACCGGCTCGGCCCATAGAGACGGACCCCAACGTTTCTGTCCGATAGCTCATTCAAGGACCCCATAGCAAGGCATGGAAAAAAAGTGGATTTTCAGCACCAATTAGGGTTTTGCTCGGGCACCGAAGGACCTATCGAGCCAAAACTCGGGATTCGGGGTCGCCTCACATAGGCCTACACATAATGTTCGAACTGGACCCGCAGCTAGAACGTAACTATATGTTTTACGTTTTTATTATGTTTTAAACTGAAGGCGCTGTGAATTATGGGCCTGCTCTGACATATGTGATAGTTGGCTTCTAAATGAGTTGGAAAAAGTGGGTTTGGTGTCAATTGATATCAGTTTGGTGTCAGAATGACATCTAATTGACTGATGGACACTGACTTGCTAGTTGACTTTTGTACATTTGCAATATGTTTAAACGGAGAGGGACCATCCCCAAAATGGCATTCTGAAATCAACACAAAAAATGGCATCACCATAGACTCCAGACTGTGCCGAGTTCAACGAGACGCCCCGCTTGACCGTAGCTCGCTCTGAGTGCAGCGACCTTGAAAAAAAGAAGGCCAAAATGAAGCCTGGCCCTCAATGTCATTTGCTTTTGGGTGACAGTGAGAGAACCGTTAGGGTGAGAAGCACAATTCGACCTCAGGTACGTTCCTAAGGTTCTCCCGATCCGTGCAAGCCTAACCTCGACCGTGTGGCATTAACCCTTAACAGTTAAAAGTAGGTGTTTACTTCAGACAGTTTGCATTGACTTCTCTCCCCATAGGAATACATTGCCTGCACCCCTAAATTCAACCGGAAGCCTATGTGGGTTATGAATGCTGTATGAACCTGTCATCGATGACAGTCCATCAGGCCACTATGAGGTCTACCTGTGTCGATTCTAAGCTTCCTGGACCAACCGGAAGTGGTTAAATTCACCCTAAAAGTGTTTTGAAACACATAAAATGTCATTATGAAAATCACTGCATTCAACCCTGTGTAGATCAGTCAATTCTTAACTTAAAGACTTAAAACTCAGGATTCTGTAAGAGGCTACCTCAGTCAAGACATGTGTTTACTTATAGCTTCCTGTGCCAACCGGAAGTGCCTTTAATTGGGTCACACTGTCTGTTTTGAAGGGTTAAAAAAGTCACATCTCTCCAAAACTTCATATGTGTGACTAGGTAACCCTCCGGACCTGTAAATCAGTAATTTCTCCCAACAGATGTCAAAGAAAAGCTCTCACACACACACACAGCAAGGATGGAGTGAAAAAAGTGCGGTGCTTAAAGACAGAGAGCAGGCAATGGCATTACCATAATCCCTAGGCCGTGCAGAGTTCATCGAGATATCCCGCTTGACCGTAGCTCGCTCGGTCTAAGCGCAGCGACCATTAGAAAAGTAGGCCCAAAATTAAGCCTGCCCCACAACGTCATTTGCTTTTGGGTGACAGTGAGAGAACCGTTAGGGTGAGAAGCACAATTCGACCTCAGGTACGTTCCTAAGGTCCTCCTGATCCGTGTAAGCCTAACCTTGACCGTGTGGCATTAACCCTTAACAGTAAAACAGGGTTTTTTGATCTCACAGATTACAATGACTTCTCTCCCCATAGGAATACATTGCCTGCACCGCGAAATTCAACCTGAAGCCTATGTGGGTTATGAATGCCGTATGAACTTGTCATCGATGACAGTCCATCAGGCCACTATGAGGTCTACCTGTGTCGATTCTAAGCTTCCTGGACGAACCGGAAGTGGTTAAAATCACCCTAAAAGTGTATATCCATACAATGCCTGCAGTTTGATAGACATAGTGCATTCAACCCTGTGTAAATAAGTCAGTTCTTAACGTAAGGACTTAAAACTCAGGATTCTGTAAAAGCATACCCCAATGAGGATATGTGTTTACTTATAGCTTCCTGTGCCAACCGGAAGTGCCTTTAATTGGGTCACACTGTCAGTTTTGAAGGGTTAAAAAAGTCACATCTCTCCAAAACTTAATATGTGTGACTAGGTAACCCTCCTGAACTGTAAATCAGTCATTTCTCCCAATAGATGTCAAAGAAAAGCTCTCTCACACACACACAGCAAGGATGGAGTGAAAAAGTGCGGTGCTTAAACTTCTTGCTCCTACCTGAGACGCAGATGTCTCATCTAGACACCTGGAAATGCAAATGCGCTACGCTAAATGCTAAATGTACTCGTTAAAACTCAAACGTTCATTAAAACACACATGCAGGGTATTGAATTAAAGCTACACTCGTTGTGAATCTAGCCAACAAGTCAGATTTTTAAAATGATTTTCGGCGAAAGCATGAGAAGCTATTATCTGATAGCATGCAACACCCCAAAATACCTGAAGGGGACGTAAACAAAAGAATTAGCGTAGCCGGCGCTACACAAAATGCAGAAATAAAATATAAAACATTCATTACCTTTGATGATATTCTTTGTTGGCACTCCTATATGTTCCATAACCATCACAATTGGGTCTTTTTCCCGATTAAATCCGTCCATGTATGCCCAAAATATCCATTTGTATAGCCTGTCTGGTTCAGGAAAAGCTCCGTTCCAAAACGCAACGTCATTTTTTAAAATTATATAAGTTGCCTATATTCTTTGACAAAACACTTCAACCTACTTTTGTAACCCAACTTTAGGTATTTGTAAACGTTAATAATCGATCAAATTGATCACTGGGCGATCTGTATTCAATAGCAGCTACTCAAGAAAACGTTGTCCTTTGTCTCTCTTCAAAAATCGATTCCTGTATGCTGGACGAAATGAAGGATCTATTTGTCATTACACAAAGGATTTCTGTCAATGAAAATGACGTTTTTGGCGACATCGTGTGGAAGTTGTAGGAACTGCAAGCTCCCTGCTATATATTTTTGCTTGCAATAAACAACTCAGAGACTGGCGGTATAATACTTTTCTGTGGTTTTTGTGACCAGGTTTTTCTTGGGATTTCGCTTGCTGTTCACCTTCTGCTTTTGGGTGACAGTGAGAGAACCGTTAGGGTGAGAAGCACAATTCGACCTCAGGTACGTTTCTAAGGTCCTCCCGATCCGTGCAAGCCTAACCTCGACCGTGTGGCATTAACCCTTAACAGTTAAAAGTAGGTGTTTACTTCAAACAGTTTGCATTGACTTCTCTCCCCATAGGAATACATTGCCTGCACCCCTAAATTCAACCGGAAGCCTATGTGGGTTATGAATGCTGTATGAACCTGTCATCGATGACAGTCCATCAGGCCACTATGAGGTCTACCTGTGTCGATTCTAAGCTTCCTGGACCAACCGGAAGTGGTTAAATTCACCCTAAAAGTGTTTTGAAACACATAAAATGTCATTATGAAAATCACTGCATTCAACCCTGTGTAGATCAGTCAATTATTAACTTAAAGACTTAAAACTCAGGATTCTGTAAGAGGCTACCTCAGTCAAGACATGTGTTTACTTATAGCTTCCTGTGCCAACCGGAAGTGCCTTTAATTGGGTCACACTGTCTGTTTTGTAGGGTTAAAAAAGTCACATATCTCCAAAACTTCATATGTGTGACTAGGTAACCCTCCTGAACTGTAAATCAGTAATTTCTCCCAACAGATGTCAAAGAAAAGCTCTCTCACACACACACAGCAAGGATGGAGTGAAAAAAGTGCGGTGCTTAAAGACACAGAGAGCAGGCAATGGCATTACCATAATCCCTAGGCCGTGCAGAGTTCATCGAGATATCCCGCTTGACCATAGCTCGCTCGGTCTAAGCGCAGCGACCATTAGAAAAGTAGGCCCAAAATGAAGCCTGCCCCACAACGTCATTTGCTTTTGGGTGACAGTGAGAGAACCGTTAGGGTGAGAAGCACAATTCGACCTCAGGTACGTTCCTAAGGTCCTCCCGATCCGTGCAAGCCTAACCTCGACCGTGTGGCATTAACCCGTAACAGTTAAAAGTAGGTGTTTACTTCAGACAGTTTGCATTGACTTCTCTCCCCATAGGAATACATTGCCTGCACCCCGAAATTCAACCTGAAGCCTATGTGGGTTATGAATGCCGTATGAACCTGTCATCGATGACAGTCCATCAGGCCACTATGAGGTCTACCTGTGTCGATTCTAAGCTTCCTGGACCAACCGGAAGTGGTTAAAATCACCCTAAAAGTGTATATCCATACAATGCCTGCAGTTTGATAGACATAGTGCATTCAACCCTGTGTAAATCAGTCAGTTCTTAACGTAAGGACTTAAAACTCAGGATTCTGTAAAAGCATACCCCAATGAGGATATGTGTTGACTTATAGCTTCCTGTCCCAACCGGAAGTGCCATAATTGGTGTCACAGGGGCTGTTTCAAAGGGTTAAAAAAGTCACATCTTTCCAAAACTTCATATGTGTGATTAGGCAACCCCCATGAACTGTAAATCAGTCATTTTTCCCATAAAATTTCAAAGGAAAACTAAATCACACAGACACACAACTTGGAAGGAGGGACGTATTGGGGTGCGTAGAGACAGACAGTGCCTGCAATAGTTAGCTTTGTTCGAGCTAAAAAAGAACTGTCCGACCTAGAGTTCTGAAATGTTAGAAACCTGTTCTAGACCTCAGGTCGATAGTGCGTGGTGAGTTACGTGGCTCTAGAAGGTTCTCGGACCGAGAAACAGCCTCGTACATTTGCAATGACTTCAATTCATTTTGACCATTACGAAAATGACGACATTTAGAAAAGTCTCAGAGACGCAAGACTAGGTGCATTGAAACCGGCTCGGCCCATAGAGACGGACCCCAACGTTTCTGTCCGATAGCTCATTCAAGGACCCCATAGCAAGGCATGGAAAAAAAGTGGATTTTCAGCACCAATTAGGGTTTTGCTCGGGCACCGAAGGACCTATCGAGCCAAAACTCGGGATTCGGGGTCGCCTCACATAGGCCTACACATAATGTTCGAACTGGACCCGCAGCTAGAACGTAACTATATGTTTTACGTTTTTATTATGTTTTAAACTGAAGGCGCTGTGAATTATGGGCCTGCTCTGACATATGTGATAGTTGGCTTCTAAATGAGTTGGAAAAAGTGGGTTTGGTGTCAATTGATATCAGTTTGGTGTCAGAATGACATCTAATTGACTGATGGACACTGACTTGCTAGTTGACTTTTGTACATTTGCAATATGTTTAAACGGAGAGGGACCATCCCCAAAATGGCATTCTGAAATCAACACAAAAAATGGCATCACCATAGACTCCAGACTGTGCCGAGTTCAACGAGACGCCCCGCTTGACCGTAGCTCGCTCTGAGTGCAGCGACCTTGAAAAAAAGAAGGCCAAAATGAAGCCTGGCCCTCAATGTCATTTGCTTTTGGGTGACAGTGAGAGAACCGTTAGGGTGAGAAGCACAATTCGACCTCAGGTACGTTCCTAAGGTTCTCCCGATCCGTGCAAGCCTAACCTCGACCGTGTGGCATTAACCCTTAACAGTTAAAAGTAGGTGTTTACTTCAGACAGTTTGCATTGACTTCTCTCCCCATAGGAATACATTGCCTGCACCCCTAAATTCAACCGGAAGCCTATGTGGGTTATGAATGCTGTATGAACCTGTCATCGATGACAGTCCATCAGGCCACTATGAGGTCTACCTGTGTCGATTCTAAGCTTCCTGGACCAACCGGAAGTGGTTAAATTCACCCTAAAAGTGTTTTGAAACACATAAAATGTCATTATGAAAATCACTGCATTCAACCCTGTGTAGATCAGTCAATTCTTAACTTAAAGACTTAAAACTCAGGATTCTGTAAGAGGCTACCTCAGTCAAGACATGTGTTTACTTATAGCTTCCTGTGCCAACCGGAAGTGCCTTTAATTGGGTCACACTGTCTGTTTTGAAGGGTTAAAAAAGTCACATCTCTCCAAAACTTCATATGTGTGACTAGGTAACCCTCCGGACCTGTAAATCAGTAATTTCTCCCAACAGATGTCAAAGAAAAGCTCTCTCACACACACACAGCAAGGATGGAGTGAAAAAAGTGCGGTGCTTAAAGACAGAGAGCAGGCAATGGCATTACCATAATCCCTAGGCCGTGCAGAGTTCATCGAGATATCCCGCTTGACCGTAGCTCGCTCGGTCTAAGCGCAGCGACCATTAGAAAAGTAGGCCCAAAATTAAGCCTGCCCCACAACGTCATTTGCTTTTGGGTGACAGTGAGAGAACCGTTAGGGTGAGAAGCACAATTCGACCTCAGGTACGTTCCTAAGGTCCTCCTGATCCGTGTAAGCCTAACCTTGACCGTGTGGCATTAACCCTTAACAGTAAAACAGGGTTTTTTGATCTCACAGATTACAATGACTTCTCTCCCCATAGGAATACATTGCCTGCACCGCGAAATTCAACCTGAAGCCTATGTGGGTTATGAATGCCGTATGAACTTGTCATCGATGACAGTCCATCAGGCCACTATGAGGTCTACCTGTGTCGATTCTAAGCTTCCTGGACGAACCGGAAGTGGTTAAAATCACCCTAAAAGTGTATATCCATACAATGCCTGCAGTTTGATAGACATAGTGCATTCAACCCTGTGTAAATAAGTCAGTTCTTAACGTAAGGACTTAAAACTCAGGATTCTGTAAAAGCATACCCCAATGAGGATATGTGTTTACTTATAGCTTCCTGTGCCAACCGGAAGTGCCTTTAATTGGGTCACACTGTCAGTTTTGAAGGGTTAAAAAAGTCACATCTCTCCAAAACTTAATATGTGTGACTAGGTAACCCTCCTGAACTGTAAATCAGTCATTTCTCCCAATAGATGTCAAAGAAAAGCTCTCTCACACACACACAGCAAGGATGGAGTGAAAAAGTGCGGTGCTTAAACTTCTTGCTCCTACCTGAGACGCAGATGTCTCATCTAGACACCTGGAAATGCAAATGCGCTACGCTAAATGCTAAATGTACTCGTTAAAACTCAAACGTTCATTAAAACACACATGCAGGGTATTGAATTAAAGCTACACTCGTTGTGAATCTAGCCAACAAGTCAGATTTTTAAAATGATTTTCGGCGAAAGCATGAGAAGCTATTATCTGATAGCATGCAACACCCCAAAATACCTGAAGGGGACGTAAACAAAAGAATTAGCGTAGCCGGCGCTACACAAAATGCAGAAATAAAATATAAAACATTCATTACCTTTGATGATATTCTTTGTTGGCACTCCTATATGTTCCATAACCATCACAATTGGGTCTTTTTCCCGATTAAATCCGTCCATGTATGCCCAAAATATCCATTTGTATAGCCTGTCTGGTTCAGGAAAAGCTCCGTTCCAAAACGCAACGTCATTTTTTAAAATTATATAAGTTGCCTATATTCTTTGACAAAACACTTCAACCTACTTTTGTAACCCAACTTTAGGTATTTGTAAACGTTAATAATCGATCAAATTGATCACTGGGCGATCTGTATTCAATAGCAGCTACTCAAGAAAACGTTGTCCTTTGTCTCTCTTCAAAAATCGATTCCTGTATGCTGGACGAAATGAAGGATCTATTTGTCATTACACAAAGGATTTCTGTCAATGAAAATGACGTTTTTGGCGACATCGTGTGGAAGTTGTAGGAACTGCAAGCTCCCTGCTATATATTTTTGCTTGCAATAAACAACTCAGAGACTGGCGGTATAATACTTTTCTGTGGTTTTTGTGACCAGGTTTTTCTTGGGATTTCGCTTGCTGTTCACCTTCTGCTTTTGGGTGACAGTGAGAGAACCGTTAGGGTGAGAAGCACAATTCGACCTCAGGTACGTTTCTAAGGTCCTCCCGATCCGTGCAAGCCTAACCTCGACCGTGTGGCATTAACCCTTAACAGTTAAAAGTAGGTGTTTACTTCAAACAGTTTGCATTGACTTCTCTCCCCATAGGAATACATTGCCTGCACCCCTAAATTCAACCGGAAGCCTATGTGGGTTATGAATGCTGTATGAACCTGTCATCGATGACAGTCCATCAGGCCACTATGAGGTCTACCTGTGTCGATTCTAAGCTTCCTGGACCAACCGGAAGTGGTTAAATTCACCCTAAAAGTGTTTTGAAACACATAAAATGTCATTATGAAAATCACTGCATTCAACCCTGTGTAGATCAGTCAATTATTAACTTAAAGACTTAAAACTCAGGATTCTGTAAGAGGCTACCTCAGTCAAGACATGTGTTTACTTATAGCTTCCTGTGCCAACCGGAAGTGCCTTTAATTGGGTCACACTGTCTGTTTTGTAGGGTTAAAAAAGTCACATATCTCCAAAACTTCATATGTGTGACTAGGTAACCCTCCTGAACTGTAAATCAGTAATTTCTCCCAACAGATGTCAAAGAAAAGCTCTCTCACACACACACAGCAAGGATGGAGTGAAAAAAGTGCGGTGCTTAAAGACACAGAGAGCAGGCAATGGCATTACCATAATCCCTAGGCCGTGCAGAGTTCATCGAGATATCCCGCTTGACCATAGCTCGCTCGGTCTAAGCGCAGCGACCATTAGAAAAGTAGGCCCAAAATGAAGCCTGCCCCACAACGTCATTTGCTTTTGGGTGACAGTGAGAGAACCGTTAGGGTGAGAAGCACAATTCGACCTCAGGTACGTTCCTAAGGTCCTCCCGATCCGTGCAAGCCTAACCTCGACCGTGTGGCATTAACCCGTAACAGTTAAAAGTAGGTGTTTACTTCAGACAGTTTGCATTGACTTCTCTCCCCATAGGAATACATTGCCTGCACCCCGAAATTCAACCTGAAGCCTATGTGGGTTATGAATGCCGTATGAACCTGTCATCGATGACAGTCCATCAGGCCACTATGAGGTCTACCTGTGTCGATTCTAAGCTTCCTGGACCAACCGGAAGTGGTTAAAATCACCCTAAAAGTGTATATCCATACAATGCCTGCAGTTTGATAGACATAGTGCATTCAACCCTGTGTAAATCAGTCAGTTCTTAACGTAAGGACTTAAAACTCAGGATTCTGTAAAAGCATACCCCAATGAGGATATGTGTTGACTTATAGCTTCCTGTCCCAACCGGAAGTGCCATAATTGGTGTCACAGGGGCTGTTTCAAAGGGTTAAAAAAGTCACATCTTTCCAAAACTTCATATGTGTGATTAGGCAACCCCCATGAACTGTAAATCAGTCATTTTTCCCATAAAATTTCAAAGGAAAACTAAATCACACAGACACACAACTTGGAAGGAGGGACGTATTGGGGTGCGTAGAGACAGACAGTGCCTGCAATAGTTAGCTTTGTTCGAGCTAAAAAAGAACTGTCCGACCTAGAGTTCTGAAATGTTAGAAACCTGTTCTAGACCTCAGGTCGATAGTGCGTGGTGAGTTACGTGGCTCTAGAAGGTTCTCGGACCGAGAAACAGCCTCGTACATTTGCAATGACTTCAATTCATTTTGACCATTACGAAAATGACGACATTTAGAAAAGTCTCAGAGACGCAAGACTAGGTGCATTGAAACCGGCTCGGCCCATAGAGACGGACCCCAACGTTTCTGTCCGATAGCTCATTCAAGGACCCCATAGCAAGGCATGGAAAAAAAGTGGATTTTCAGCACCAATTAGGGTTTTGCTCGGGCACCGAAGGACCTATCGAGCCAAAACTCGGGATTCGGGGTCGCCTCACATAGGCCTACACATAATGTTCGAACTGGACCCGCAGCTAGAACGTAACTATATGTTTTACGTTTTTATTATGTTTTAAACTGAAGGCGCTGTGAATTATGGGCCTGCTCTGACATATGTGATAGTTGGCTTCTAAATGAGTTGGAAAAAGTGGGTTTGGTGTCAATTGATATCAGTTTGGTGTCAGAATGACATCTAATTGACTGATGGACACTGACTTGCTAGTTGACTTTTGTACATTTGCAATATGTTTAAACGGAGAGGGACCATCCCCAAAATGGCATTCTGAAATCAACACAAAAAATGGCATCACCATAGACTCCAGACTGTGCCGAGTTCAACGAGACGCCCCGCTTGACCGTAGCTCGCTCTGAGTGCAGCGACCTTGAAAAAAAGAAGGCCAAAATGAAGCCTGGCCCTCAATGTCATTTGCTTTTGGGTGACAGTGAGAGAACCGTTAGGGTGAGAAGCACAATTCGACCTCAGGTACGTTCCTAAGGTTCTCCCGATCCGTGCAAGCCTAACCTCGACCGTGTGGCATTAACCCTTAACAGTTAAAAGTAGGTGTTTACTTCAGACAGTTTGCATTGACTTCTCTCCCCATAGGAATACATTGCCTGCACCCCTAAATTCAACCGGAAGCCTATGTGGGTTATGAATGCTGTATGAACCTGTCATCGATGACAGTCCATCAGGCCACTATGAGGTCTACCTGTGTCGATTCTAAGCTTCCTGGACCAACCGGAAGTGGTTAAATTCACCCTAAAAGTGTTTTGAAACACATAAAATGTCATTATGAAAATCACTGCATTCAACCCTGTGTAGATCAGTCAATTCTTACCTTAAAGACTTAAAACTCAGGATTCTGTAAGAGGCTACCTCAGTCAAGACATGTGTTTACTTATAGCTTCCTGTGCCAACCGGAAGTGCCTTTAATTGGGTCACACTGTCTGTTTTGAAGGGTTAAAAAAGTCACATCTCTCCAAAACTTCATATGTGTGACTAGGTAACCCTCCGGACCTGTAAATCAGTAATTTCTCCCAACAGATGTCAAAGAAAAGCTCTCTCACACACACACAGCAAGGATGGAGTGAAAAAAGTGCGGTGCTTAAAGACAGAGAGCAGGCAATGGCATTACCATAATCCCTAGGCCGTGCAGAGTTCATCGAGATATCCCGCTTGACCGTAGCTCGCTCGGTCTAAGCGCAGCGACCATTAGAAAAGTAGGCCCAAAATTAAGCCTGCCCCACAACGTCATTTGCTTTTGGGTGACAGTGAGAGAACCGTTAGGGTGAGAAGCACAATTCGACCTCAGGTACGTTCCTAAGGTCCTCCTGATCCGTGTAAGCCTAACCTTGACCGTGTGGCATTAACCCTTAACAGTAAAACAGGGTTTTTTGATCTCACAGATTACAATGACTTCTCTCCCCATAGGAATACATTGCCTGCACCGCGAAATTCAACCTGAAGCCTATGTGGGTTATGAATGCCGTATGAACTTGTCATCGATGACAGTCCATCAGGCCACTATGAGGTCTACCTGTGTCGATTCTAAGCTTCCTGGACGAACCGGAAGTGGTTAAAATCACCCTAAAAGTGTATATCCATACAATGCCTGCAGTTTGATAGACATAGTGCATTCAACCCTGTGTAAATAAGTCAGTTCTTAACTTAAGGACTTAAAACTCAGGATTCTGTAAAAGCATACCCCAATGAGGATATGTGTTTACTTATAGCTTCCTGTGCCAACCGGAAGTGCCTTTAATTGGGTCACACTGTCAGTTTTGAAGGGTTAAAAAAGTCACATCTCTCCAAAACTTAATATGTGTGACTAGGTAACCCTCCTGAACTGTAAATCAGTCATTTCTCCCAATAGATGTCAAAGAAAAGCTCTCTCACACACACACAGCAAGGATGGAGTGAAAAAGTGCGGTGCTTAAACTTCTTGCTCCTACCTGAGACGCAGATGTCTCATCTAGACACCTGGAAATGCAAATGCGCTACGCTAAATGCTAAATGTACTCGTTAAAACTCAAACGTTCATTAAAACACACATGCAGGGTATTGAATTAAAGCTACACTCGTTGTGAATCTAGCCAACAAGTCAGATTTTTAAAATGATTTTCGGCGAAAGCATGAGAAGCTATTATCTGATAGCATGCAACACCCCAAAATACCTGAAGGGGACGTAAACAAAAGAATTAGCGTAGCCGGCGCTACACAAAATGCAGAAATAAAATATAAAACATTCATTACCTTTGATGATATTCTTTGTTGGCACTCCTATATGTTCCATAACCATCACAATTGGGTCTTTTTCCCGATTAAATCCGTCCATGTATGCCCAAAATATCCATTTGTATAGCCTGTCTGGTTCAGGAAAAGCTCCGTTCCAAAACGCAACGTCATTTTTAAAAATTATATAAGTTGCCTATATTCTTTGACAAAACACTTCAACCTACTTTTGTAAGCCAACTTTAGGTATTTGTAAACGTTAATAATCGATCAAATTGATCACTGGGCGATCTGTATTCAATAGCAGCTACTCAAGAAAACGTTGTCCTTTGTCTCTCTTCAAAAATCGATTCCTGTATGCTGGACGAAATGAAGGATCTATTTGTCATTACACAAAGGATTTCTGTCAATGAAAATGACGTTTTTGGCGACATCGTGTGGAAGTTGTAGGAACTGCAAGCTCCCTGCTATATATTTTTGCTTGCAATAAACAACTCAGAGACTGGCGGTATAATACTTTTCTGTGGTTTTTGTGACCAGGTTTTTCTTGGGATTTCGCTTGCTGTTCACCTTCTGCTTTTGGGTGACAGTGAGAGAACCGTTAGGGTGAGAAGCACAATTCGACCTCAGGTACGTTTCTAAGGTCCTCCCGATCCGTGCAAGCCTAACCTCGACCGTGTGGCATTAACCCTTAACAGTTAAAAGTAGGTGTTTACTTCAAACAGTTTGCATTGACTTCTCTCCCCATAGGAATACATTGCCTGCACCCCTAAATTCAACCGGAAGCCTATGTGGGTTATGAATGCTGTATGAACCTGTCATCGATGACAGTCCATCAGGCCACTATGAGGTCTACCTGTGTCGATTCTAAGCTTCCTGGACCAACCGGAAGTGGTTAAATTCACCCTAAAAGTGTTTTGAAACACATAAAATGTCATTATGAAAATCACTGCATTCAACCCTGTGTAGATCAGTCAATTATTAACTTAAAGACTTAAAACTCAGGATTCTGTAAGAGGCTACCTCAGTCAAGACATGTGTTTACTTATAGCTTCCTGTGCCAACCGGAAGTGCCTTTAATTGGGTCACACTGTCTGTTTTGTAGGGTTAAAAAAGTCACATATCTCCAAAACTTCATATGTGTGACTAGGTAACCCTCCTGAACTGTAAATCAGTAATTTCTCCCAACAGATGTCAAAGAAAAGCTCTCTCACACACACACAGCAAGGATGGAGTGAAAAAAGTGCGGTGCTTAAAGACACAGAGAGCAGGCAATGGCATTACCATAATCCCTAGGCCGTGCAGAGTTCATCGAGATATCCCGCTTGACCATAGCTCGCTCGGTCTAAGCGCAGCGACCATTAGAAAAGTAGGCCCAAAATGAAGCCTGCCCCACAACGTCATTTGCTTTTGGGTGACAGTGAGAGAACCGTTAGGGTGAGAAGCACAATTCGACCTCAGGTACGTTCCTAAGGTCCTCCCGATCCGTGCAAGCCTAACCTCGACCGTGTGGCATTAACCCGTAACAGTTAAAAGTAGGTGTTTACTTCAGACAGTTTGCATTGACTTCTCTCCCCATAGGAATACATTGCCTGCACCCCGAAATTCAACCTGAAGCCTATGTGGGTTATGAATGCCGTATGAACCTGTCATCGATGACAGTCCATCAGGCCACTATGAGGTCTACCTGTGTCGATTCTAAGCTTCCTGGACCAACCGGAAGTGGTTAAAATCACCCTAAAAGTGTATATCCATACAATGCCTGCAGTTTGATAGACATAGTGCATTCAACCCTGTGTAAATCAGTCAGTTCTTAACGTAAGGACTTAAAACTCAGGATTCTGTAAAAGCATACCCCAATGAGGATATGTGTTGACTTATAGCTTCCTGTGCCAACCGGAAGTGCCATAATTGCTGTCACAGGGGCTGTTTCGAAGGGTTAAAAAAGTCACATCTTTCCAAAACTTCATATGTGTGATTAGGCAACCCCCATGAACTGTAAATCAGTCATTTTTCCCATAAAATTTCAAAGGAAAACTAAATCACACAGACACACAACTTGGAAGGAGGGACGTATTGGGGTGCGTAGAGACAGACAGTGCCTGCAATAGTTAGCTTTGTTCGAGCTAAAAAAGAACCGTCCGACCTAGAGTTCTGAAACGTTAGAAACCTGTTCTAGACCTCAGGTCGATAGTGCGTGGTGAGTTACGTGGCTCTAGAAGGTTCTCGGACCGAGAAACAGCCTCGTACATTTGCAATGACTTCAATTCATTTTGACCATTACGAAAATGACGACATTTAGAAAAGTCTCAGAGACGCAAGACTAGGTGCATTGAAACCGGCTCGGCCCATAGAGACGGACCCCAACGTTTCTGTCCGATAGCTCATTCAAGGACCCCATAGCAAGGCATGGAAAAAAAGTGGATTTTCAGCACCAATTAGGGTTTTGCTCGGGCACCGAAGGACCTATCGAGCCAAAACTCGGGATTCGGGGTCGCCTCACATAGGCCTACACATAATGTTCGAACTGGACCCGCAGCTAGAACGTAACTATGTGTTTTACGTTTTAAACTGAAGGCGCTGTGAATTATGGGCCTGCATATATATATATATCACATATGTGATAGTTGGCTTCTAAATGAGTTGGAAAAAGTGGGTTTGGTGTCAATTGATATCAGTTTGGTGTCAGAATGACATCTAATTGACTGATGGACACTGACTTGCTAGTTGACTTTTGTACATTTGCAATATGTTTAAACGGAGAGGGACCATCCCCAAAATGGCATTCTGAAATCAACACAAAAAATGGCATCACCATAGACTCCAGACTGTGCCGAGTTCAACGAGACGCCCCGCTTGACCGTAGCTCGCTCTGAGTGCAGCGACCTTGAAAAAAAGAAGGCCAAAATGAAGCCTGGCCCTCAATGTCATTTGCTTTTGGGTGACAGTGAGAGAACCGTTAGGGTGAGAAGCACAATTCGACCTCAGGTACGTTCCTAAGGTTCTCCCGATCCGTGCAAGCCTAACCTCGACCGTGTGGCATTAACCCTTAACAGTTAAAAGTAGGTGTTTACTTCAAACAGTTTGCATTGACTTCTCTCCCCATAGGAATACATTGCCTGCACCCCTAAATTCAACCGGAAGCCTATGTGGGTTATGAATGCTGTATGAACCTGTCATCGATGACAGTCCATCAGGCCACTATGAGGTCTACCTGAGTCGATTCTAAGCTTCCTGGACCAACCGGAAGTGGTTAAATTCACCCTAAAAGTGTTTTGAAACACATAAAATGTCATTATGAAAATCACTGCATTCAACCCTGTGTAGATCAGTCAATTCTTAACTTAAAGACTTAAAACTCAGGATTCTGTAAGAGGCTACCTCAGTCAAGACATGTGTTTACTTATAGCTTCCTGTGCCAACCGGAAGTGCCTTTAATTGGGTCACACTGTCTGTTTTGAAGGGTTAAAAAAGTCACATCTCTCCAAAACTTCATATGTGTGACTAGATAACCCTCCGGACCTGTAAATCAGTAATTTCTCCCAACAGATGTCAAAGAAAAGCTCTCTCACACACACACAGCAAGGATGGAGTGAAAAAAGTGCGGTGCTTAAAGACACAGAGAGCAGGCAATGGCATTACCATAATCCCTAGGCCGTGCAGAGTTCATCGAGATATCCCGCTTGACCATAGCTCGCTCGGTCTAAGCGCAGCGACCATTAGAAAAGTAGGCCCAAAATGAAGCCTGCCCCACAACGTCATTTGCTTTTGGGTGACAGTGAGAGAACCGTTAGGGTGAGAAGCACAATTCGACCTCAGGTACGTTCCTAAGGTCCTCCCGATCCGTGCAAGCCTAACCTCGACCGTGTGGCATTAACCCGTAACAGTTAAAAGTAGGTGTTTACTTCAGACAGTTTGCATTGACTTCTCTCCCCATAGGAATACATTGCCTGCACCCCGAAATTCAACCTGAAGCCTATGTGGGTTATGAATGCCGTATGAACCTGTCATCGATGACAGTCCATCAGGCCACTATGAGGTCTACCTGTGTCGATTCTAAGCTTCCTGGACCAACCGGAAGTGGTTAAAATCACCCTAAAAGTGTATATCCATACAATGCCTGCAGTTTGATAGACATAGTGCATTCAACCCTGTGTAAATCAGTCAGTTCTTAACGTAAGGACTTAAAACTCAGGATTCTGTAAAAGCATACCCCAATGAGGATATGTGTTGACTTATAGCTTCCTGTGCCAACCGGAAGTGCCATAATTGCTGTCACAGGGGCTGTTTCGAAGGGTTAAAAAAGTCACATCTTTCCAAAACTTCATATGTGTGATTAGGCAACCCCCATGAACTGTAAATCAGTCATTTTTCCCATAAAATTTCAAAGGAAAACTAAATCACACAGACACACAACTTGGAAGGAGGGACGTATTGGGGTGCGTAGAGACAGACAGTGCCTGCAATAGTTAGCTTTGTTCGAGCTAAAAAAGAACCGTCCGACCTAGAGTTCTGAAACGTTAGAAACCTGTTCTAGACCTCAGGTCGATAGTGCGTGGTGAGTTACGTGGCTCTAGAAGGTTCTCGGACCGAGAAACAGCCTCGTACATTTGCAATGACTTCAATTCATTTTGACCATTACGAAAATGACGACATTTAGAAAAGTCTCAGAGACGCAAGACTAGGTGCATTGAAACCGGCTCGGCCCATAGAGACGGACCCCAACGTTTCTGTCCGATAGCTCATTCAAGGACCCCATAGCAAGGCATGGAAAAAAGTGGATTTTCAGCACCAATTAGGGTTTTGCTCGGGCACCGAAGGACCTATCGAGCCAAAACTCGGGATTCGGGGTCGCCTCACATAGGCCTACACATAATGTTCGAACTGGACCCGCAGCTAGAACGTAACTATGTGTTTTACGTTTTAAACTGAAGGCGCTGTGAATTATGGGCCTGCATATATATATATATCACATATGTGATAGTTGGCTTCTAAATGAGTTGGAAAAAGTGGGTTTGGTGTCAATTGATATCAGTTTGGTGTCAGAATGACATCTAATTGACTGATGGACACTGACTTGCTAGTTGACTTTTGTACATTTGCAATATGTTTAAACGGAGAGGGACCATCCCCAAAATGGCATTCTGAAATCAACACAAAAAATGGCATCACCATAGACTCCAGACTGTGCCGAGTTCAACGAGACGCCCCGCTTGACCGTAGCTCGCTCTGAGTGCAGCGACCTTGAAAAAAAGAAGGCCAAAATGAAGCCTGGCCCTCAATGTCATTTGCTTTTGGGTGACAGTGAGAGAACCGTTAGGGTGAGAAGCACAATTCGACCTCAGGTACGTTCCTAAGGTTCTCCCGATCCGTGCAAGCCTAACCTCGACCGTGTGGCATTAACCCTTAACAGTTAAAAGTAGGTGTTTACTTCAAACAGTTTGCATTGACTTCTCTCCCCATAGGAATACATTGCCTGCACCCCTAAATTCAACCGGAAGCCTATGTGGGTTATGAATGCTGTATGAACCTGTCATCGATGACAGTCCATCAGGCCACTATGAGGTCTACCTGAGTCGATTCTAAGCTTCCTGGACCAACCGGAAGTGGTTAAATTCACCCTAAAAGTGTTTTGAAACACATAAAATGTCATTATGAAAATCACTGCATTCAACCCTGTGTAGATCAGTCAATTCTTAACTTAAAGACTTAAAACTCAGGATTCTGTAAGAGGCTACCTCAGTCAAGACATGTGTTTACTTATAGCTTCCTGTGCCAACCGGAAGTGCCTTTAATTGGGTCACACTGTCTGTTTTGAAGGGTTAAAAAAGTCACATCTCTCCAAAACTTCATATGTGTGACTAGATAACCCTCCGGACCTGTAAATCAGTAATTTCTCCCAACAGATGTCAAAGAAAAGTTCTCTCACACACACACAGCAAGGATGGAGTGAAAAAAGTGCGGTGCTTAAAGACAGAGAGCAGGCAATGGCATTACCATAATCCCTAGGCCGTGCAGAGTTCATCGAGATATCCCGCTTGACCGTAGCTCGCTCGGTCTAAGCGCAGCGACCATTAGAAAAGTAGGCCCAAAATGAAGCCTGCCCCACAACGTCATTTGCTTTTGGGTGACATTGAGAGAACCGTTAGGGTGAGAAGCACAATTCGACCTCAGGTACGTTCCTAAGGTCCTCCTGATCCGTGTAAGCCTAACCTTGACCGTGTTGCATTAACCCTTAACAGTAAAACAGGGTTTTTTGATCTCACAGATTACAATGACTTCTCTCCCCATAGGAATACATTGCCTGCACCCCGAAATTCAACCTGAAGCCTATGTGGGTTATGAATGCCGTATGAACTTGTCATCGATGACAGTCCATCAGGCCACTATGAGGTCTACCTGTGTCGATTCTAAGCTTCCTGGACCAACCGGAAGTGGTTAAAATCACCCTAAAAGTGTATATCCATACAATGCCTGCAGTTTGATAGACATAGTGCATTCAACCCTGTGTAAATAAGTCAGTTCTTAACGTAAGGACTTAAAACTCAGGATTCTGTAAAAGCATACCCCAATGAGGATATGTGTTTACTTATAGCTTCCTGTGCCAACCGGAAGTGCCTTTAATTGGGTCACACTGTCAGTTTTGAAGGGTTAAAAAAGTCACATCTCTCCAAAAATGCATATGTGTGACTAGGTAACCCTCTTGAACTGTAAATCAGTCATTTCTCCCAACAGATGTCAAAGAAAAGCTCTCTCACACACACACAGCAAGGATGGAGTGAAAAAGTGCGGTGCTTAAACTTCTTGCTCCTACCTGAGACGCAGATGTCTCATCTAGACACCTGGAAATGCAAATGCGCTACGCTAAATGCTAAATGTACTCGTTAAAACTCAAACGTTCATTAAAACACACATGCAGGGTATTGAATTAAAGCTACACTCGTTGTGAATCTAGCCAACAAGTCAGATTTTTAAAATGATTTTCGGCGAAAGCATGAGAAGCTATTATCTGATAGCATGCAACACCCCAAAATACCTGAAGGGGAAGTAAACAAAAGAATTAGCGTAGCCGGCGCTACACAAAACGCAGAAATAAAATATAAAACATTCATTACCTTTGATGATATTCTTTGTTGGCACTCCTATATGTTCCATAAACATCACAATTGGGTCTTTTTCCCGATTAAATCCGTCCATGTATGCCCAAAATATCCATTTGTATAGCCTGTCTGGTTCAGGAAAAGCTCCGTTCCAAAACGCAACGTCATTTTTTAAAATTATATAAGTTGCCTATATTCTTTGACAAAACACTTCAACCTACTTTTGTAACCCAACTTTAGGTATTTGTAAACGTTAATAATCGATCAAATTGATCACTGGGCGATCTGTATTCAATAGCAGCTACTCAAGAAAACGTTGTCCTTTGTCTCTCTTCAAAAATCGATTCCTGTATGCTGGACGAAATGAAGGATCTATTTGTCATTACACAAAGGATTTTTGTCAATGAAAATGACGTTTTTGGCGACATCGTGTGGAAGTTGTAGGAACTGCAAGCTCCCTGCTATATATTTTTGCTTGCAATAAACAACCCAGAGACTGGCGGTATAATACTTTTCTGTGGTTTTTGTGACCAGGTTTTTCTTGGGATTTCGCTTGCTGTTCACCTTCTGTTTTGGGTGACAGTGAGAGAACCGTTAGGGTGAGAAGCACAATTCGACCTCAGGTACGTTTCTAAGGTCCTCCCGATCCGTGCAAGCCTAACCTCGACCGTGTGGCATTAACCCTTAACAGTTAAAAGTAGGTGTTTACTTCAAACAGTTTGCATTGACTTCTCTCCCCATAGGAATACATTGCCTGCACCCCTAAATTCAACCGGAAGCCTATGTGGGTTATGAATGCTGTATTAACCTGTCATCGATGACAGTCCATCAGGCCACTATGAGGTCTACCTGTGTCGATTCTAAGCTTCCTGGACCAACCGGAAGTGGTTAAATTCACCCTAAAAGTGTTTTGAAACACATAACCTGTCATTATGAAAATCACTGCATTCAACCCTGTGTAGATCAGTCAATTCTTAACTTAAAGACTTAAAACTCAGGATTCTGTAAGAGGCTACCTCAGTCAAGACATGTGTTTACTTATAGCTTCCTGTGCCAACCGGAAGTGCCTTTAATTGGGTCACACTGTCTGTTTTGAAGGGTTAAAAAAGTTACATCTCTCCAAAACTTCATATGTGTGACTAGGTAACCCTCCTGAACTGTAAATCAGTCATTTCTCCCAACAGATGTCAAAGAAAAGCTCTCTCACACACACACAGCAAGGATGGAGTGAAAAAGTGCGGTGCTTAAAGACACAGAGAGCAGGCAATGACATTACCATAATCCCTAGGCCGTGCAGAGTTCATCGAGATATCCCGCTTGACCGTAGCTCGCTCGGTCTAAGCGCAGCGACCATTAGAAAAGTAGGCCCAAAATGAAGCCTGCCCCACAACGTCATTTGCTTTTGGGTGACAGTGAGAGAACCGTTAGGGTGAGAAGCACAATTCGACCTCAGGTACGTTCCTAAGGTCCTCCCGATCCGTGCAAGCCTAACCTTGACCGTGTGGCATTAACCCTTAACAGTAAAACAGGGTTTTTTGATCTCACAGATGACAATGACTTCTCTCCCCATAGGAATACATTGCCTGCACCCCGAAATTCAACCTGAAGCCTATGTGGGTTATGAATGCCGTATGAACCTGTCATCGATGACAGTCCATCAGGCCACTATGAGGTCTACCTGTGTCGATTCTAAGCTTCCTGGACCAACCGGAAGTGGTTAAAATCACCCTAAAAGTGTATATCCATACAATGCCTGCAGTTTGATAGACATAGTGCATTCAACCCTGTGTAAATCAGTCAGTTCTTAACGTAAGGACTTAAAACTCAGGATTCTGTAAAAGCATACCCCAATGAGGATATGTGTTGACTTATAGCTTCCTGTCCCAACCGGAAGTGCCATAATTGGTGTCACAGGGGCTGTTTCAAAGGGTTAAAAAAGTCACATCTTTCCC